>NW_024733208.1:0-29893 GCF_018991925.1 Homarus americanus
CTCAAGACAGCTAGAATAGCTATTTATGTATTAGGATATTTAATTTTAAGGTAATACAATGGCGGCGAAGGTGTGGCTATTGGGGGAGGCTGGAGGCCACGTTTTAAAAATATAAGTGGTAGAAGTAGTAGTAGTAGAAGCTTTTATTAAATATAAAATAGGCGTATAATATAAAATTGTTCATCATCTGAACATCTTTACAAACTATGACATATAACCTTCATTCTCGGTTGCAACAGATCCGAATGAAGGTCTTTCCTGAAAGGATAAGTGAATAGTTCACAGAAATTATCCCCTTACGTTACTAGAAGGTTAACTCCCAAACCTACACTAAGGCAACTATGGTCAATATTTTATCACATTATCATGTTTTTTGAGTTTGATTAAGACACTCCTCTGGTGTCCGGATGACCGCACGCCTCAATAGAAAGGGACAATAGGAGGTGATATTGATACTCTTATTCATTGATGCTAACTTTGACGCTAATACTGATTAACAATACACTAATAATGATGTTAACATTGATGCTAATTCTTATGCTAACATTAACTCCAATATTAGCTAGCATTGACGTTAACATTAACGATAACATTGACACTAACATTGATGGTAATATTTGCTCAAACATTTGGGATACGCCATGCAAACACATCCTAAGGCTCAGGTTATGAGAGGAATATCATATCAACAATATGTAATAATAATAATAATAATAATTAACGGTTTATTGAAAGAGCTTGGCAGCCAGAAGGCTGAAAATATACAGTTACATATTTGGGGAATGGGTTACGAGTTACAAATAATATACAAGTAACATAAGTGACACAAATAAGACATATAATAACTTAGATGGGGATCAGCTCAAACTACAGTTCATTTCAACATAGTGACAGTGTAAGGAGCAGTGTTTACCGGGAGTGAATACACTGATTTATTACATGTTATTGATAATTTTTACAATGGTTGGGACTGGGCTGTTCTTATAGCGATCGGTTCGTGCACGTATGGGCTGGATGCGGTTGTGGTGTCGAACAGCAATTCTTGGACAGGGGATGTCAGGTGGTAGTAGGAGCCGGTGTCGGGGATGGTGTAGAAGCTTCTTACCAAATGACTGAAAGATGACCAGTGACCATTACTAAATCCTGGTGTCAATATAGGCATACCACCTATAAGGTTTAATTGCATAATTAAAGAATTCCACTTCATTCAAGGGAAACTATATAAAGCAAGTTTGCGAAAGGGGCGTAATAATGGAGACTAGGGGTGGTTTTTTTTCAATCTTTCAGGCTGCACAATTGGTTGAATCAAATGAACATAACGATATTTAAAAAAAATTGCATTTAACAAATGTTGTCAGAATTTGATGTTACACAACAGGAATCCATACCGTCAAAGAGCAGAACACCATAAAATTTAATCCCACACAGTATTCATTTAAGTTGAAAGTCCAAAACATATGCAGTAGGTAGGTACATCAAATAACGTATTGTTTATCTAACGCACATGATAATTGGAGCTTAACTGATTGATGAGGAAACAGTCATGCAGTCAGCTATCACCTGAGGGAGGTATAAAAGCTGTCAGCTATACACCTCTTCATCCAGTCAACAACTGAACTTGATCCTCCCAACATCAGTATGGTAAGACATAATTTATTAAGTAATTTACAGCAGTTGCTAATTCAGGTGAATGCATAGTTCAGGACAGATTTAAAAATGATATTATGAACAAATGGTGTACAGGTTCATTATAATAAAGTCTGTACTGAAGAAAACTGTATATGAAAGATTGTAAACAAATATCATGTTTTATGTACATAAATAAACAATACCCTTCTTCGTTTGGTAAAAGAAGTTATTTGTAATACTATTTTATTGATGAGAATAACTTACTAATAATATTTTATCTCTGACAATTTCAGAAGCTGTTGTTAGTGACCTTGGTGGCGGGGATCCTGGCTGTGACCAGTCTCGCCAAGCCAGATGGGTATGGAAGTGGCGGCGGTGGAGGAGGAGGGTATAGTGGTGGTGGTGGTGGTGGTGGTGGTGGTGGTGGTAGTGGCCATGGAGGTGGTGGTGGTAATGGTTATAGTGGTGGTGGAGGCGGTTTTGGTGGCTCCAAAAGTGGAAGCAGTGGGTATGGCAGCTCCAGCGGTGGTGGCGGAGGGTATGGTGGTTCCAGCAGCAGCGGTGGTGGGTATGGCGGCTACAGCGGCGGTGGTGGTGGGTATGGTGGCTCAAGCGGCGGCGGTAGCGGTGGTTATGGGGATTCAAGTAGCGGCGGTGGCTACGGCAGTGGCGGCTCCGGAGGTGGCGGTTATAATGGTGGCGGTGGAGGTTACGGGAAATAAATGTAAACATAAAGAAATGAGACACACCAGTACTAAGTTCCTGAACTCTTCTTCGTCAGTTTGTGTCTCGTGATTCTTGTGTATTAATAATAAAACATAAACGACTCTAAAAATAACTTTGATTTACACCAACTTCACTCTCCTGATATCGTTTACCACGAGTAATGCAAAAGCAAATAAACTGTAGCATTTGATGGTTAATTTTCCTAGGCAGGTAAATGAAAGTTAGTTTTCATATAACTAATATTCTGTCTAAAATATATTTGGATTTTTTTATCAATCTAGTTTTCCACTGTTTGCAGCCTGTGATTTCTTTCTTCCAGATATGATAAGCACAGTAACTTTGACCAAACAAAAGATAGTTACAAATATTAATTGCCAAAGTCCGTGTTGGCCAAATTTACGGATAGCAAAGAGAAATTCTTTGCAATTTTCAAGTTTTTAATAGTTGTTAGTTACTCACAATTCATTATAATAAATGAGTGAAAGGTAATACAAGTAGTAGTAGTAACATCAGAGGCAAAGATACCTGATAGCGGAGCGGCAAAGTGTCAATTTTTGAAGGAATGTTGAAAATTGGCATGAGGATTCAACATGGGTTAATTATCAAGTCTTCCTGATTCTACATTAAAAATTCCAAGATGGCCACCAAAAGTGGATGTCACATTTTCCTTTTGGGCTTAAAATTTATTGTGTTCATCAATTCAGGTGATTTCAGTGTTTATTTCTGTGTTTTTGAGTACGTAGAACCTAAATTTTGTGTTGAAAAATGGAGAGCATTCAAAGGAAACATGCTAATAAAGAGTAAATGTCAATGTACTACCAGGGCACACTGGTGGCAACACTGCTGTGAAACTCAAAATGGGGCTCAGTGTCAACTAAGTACGAAACTTATATTAAAGTTATATATATATATATATATATATATATATATATATATATATATATATATATATATATATATATATATATATATATATATATGTAATATTCAGAAATTTCAGAGTAATTTCAAACACCGCGCAACTGAGCTTTCAAGGTCGTCGGAGGGAAGAGAGCGCTCCCTGCACATAGCGAGAGGTTGTAGAACTAGGCCTAAGTGATATTAAATGTAATTTGCCGAATTAATAATGATGCGATTCATGAAGTTAAGGGACTATTATTGAATTTGAAATTATTATAGATCGTTTATCAGTCTGAATAATGTCACGGGTGTCCCAAGGAGTTATTAGTTAGGCGGAAAATATGTCACGTAGGCCTAAGCTAGCGCCTTGGAGAGACGCAACGCTGGCTGGTCCTCAGTCACGTGAAAGCGATTGGACCTACAGGACATCCCTGCGCGTCCGTCCACAGAAATAGTCACGTGGCCTAGTCACCTGTGTTGCACTATTGCAGTATAACAAGTAAGTCTCATTCGATCTCAGACAGGGTTAGATAGGGCAGTGGTAAAGTTAACAAGAGCTAACAGTGAGGTCATTTCAGGCTTTCCGTCAGAACCCACTTGACTGCCAGAAATTGACTGCAAGAGTGATAACCGCGAGAGATTGACTGCCGTTTGAGACTGCCGTTGATGATTGAGGGTGGCGATTGTCGCCATTGGACCGATCAGTGTAGGCCTGTCACTGTTTAGCGGGGTATCAAAGGATCTCTTGAGGGAATCTAGCCGTCTGGGTGCCCACCTGACGACGGGACGATCGTTGGGTCATCAGCTCTCCTCTACCTAGGCTCACAACACCACATGTCTCGAGCAGCTTAGTGAAACCCTCTTGCTACGGGAAGCTAAAGCTTCTCTCAACTGTACAAGGTCTAATTGGCTCACTCCCTTCCGTTTCATGGATGTACTGGGGGTAAAGTGAGGCCAGCTGAGTGATACAGGGCCGCACACTGGGGCCAAGAGTCAGTGGAGTTAGAGGTACACTTTCCAAGGTTGAGAAAGGCTGATTTGGGTCTTAAACTACGGGTGCCTGTTGGTTGTGCCTTAAACGACTACGGAGTGCAGGTGGAATCTGTGTGTGTGTTAGGTTAGGAAGCATGGTTCACGGGTATTGGTGGACCCAGTAACAAACCAATAATAGTGACAATATATTTGGGTGTAGTTAATACCATTTCTCAGTTACTGATATTATCTTGACGTGTGTAGTTTAATATTTCTTAAATAATTTTGATAGTATTGTTTTTTGAATGTTTGTGTCACTAAGTGGAACCAGAGTGATACTGTGATTTGATTCTTTTAATGCATCTAATTTTTCTTCATAATTCCGATCTCAGGTATAACCTTTGTTCCCCAGAGTAGTGGTTAAGTTAGGTTAGGAAGTGTGCATCTGTTGGGGTGATATAATTTTGTTGAGTGCCCTTAAGGTCTGTTTCATGTGTGCAAGCAACATTTCTTAATACTTCAAATTTATTGTTGCCTGAGTTTCTAATAATTTCTATATCATGTATAACTTTTATTCCCCAGAGTAGTGTTTTAAGTTCAAGTTAAGAGGTGCGCATATTGGTGTACCATTATTTGATTGTGTTTGTAGTGTTGGAGGGAATATAAGTGTCTAAATTTTACAGTGTGTCTCATTCATCCCAGTCACAGACGCTATCCTTCCACGGGTCACGGACAATTCATTTTGTTTAGTAGATTTAAGTGTTCTTGTGCTGGTTCGGGATTTTTCTCAAAGGGGCGCTTCCACTGCCATTACCATCTATTAATCTTTAATAAACCCCAAGTCAAGTGAGAAAATAAAGTCCAGTAAATTCCGACCGGTTACATATATATATATATATATATATATATATATATATATATATATATATATATATATATATATATATATATATATATATATATATATATATATATATATATATATATATATATATATATATATATATATATATATATGTATATATATATATATTTATATATATATGTGTGTATGTGTTACCTAATCATCCCCAAATAAGGTTAGGTAGCCGCACCCGAATTGACAGGATATACCAGCGTGGGAGAGCCGAGTGTAATGAGGCGAGGAGGGCGTGGGTTAACGTATAGTTCGCTGCCACCACTGTAATGAGACAATAAACAGAGAAGAGGAAGATGTAGATTACATATATAAGTAAGAATAGAGAGTAGCAATGTAAAGATAGGAAACTTGGTAGCTGGCCGGGATGTTATTTGGGATGTTATTTACTCAGCGTCAATACGCTTATCTTATCTCGTATGTCAATACATATATATCGCTTCTTAAGGGGACAACTTGTTAAACACCTCTTCGATACAACTATTTATTACTTCACTCAATGACATGGACACATTAATATCACTATTATATCGGGGGACTAACACATTATGTTTTACGTTACTCGACACTGACTCTCGGACACACCTGAATGAATACACTTCCCACAGTAGGTAACTCACCCTAGGACCTTCTGACAAGACTCACGTGTACCGTGACGTAGGCCTAGTGAGTGCTGGCTGGGCTGCCTCCTATGGGAGAATCTGCTTAGCTGGCGATGCCATGGTCTGGTCGGGAAGTCTCCCTCCCTACCTGGGGAGGGGACGTGAGTGACTCTGCTTTGTGAACCGAGTGACGACCCGGTCGGGAGAGAGATGACAGCAGCCAGAATAAGAATCAGTATGACCAGAATAATGCTGGGATCCAGAATGATCGTGGACGGGACTGTATTGCCTTTATATGGGGTCGGCCCAACTGGCTCTGACCTCTAACCAATAATCGCTAAACTGGTTTGATCTGGATAGCTGTGTGCAGGTGTGGTCTTGCCCAGGTGTCTTGGTGAGGTGCGGTTGTAGGTCACCCGGCTAACTCACGTCATTAGCGGGCGAGGTCAAGTCCCTAGGGTCGACCTGAGGTGTGTCAACCCGGAATGTGGTGGTACCACGAGGTCTGTAGTGTACTTGCTGTTACATGTGACATAATTCTGGGCTGTAAGCTTTGGTCTGACAATCAATCATTACACCTCCCGCCAAGATCAAAGCTTCATAAGAACATAAGAAAATAAGGAGTCTGCAATAGGCCGGTTGGCCTGTGCATGGCAGCTCCTGTCGAGAGTTACTACCACTCTCTATCATCCATGAATCTATCTAGCCTCCTTTTGAAACTTTCCAGAGTTCCCGCACTTACTACAAAGTTGCTAAGCTTGTTCCACTCGTCCACCACCCTATTTGTGAACCAGTTTCTTCCTATCTCCCTCCTAAACCTAAACTTATCCAACTTGAATCCGTTGCTCCGAGTCCTATCCTGCTCGGATAATATAAGAACTTTATCTATATCCCCTTTATTGATTCCTTTCACCCACTTAAATATTTCAATCATATCTCCCCGCACTCTTCGTCTTTCTAGGGAATGCAAGTTAAGTTTCTTTAACCTATCCTGATATGGAAGGTTTCTAAGTCCCGGAATCATTTTTGTCATTCTTCGCTGCACCAACTCTAGTGAATTTATATCCATTCTATAATAGGGGCACCAGAACTGAACGCATAATCGAGGTGCGGTCTAACTAGCGCAAGATATAGTTGCAATAAGACCTCTGCACTCTTGTTACTTACACTTCTAGATATAAAACCCAATACTCTGTTTGCCTTATTTCGAACATTAACACACTGTTTTCTAGGCCGTAGGTCCGGGCTTACAAGTACCCCTAGGTCTCTTTCACAAGTCGACTTCTCTAGGTTGATGTTGTTTAGGCTGTATACATTATAAGTATTTGTTCTTCCAATATTAAGTACGCTGCACTTGCTGGTGTTGAATTTCATTTGCCATTTTTCAGACCACCCTTGCAGTTTATTTAGATCCTCCTGTAATGCATTTGCATCCTGCCCTGAATTAATTTGCCGCCCTATTTTGGTGTCATCCGCAAACTTGTTTATGTCACTGCTGATCCCAGTATCTAAATCGTTTATGTAGATTATGAACAGAGACTGATGTCACATATAGACAGCAACATCACGTGTGGTATCAAAGATAATCCCCGGGGCGATAACATAGTCTCACATTTACAAACAACAATCTCATAGGTGTATGTTTTTCTACTGGCACTAGTTTGATCTGACAAGGCTCACTATACCTCCCGCCAAGATCAAAGCTTCTATGACAGGAGAAAAAATAAATAAAATACATACACAGTAAGTGAACATAGAGTGATCTAAAGATCCTTCATATCTAGCATAGTGTCCGAGGCAAACTTGCCAATCACATTCTACAAACAATAACAGGTGTTACATTTCCTTATCAGCCCATGTCAAAATAATAATTCATCTCAGTCAGTAATATGGCTGCAACATCGTGTTTCATAGTCCAAAACATTGATCAAATGAACTTATAGAAAAACGTGAGACTAAAAAAAGACTTCTTTGTAATAACCATCAACAAAAATCTGAGAAAATACTTCAAAATACACAAAAAATGTTCCTACTATGCATATTAGGGTGTTATATCTCTTTATTACACATCAGCAACATCAGCAACATCAGTACATTTGTTGGGTCCAGCATGGCTCAAGTCCTCCATCCAGCTGGTATCTGAAAATAGGGAATGCCGGCAGCACAACAGCGGTAGTCGGTTGGTCCTTCTGATGATCCACCTTGTCATCGTCGACTTTCTTCTGATGTCAGCACAGCGTGTCTTCTGTCTTCACATAGCACGTTTTTCTTTCTTCAATACCGCACTTTGTAGGTCTTGTCACCACATCATCTGACTTCTTCTCACTTCCTCCTGGTTTCTATAATATTCCAGATGATTTTTCTGTTCATCTGCGCTTACTCTACGTTTAGAGCATTTTCATATTCCAGATGAATTTTCTGTTCATCTGTGTTTCTTTATACATCTTATTTTCATATTCCAGACGATTTTTCTGTTCATCTGCGTTTCTTTATACATCTTCATTTTCATATTCCAGACGAATTTTTCTGCTCATCTGCATTTCTTTATACATCTTCGTTTTCCGTCATATTCCAGATGAATTTTTCTGCTCCATCTGTATTTCTTCCCTGCAACATCATCATTTTCAACATATTCCAGACGATTTTCTGTTCATCTGCCGTCGGCCCCCTCCGGCCGGGATGAAGGCAGGTCCACTGCTTGGGCTGTCGTCTCCTTGGATGACTCGTAAGGCAGGTTCCGCGGACCAGGGCTCGCCCTCCGTACGTGAGTGTCAGCGATACCAAAGACCGTCCTGTCTTACACCTTCCACAGTGGTGAATCCCTCTCTGGTTGGGCTCACCAGGGTTCGTTGTGTGGCGCTGCATTCTACACTCCTTAACTTCCTAAAGTAGAAAATAATAAAGTCTTCTTAATCCTAGACCAAGGGAGGACTTGACAGAAGTGACGTGGTGTGTGGTGGGTTGCGTGCTGCATTCATCACGCTGCATTCATCACGCTGCTTCTTCACGCTGCTTCTTCTCTGCTCGTATGTACTGTGGTTGACGGCCGGCTGGCCATGGGTGGTACTGTGTGTGACATTTGACAGAGAAACAATCCTAAAGGGATGATGGATTAGTTGGAAGTGTATTTGCAAAAAATTTTTTTACTTTATACATTACGTCAATGTTTGGCAACTATCATTTCCATCATTACAATGTTCTCATTAGGCTGGGTCGGGGAGTGGAGCTCTGCCCACTACACTTTATATCATTCATCACTACGCGTCAAAGAGTACATCACAAATCATAATAGCATAAAAATACACTGAGTGAAGCTCTGCATTCATCGCAATATTACTTTATATTAACCATCATCATCAACACATAGCTTACGGGACAAAAGACGGGGGATTAGTGTAGTCAAGCGAGGCGGGGCGGGTCAGAAGACGTGAGGTCACACGAGCGGGGTGGGGCGAGGCGGGGCGGGGCGGCGCTAGGCGAGGCGAGGCTGGCCAGGCCAAGCCAGGCCAGTGCATTGCGGGTGAGGTGGGGAGGAGCCGAGGCGTGGTTGATCGGGCCAGGCCGGGGCTTTGCGGGGCGGGGCGGGGCACGGAACGGGGGGGCGGGGCAGGGCGGGGCAGGGATGGGAGGAAGGGTAAGGAGGGTGAGGTGAGGATTAGGACAGGGAGGAGGATGTAGGTTAAAAGACATGTTAAGTTATAACAGTTAGTACAGACACCGCTTTCATCACTGAAACACAATTTCTACATTTAACACTGACCAACAATCAAACTGCACTTGGGCTACTGAGAATGTCACAGATCGCTGGGGACACTGAAAAATTACGTTAAGCACTGAACAAATTGCTAGTAAAAAATCGCGCATACCACGACAAGAGGCATTTACTTGAGCTGTAACGGTGACACACTAGGACACTTTTCACGCTAATATGCAGGAACTCCTTATCACTCACTTTTGAACTAACGAGCCAGGTATAACAAGACGGATCTTGCAAGAAGAATATTTATATATATATAGGAAGAATATTTAGTAAGAGAGTAAAAGAGAGAGGAAGATTTTGGTAGCGTGGCCGTGATAGATATTTACACTGTCAGTACACTTATCGTATCTTATACGTCAATACACATCTATTACGTCTTAAGGGCGACTTCTCAAACACTGCTTCGTTACAACTCCTTATTAATTACGAACATGACATGGACACATTAATAACACCTTCTATTGAAGTTACTAGGACATTATATTTACGTTACTAGGACATCATATTACGTTACTAGACACTCTGATTCTCGGACACGAACATGAAATGAATACACTTCCCACGTAAGTAACTCATCCCGTGGAAAGCTCTGACAAACACTCACGTGACCTAGGGGAGGCCGAGCAGGTAGTCCTGGGTTGTCTCTATGGGAGACTGCTTAGCTGGGCGCCGGAGGGAAGTCTCGGTCCTGACCGGGGGCGACCGGAGGCGACCGGAGGCGGCTTGCCTCCGGCCCCTGACTTCTCTCGAGCAGGACTGGGGACGTGGTAGCTGGCCACCTTGTTACAAGACACACTCTCTCTCTGTCTCTGCCTGTGTGGCCGAGGGAGGACTAGCACGTCCTATATATTGGGAGGCGAGCCCTCAGGTTGAGCTGATGGGGGGGGGCGGTGAAGGGTCTCCTTACATTTGCCCTCGCTGATGTAGGGTCAGGTCTGGACTTTTTCAGAGACTATAAGTTGTATCTTCTGGAAAAGTCATCAGATAGGGCCTTGTGACATGAGAGGCCCTGGTTGATTTGTGGCCCCTTGAGTTGGGCTCCGAGGGTTACATTTGACCTGGCTAATGTGAGGTCAGGTCTGGACTTCTTTCTGCTGTGTAGGATATTGTGTATAATGGGAGAGAGTCGGCTGGTGCCTTCTTACATGTTTGTTGGCCGTGTGACATGGGAGGGGAGCTAGTTGATTTGTAACACCCTTGAGCACCCGCGGGGGATACCGTTACACTTGACCCCCCTAATGTCGGGTCAAGTCTGGCTTTCCTTGCGATGTAAGCTGTGGTCTGACAACCCATCACTACACAGGTGTTATGGCTAAACGAGGGAGGGCATGGGTTTACGTTAAGTACACTGTAACCAATAACAAGGGACGAGGAGGGCGTGGGTTAACGTATAGTTCGCTGCCACCACTGTAATGAGGCGAGGAGGGCGTGGGTTAACGTATAGTTCGCTGCCACCACTGTAATGAGACACAATAAACAGAGAAAAGGAAGATGTAGATTACATATATAAGTATGAATAGAGAGTAGGAATGTAAAGATAGGAAACTTGGTAGCGTGGCCGGGATGTTATTTACTCAGAGTCAATACGCTTATCTTATCTCGTATGTCAATACACATATATCGCTTCTTAAAGGGACAACTTGTTAAACACCTCTTCAATCCAACTATTTATTAATTCACTCAATGACATAGACACATTAATATCACTATTATATCGGGGTAATAACACATTATGTTTTACGTTACTCGACACTGACTCTCGGACACACCTGAATGAATACACTTCCCACAGTAGGTAACTCACCCTAGGACCTTCTGACAAGACTCACGTGTACCCTGACGTAGGCCCAGTGAGTGCTGGCTGGGCTGCCTCCTATGGGAGAATCTGCTTAGCTGGCGATGCCATGGTCTGGTCGGGAAGTCTCCCTCCCGACCTCGGGAGGGGACGTGCGTGACTCTGCTTAGTGAACCGAGTGACGACCCGGGTGGGAGAGAGATGACAGCAGCCAGAATGAGAATCAGTATGACCAGAATAATGCTGGGATCCAGAATGATCGTGGACGGGACTGTAGTGCCTTTATATGGGGTCGGCCCAACCGGCTCTGACCTCTAACCAATAATCGCTAAACTGGTTTGATCTGGATAGCTGTGTGCAGGTGTGGTCTTGCCCAGGTGTCTTGGTCAGGTGTGGTTGTAGGTCACCCGGCTAACTCTCGTCATTAGCAGGCGAGGTCAAGTCCCTAGGGTCGACCTGAGGTGTGTCAACCCGGAATGTGGTGGTACCACGAGGTCTGTAGTGTACTTGCTGTTAAATGTGACATAATTCTGGGCTGTAAGCTTTGGTCTGACAATCAATCATTACACGAGCAAAGGGTAATGGGATTAAAGTTAGGGCAAACAATTGATTATACCTAGTTTTGTCCCATGCAGGAAAGTATGTATGATACAGAGTGGTAAAAGGATAAACCTTCGACTCTGTACCACAATGGCGATGAATATTGGTCCTAAAAGTAATCCTGAAATGATAACAAACTGGGCCAAGTGCTGTCTGTGTCATAATATAAAAAGGAAGAACTTAAATCCCCAAGGACTAACCCTACTAGAAGAGAGAAAGATGGCTACAGCAAATTAGCCAAGAATATTCCTCTTTTCAACTCAATCAATGCCCTTCCAATAAGGCTTGATATGGAAACACTAGATGATGGAGATGGTATTGCAGAGACAATGAGGAAAAATACTGCCAAATATCATGAGAGCTGTAGATTTAGGTGAGCAACATAAGGTTGCAAAGAGCCCCAAAAAGAGCAACCACCTCTGTAGTTGACAGTGATGACGGTTGCCGAAGTAAGGTACTATGAAAGCCAAGAGACACAAAAACCACAACAGAATGCTTTTTGTGTGACAAACCAGCACCAGAGAGTGCTCTCCGTCAATCGATGACAATGAAACTCAGTGACAGAATCAATAAATGTGCAAAAAGACTTAGTGACAAAAGATTCCTTGCTAACTTAGTGCAAGAGATGTAGTGGCACAAGAGGTGAAATTTTACCCTGCTTGCTGAGCTGCACTGTACAATAGAGAAAGAGCTTATCTCAGTGCAAAGGATACGAGAAAAACACAAAGAACCTTGACAAAAAGATGCATATTCACTGACTTTCTCTGAATTGGTGACGTACATCAATGAGACAAAAACTGCGTGTGAAGGTTCTAATGGAACAATTTTTAGACTAGCAGACTTAGTCTTACTGTACAAGCAGAGACTCAAACAACTTGGTGTCGAATCGCCTGAAATTTATTCTACTAGGCTTCAGAACCAATTAGTTTCACATATTCCTCAAATGGGAGCTCACAGTCAAGGAAGAGATGTTTTGCTCGCATTCCAAGAAGATGTCGGCTCCATCCTGGCTGAGGTTGGCAAATACAGTGAAGCTTTTCATTTGGCCAAGGCTGCGAAAATAATAAGGCAGAATATGCTCTAACACTAGTTAAAATTCCTAACCATACTTGATGATAGAAGTATTGAATATGCAACTCCTTCATCAGTTATGAATGAACATGGCACAGATATTAAATCACAAATTCAGCATGGAACATCCAAGTCAGTTGTTGCTATGTCATTAGCAACCATAATACGCCTCTAGAAAAATTGACGCCATGCTCCCATGAAGAGACAGATACCCACCTCTTTGTACAAGCAAGACAAGCTGTAATGGAAGGCAGTAAAAGAGTTCTCATAAAAGCCAATGACACAGATATCATTGGTCTTGAAGAAATGTGGATTTCTTATGGTCAAGGGGCTTAGGGTCTTATACAAGATGGATTCCTGTTCATGAGTTAGTTGTAGCCATAGAGCCTGAAAAAGCCACTAGAATCACATTTTTCCATGCATTCAGTGGTTGTGATGTTGTGTCAGCCTTACGTGGAAAAGGTAAGAAGACTGCATGGCAAACATGGAATGTGTTAAACGAGTTCTCTAGTACCTTCATCAAACTCAGTCAGTGTCTTACATCAGTTATTGAAGAAGACCTCCGTGTCTTAGAAGGGTTTGTGGTGGTGATGCAAGACAGGTCTAGTCCACCATGTAAAGCGTGCAACCTATCAAGGTGGAATGATTTGGAGGTCAGGGAACTGCAGCACAATCAGACATTCCAAGTCGTGCTAACTGGGGCAGCGAGTTGTCAAGAACTGACCAATTGTTCTTGCAAGAAAGACTGTGGATAGCAATGTAAATGTATCAGCTCTGGTCTCACTTGCACAGCTCTGTGTGGATGTACATACCACCAGCTGTAAATATGAAAGAATTCTTATAGCAATATCTCACAAGGATATGAACAAAAGATAAACATGTTTCTCTTTGTTTAACTGAGAATCGCTTACACTTGTTTTTATGAAAATAGGTAAAAATATGTGTTGAACCTCTACTTTATGCACACAAGACATATCTGAGCGTTCCAAAACAATCATAATCTGTTCCAGCATGCTTTAAAACATAAGAATAGACACCTTATGTGCACAGATTGCCCAATAATAAGTCAATATATGTAAAAATTGTTTTCAGTTAGGCAAATTTGGCGGCCATCTTGGAAAATGGCTACATCTTGGAATTTTTAATGTTCAATTGGATAGATTTGATAAGTAACCCATTTTTAATGTTTATATGAAATTTCATGCTTGTATGACCATTTACGATTTACAGGATTATTGTTAACCGCTCCGTTAATAATGTCAGGGAAACAGAATAGCAGTGGTGTTTATGTGTTTAAGGCAAATAAGATAACCTTTATTTTTCTAAGGAATTTTCAAAGCTAAAAATGGATTTAGGGAATGTAAATAATACCTTGAAATGCTCTACCCTTATGATCCCCAGATACAACAGGAAGGTCGCTCTCGAAGTGGCTGGCAATGAAGGCTCACAAATGGGATATTTTCTGCAGCTTTTTCACGACACTCAAAGATTTTCATAAGTGACAAAGCTCCATCAGGCGCCGCCTGTTAGATAGTAGAAGTTAACAAATTTAATCTTTTCAGATATGAAGTTTGTGTTACTCAATTGGTAAGTGGAGCTTAACTGATTAATGAGGAAACAGTCACGCAGTCAGCCATCACCTGAGGGAGGTATAAAAGCTCTCACCTAGACTTCTCTTCATCGTCAGCAGTGAGTCGCCAGTCGCAGTCGGGAGCAGTCGCAGTCAGGAGCAGTAGCAGTCAGTCACAGAGCGAAGTGGAAGTCGGAGAAGGAACAGACACAGCTGATTGGCTAGTCATTGGGCCTCTCCCATCTTCCCACGTACCTTGGAAAACCAAAGCACCTGACTTCAATTCTCCAGCTGACAATTCTGTTGATTCGATCAACACATTGAGCCTCTCCTACAGTATCGGACCTCCCTTAGGAACCCCGAATGCTGCTGAGGGGCTTGGTGTGAAGAAAGAGTCATCAGTAAGTTTTCAGACCTTTTTCTACCACTCTAACCTTTATCTTCCGTGCCGTGAAAGGACCTATTCCCCTGTCAGCTGACGTACAGGGGAGTATTCGTCTGGAAACGCCCTCTGTCCCCACACCTCGCTAGTGCGTGTTTGTGTGAAGGGTGGAGGGTCAGCACAGCCTGCCGATTCGCCTGGGGACCCCTGTGATAGTGCAGGGCCTCCCCTACGTGAGGGGCGCAGGAAATTAGGGACTGTTAGGGGAGATCTCCATAAATCTCCAATTCAAACAGTTAACATGCCTTCAATTAAAATTAAAGTGGACCGTACCATCCAACCGTGCATGGACCTCGCCTCACTTATTTTCCAGCTGACCTGTATATTTCAGATCCGTTCCTTCACCAATGACGACATTATCAAAATATTTGTACAAACTGATGAAGATGCCGACCTATTCCACTCCCCAGCAATGAACAACAGACTGAGGGACAATGGCCTAACGGTCCTCAGTTCACCCGAATACCGCACAAAATGCACCCTCATATGTAGAAAAGTCATCCCTCAGATCCTTGACAACCCTAACCTATTGACAGACCTCAACTCACAAAACACCCCCCAAATGACATATGCAGCCCGGATGGGAACTCTCCCCATGTTAAAAATCACTACGGCTACTCAAACTGACGCCATCAAATTAAAATCATACGGAATAAAAATCGGCAGCAATATCATCCCCTCAAGAGACATTGAATTCCAACACTTCATGCAAGTACACCAATGTTTCAATTGCTACCAATTCGGGCACAACACCAACCGTTGCAGTAACACAATAACTTGCTCAAAGTGTGCCAATCAAGGCCACTCATACCGAAACTGCACTGCCACGGTAACTAAATGCTGCAACTGTAAAGGCTCTCACGCTGCCATCAGCAACAAGTGCAAAATCAGACTCGACAATAGCACAACACCACTCCCTCCCCGCCGACCTTCACCTCCTACAGCATCCCCCACAGCACCACCTCCACCTCCCCACCACTCACTCCCTACTGCCACGACCCTCCCCACCCGCACTTGCTGGACCAACAACGTGACCGCCCCCCCACCCTCCTCCGACATGGATGCAAAAATCACCACCATCATACTTCTGGCACATACCCTAAGCAACGGAAACAGGTCTCTTTTTCTGAAACTGGCAATTGATGGTTTGAGGGAGAACGGCCTCCCTACCATACACATTCCTGATTCCTTCAGAACCGGTCCCGACCTCATCTTCCCCACTGCCCCCATCCCCGACCGGACCAGCATGCCACCCCCTCCCCCCAGAGAAGCCACTGCAATCTCCCTCCGCCCCTCCACTTCTGCCATGCCCACACCTGACTTATCTCACCAACCTACTATTACCTCACCCCCCGGAGTAATCAGTCCAAAACCTCCCGACCCCTCCACCTTGACCTTGCCTACACCTGACTTTTCCCACACGACTACGATGAACTCCCGGACCACAAAAATCCGAACCAAACCCAATCTTCCCCTAACACCTCAGACTCCCAAGAATAAAATGGCTGCCCATCCCCCCACTGAACTGGTGGTCAAGACCACTAGACCTAAGAGGAAGAACACCTCCCCCCTTTCTTCCTACACACCTGACTGCAAAAGAATTATAAAATACACACATCCAACTAAATCTATAATTAAAGTAAATCTATTCGGCACTACCCCAAAGAAAACAGGAAACAACCCCGACACTGTATGTATATTATGTATGCTGGATTATGTATTATGTATGTATATTATGTATGTGCTCCATTTATATTTATTCAGCCTAGCTAGCAGCGTGTGGCAATGTTATTACCATATCCCACATGCTTAATTAATGTGCCTGGCGACGTATGGAAGCTGCTAATGTATCACTTGCCATACGTCGTCTATAGCAGTTGACCAAGAGCTTAGCTAGGGAGCAGTGCTACCCACCTCTGTGTACATACTCTTATCCAGTAAACCGAACCTACAAAACTATACAGGTGTTTGTGTTCTCTCCTGTATATAGAACTTATTACCCAGAACACCTAACATGGCGCAGTGCGTAGTTTTACTGGATTATTACGAGTGATTAGTGCAAGTTTGTGGAAAGCCGGCTTATGACTCCCGCCTTTGTGTCAACCCCGCGTCATCCCTCGAAGAATTTCGCAACTTTGAGCAGTGTCAGTGACAGTGATTTTCTGTGAAGTGTTAAGTGCATTGTGTGTTTCGTGCCATTCATGTGTGACCTTGTTCGAACGGATTTCCAAGGTATACGGCATGTTCTGGGCATTTGTGGGGTGTAGAGCTCAGCGCACCCTCCTCTGACCGTTTACAGAGAGCGACTGAGCTACTCCTGTCTCCACCCCCCTCCCTCACAGCGCCGCCTCCACCCCCCCTCACAGCTGGGGCGAGACGCTCTGCCCGGGACACACACACACACACACACATACATGTACTAACACTTGCTGACCGCGCGGCTTCATTATATATATTTTATATATATAACCTACTTATCTGTGTATTTAATTAAATTCTTTTGTCTGAAATCTTGTTGATACGACGGGCTGACCGGTCAACACTGATTTAAGACACAGTACACAGATAAAGTAGTTATGTCTCATGCCTTACGTAGCCGTGGACCCAGCGCCTGGATGAGTCAAGCGGATGATAGTCCCCCAGAGATGGATGACCAGGCCGGCCACGACGCTCCAGCTCCCACAACATCGCGCAGCCCCTCACCTCAACATTCAGCGTTATCTCCAGAGATAATTGCTTTAATGAAGTTTATGAGAGATGAGAGACGCGAGGATGAAGCTCACAGACGTTTGGCGGATGAGCACAGAAGGCAAGCAGAGGCAGAACGAGACCACCAACGGAGAATGGAAGACAGTGCACGGTTTGAAGCCTTGATATCTCGCCTCACTGTTAACCAAGCCCCTGGCTCTAACACTGCCTCGGTACTGAATGGTTCAGATACCTCATCCATGCTTCCTTCACGCCCCCCAGCCCCACCTAAAGCAGCAGCTCAAACACCGCCCATCTTGGAGCCTGATGTAAATTTCCAGACTTTTCGCGAATGGCGGCGGCGGTGGGCTGATTATGCTACAATGGTGGATCTCCAGAGTTTGTCACAGCCTAAACAACTCATCCAGCTGCGTATGTGCCTGTCCTTGGAAGTTCAGCGTGTCTTAGAACATACGTTGCAGGTACCCCCAACCTCTTCGCTGTCTGTAGAGGAGGTACTGGACGTTCTACAACGGCACATCAAAGGACAGCAGAATGAAGCTCTGTGCAGGAGGGAATTGTTTAGCTGCAGACAGATGGAGGGTGAGTCTTTTGACGCTTTTTATGTACGTCTTAAGAGAGCCTCGGAAGAGGTAGATATATGTTTAGGCCACCACCAGCAGTGCGAGGAGACCCAGTTGAAGCAGGTGATCCTGATGGGTGTTAAGGACGAGGAACTTGTCCAACGCCTCACCTCCCTCGACTCTTCCTCTTCTCTTCAGGATGTGTTGACGATATGTCGCTCCTATGAGGCTGCCAGGTGTGCCACCTCTGCCATCCGAGCTCCCCCTACAGCTGTACGCGCTGTTTCCCGGTACAAGAAGGACAAGAAGTCTGCTCCTACGCCTTCGCCCACCACGTCCACGCCCGGTTCATTTTGCAACAACTGTGGTAAGCAGCACGGAACACAGGTGTGTCCAGCTGCTCAGTCTACCTGCAACAGTTGTGACCGTATGGGCCACTGGTCGCTCACAGTTCGGTGCCCAGCTAAGTACGTACAGTGCAATGTGTGCGGTCGTCTGGGCCACTATGACAAGTGTTGCCCTACCCACGAACCCAAGGGACAGCGTCGGCGGAAGCTTCGGCGCCCTTCTACCAGTGAGGGCCGCCCACAGTCGCCAAATCAGAGGCACGACGACCCTGGACAAAGCCCGACCCATTTTAGGAGGGTGTACTCCTCGCATCCCAGGACCAAAGTCCCCCAGTACATCAGCGTCATCGTGACCTACGGCGGTGTGTCATCCCGTCTTCAGATGTTGCCCGACACCGGCGCTGATGCTACAGTCATCGGTCCCCAGCATTTGCGATGCTTGGGGCTCTCTCCAAGCGATCTAGGACCGCCTCCCGAGGACCTCTGCGTCACGGCAGATGGTTCACAGATGGCCCCAGCCCTGGGTTCACTCTATGCACATGTCACCTTTGGCAACAGGTCGTGTCAGGCCTGGATTGACGTGCATAATGGTGTCCCGACTCCCTTGCTGTCCTACAGACATTGTCAAGAGTTGGCCATCATCTCCCAGGACTTCCCAACACCGATTCTCGAGGTAAATTACGCCAACAGGGTGCACGAAGGGAGCAGCAACTACCCTGCTGCCGCCCTACCCCTACCTCTGGCCAGTGACACCTCTCCTTCGGTAGTTGTCCCTGCTGCATCACGTCCCCACGCCTTGGCTCGCCTTCACGACAGTCACCGTGGAGCTGAGGCCACCAAACGACGTGCACGACAGACTGTGTTCCGGCCTGGCATCGACCCCGACATCTCCAATGCTGTCCAGGTGTGTAAGCCCCGCCACGTATTACAACCCAGCCAGCAGCAGGTACCCTTCATGAGTGACGACAACCCCACCCGCCCCTTTGAGTCTGTGTCGGCCGACTTTTTCTGTGTGTCAGGAAAATCCTTCCTGGTTATCGTCGACCGTCTCTCTGGTTGGCCGGTTGTCATCAAGGGCGGTAATGACACGACGTCTGCCGCCACCATCAGCAAGTTCCGCCACTACTTCCGTGACGTGGGCGTTCCTGTACGCCTGCGAACCGACGGAGGGCCTCAGTTCACAAGCCGGGACTTTGCTGCGTTCCTTGACCGATGGGGAGTCCGGCATGTGTTGTCATCGCCCCATTACCCGCAGTCCAACGGCCACGCTGAGGCTGCTGTCAAATCTTTGAAGCACCTCATCCTTAAGGTGGCCCCTTTTGGGAATATTGACTGCGAGGCCTTCGACCGGGGTCTTCTTGAACTCCGCAACACACCCAACTACACCGGACGCTCCCCTGCCCAGGTTTTGTATGGACGCCCCCTTCGTTCTTGTGTCCCTGCTCACCCTCAATCCTTCTCCAAGGAGTGGCAGGCCAAGACAGAGGATTGTGATCGCCGAGCCGCCGAACGTGTTCAGGACGTCGTCGCCCGCTACAACGACCACGCCCGTTCTCTCCCCAGGTTGAGTGTCGGCACCCAAGTCCGTGTTCAGGACCCGACCTCCCTACGTTGGGACAAAGTAGGCGTAGTCATGGGTCTCGGCAGGTCACGGGACTACCAGGTGCGGTTACCCAGTGGTCGTGTGTGGTGGAGGAACCGCCGTTTTCTCCGCCCCGTAACAATGCCTTCTGCTGGCCCCGCCACCAGTGTTGAGTCCCATACCCTTCCCAGTGATGAAGTCCCTCGACGCTCAGAACGGATCCAGAAGAAAAGGTCCGCTCAAGACTTTGCTATGAGCGTATAGGGGGGAGGGAGGTGTATGTATATTATGTATGCTGGATTATGTATTATGTATGTATATTATGTATGTGCTCCATTTATATTTATTCAGCCTAGCTAGCAGCATGTGGCAATGTTATTACCATATCCCACATGCTTAATTAATGTGCCTGGCGACGTATGGAAGCTGCTAATGTATCACTTGCCATACGTCGTCTATAGCAGTTGACCAAGAGCTTAGCTAGGGAGCAGTGCTACCCACCTCTGTGTACATACTCTTATCCAGTAAACCGAACCTACAAAACTATACAGGTGTTTGTGTTCTCTCCTGTATATAGAACTTATTACCCAGAACACCTAACAGACACGAACCTAGCACACTCCACTCATCCTCCCGACTCCCCCACACACACAGTCACGTAACCGCCCATCCCTCACCTACATACAGCTCACTCAGACCTCGCTCACAGTCACTCGACAAGTTAGACCTCATCCCTGCACCCCAGAATTTCAATCTCATATAAGTAACAAATTATACAACATGATCACCATTATGCAATACAACTGTAGAGCATATCACTCAAACAGACACGCCATCTCTCTCCTCATACAAGAACACAACCCAGACATCCTCCTCCTTAACTCAACATGCACAAACACCAAAATCAAGCACTTCGGCTACACAAGCAGACAATCACCCCACGAACTATTCGAGGGCGTTGCAATCCTCATCAGATCCTCCATGAAACACGAATTCATCACCAACTTTGCTTTCAAACACTTCATGGCCGCCAAGATCGACACTCAACACGGACAGAGTATCATCTGCACAACATACTCAAGACCTAACTCGCGTATCCCCTTCACAGACCTAAACTCCATCTTTAACAACTCACACCTACCTGTAATACTAATGGCCGACCTCAATGCACACCACACCGCATTCCAACACAACCGCATCGACCCCCTTGGCCAACAACTACACGCTTTGGTCACTCACAAAAACCTTCACCACATTGGCCCTTTCTTCCCCACATTCTACGCTGCTCACGGCAAAGGCACTCCAGACATCGTCATCACCAACACCCCTGCCCTCCAATTCCAACACTACATCACTCCCGGCCCCCTATCAGGCTCAGACCACATTCCCATCACTCTTCACCTCTCTAACAATCCCATCCTCCTCCCAACAACCTCACCTCAATACCAGTATCAACACGCAGATTGGGATGCCTTCAAAACCACACTCTCTGAACAACAATACACACTCAACCTCGAACACCAACCCACTAGGATGATTGAGGAAACCTGGACACACCTTTTCAACACTATCACCGCCATAGCAGATACCCACATTCCTAAACAGCGGTTCAAGAAAAAATACTCCTTCACACCCTCCATAAGAACTCAACGCCTACTTCACTGCTACAGGACACGATTCGAACTAAACAAACTTAACCTAGCACCAGTTTACACAGACATCTCCACACTAAGAACACACATCATCCATAGCCTCCGTCAAGATCATGAGGTTCACTGGGCAAAACTCGTAGAGGCTGCCCAGGAACACAGAACACATAACCCCCGAAAATTTTGGCAAAGGATCGCCAAGCTGAAAGGAACTGCAAAACCCCCCTTTGATCACCTGCTAGTAAATGGTAGGAAAATCAATGAGCCAGCCGACGTAGCACAAACACTAAAACAACACTGGGAACACATTTTCCACCCACACCCCCCCACACAACAAAGGTACATCTTAAACCACATAAACAACATCACCACACACATGCAAACACTTCACGACAGAACAACTCCTGACAACACAATAGATACCTCCACTCTCACACAGGACCACACCCTCACTGCTCCTTTCACCCCAACAGAAGTCGCACAAGCACTGTACAAAACCAAAAAGAAAACACCAGGTGACAGCAATATTGGTCAAGCAATCCTGAAGCACCTGCCCCCAGAAACAATCACAGCCATTACATACCTCTACAACACCCAACTGGCTACAGGATACTTCCCAAAGCTCTTTAAGACAGCCACAGCCGTCATGATACCTAAACCAAACAAAAACCCAACAGATCCTCAAAACTACACACCGATCAGCATACTAGAAGTCTTAGGCAAAACTTTTGAAAGACTATACAACACCCGCCTCAGATACCACCTTGAAGATGAACAACTACTGTCCTACAAGCAGTTCGGCTTCAGAGCACACCACTCAACTCAAGACGCACTCAATATAATCACAAACTACCTCCACATGAACAAAGATGCATACAAGATAGCACTCATTACAAAAGACGTACAAATAGCCTTCGACACAGTTTGGCACGATGGATTAAAGTACAAGATATGCACCAATTTTAACCTGCCTCAAAAATCACAACAATTACTATGTAACTTCCTAACAGACAGAAAAATGAGGATAAAAGTCACACCTGCCTACTCTGACCACTTCACACTGCATGCAGGAGTCCCACAAGGATCAGTCCTGTCCCCAACACTATACATTCTTTACACAAACGACTTACCCGACCCCTTACACATCGACTCTCTGACAATACAGTACGCCGACGATGTAACCCAACTAGTCAGACACAGAACTCTTGATCACCTAACAGACAAAGCACACAGGGAACTCGAACAAGTTACACAATGGGAACTCCGATGGCGAAAAAAAAAAAAAAAATGGCAGATGAAATTCAATGTCGACAAATGTAAAGTACTCAGTATAGGAGATGTAAACAGGGAAACCAGATACCAGATGAACAACGATGCCATAGAGAAATCCGACTGCGAGAGAGATTTAGGAGTAATGATAAGTAGGAACCTTAAGCCAAGTAAACAATGTGTTTTTGCTCGTAACAAGGCTAATAAAGTACTTGGGTTCATACAAAGGAGTGTTAGTTACAAGACTAGCGAGGTCATCCTAAAACTTTATCTTGCTCTTGTGAGACCACACCTGGAGTACGCAGTTCAGTTCTGGTCACCGTATTACAGAATGGATATAGAATCCTTGGAAAGAATTCAGAGGAGAATGACAAGACTAATCCCGGGCATTAGGAACCTTGAGTATAGAGACAGGTTAAAGCATCTTAATTTGCACTCCCTCGAGAGACGTAGAGCGAGGGGCGACCTGATAGAGGTGTATAAGTGGAAGGCAGGGCTAAACAAAGGGGACATTACAAAGGTACTCAAATTATCCAACCAGGAGCGAACTCGTAACAATGGTTTTAAATTAGACAAATTTAGATTTAGGCGTGAAATAGGTAAACACTGGTTTGGAAACAGAGTAGTGGATGAATGGAACAAGTTACCAAATATCATCATTAACTCGAATACGCTGAATTGCTTCAAACATAGGTTGGATGCTCATATGAGCAATAGGGGTTGGGTGTAAACGGGACTGCCCAGTATGGGCCAATAGGCCCGCTGCAGTTTCCTCCATTCTTATGTTCTTATGTTAACAAAGCACAAATCACCTACTTCGGCACCAAAAGACGACAACCACGTCACATTTACCTAAACCCCTACATCGCCTACCCTTCACCTATAACTATCAAACGAACAAACACAATCCTAGGAGTCACATTCAACGACACCCTCACCATGACACTACACACCAATATGAAGGCTTTGATCGCAAACAAAACACTCGGGAATATATACAGATTCAGAACCGCATCAATCAAAACCAAAACACACCTATTCAAAGCCCTCATACGCCCACTATTGACTTATGCACCTAACACACTCCAGCTAGCACCACCATCAAGCGCCAAGAAACTTCAAGTCATACAAAACAAAGCACTAAGATTCATCCATAACACACACTGGTCATCCTTCACCCGAAATAGTCATCTACATGAACTCAGCTCCCTCCCCCCACTTAACATCTACTGGAGACAACTAGGTGACAAACAAATAGAATCACTCCTCACTACTTACCCTCAATGGCAGGATTATTTCGACAACATCATACTCCCACGCAGATTCAGAGACAGAAATCCCTCCATACTAAACAGACCAAACACTCCCCTCCCACCTCCCTTGTATTAATAACTTCCCTATAACCACACCCAAAAAAAAAAAAATTCCCCCCCAAATTAAACCTAACCTCTCCTTAACCCTCACCCAACGATTCCCTCCTCCCCCCTCACTCCAAACCCCACGCCACCAACTCAAACTCAAGACCACTCAAAAAAAAAAAAAAAAAAAAAAAAAATAGCCTTCGATACTTCTTACTCCCCCAAAAAAAAAACAAAAAAAAGAAAAGACCCTAACATTCCCCCCAAAATAAAAACCTAACATACCCAGCCGTTACTAGCAATCCCACACAAAATAAAAAATAACCATTCTACCACTAACTAACCACACCCTATCACTCCTCCCAAAATAAAAACCTAACACACCCAGCCATTACTAGCAATCCCACACAAAATAAAAATTAACCATTCTACCATTAACTAACCACACCCTATCACTCCTCCCAAAACAAATACCTAACTTACCCATCCCATACTAACTCGGATGACATGTATGTTTCCCTTAGCCAATAAGGTCGAGGAGAGTTGCGCAGTACCTGCAGCAAGCCCTCTCCCTCTAGAATGTTACCAACACTGTTTTATGGGCACCTCCCTTAGCCAATAAGGTCGGAGAGGTGTACCTAAAAACGGTACCATCAACGGATGATATGAACGCCTCCCTTAGCCAATAAGGTCGGGGAGGGGTGCATTGTTCCTGTACACAAACCCTCTCCTCAATAATGGGACCAGAACTCACAATACCTGCAAGAGCCTACCACGCAATTGCAGAAGTCCTTTACTAGCCAAAGGAAAGAATGAATGCAATAATTAACCCAACTCACAATACCTGCAAGAGCCTACCACGCAATTGCAGAAGTCCTTTACTAGCCAAAGGAAAGAAAGAATGCAATAATTAACCCAACTCTGCCAACCACCAACAAAACCTGTAATCCTCCCAAAAGAAAAACTTAACCCACCCAACCTTACTCACAATCCCTCCTAAAAAAAAAAAAAAAAAAAAAAGCTAATTCACTATCCAATCACTAATCAACACCTTCAATCCTCCCAAAAGAAAAACTTAACCTACCCAACCTTACTCACAACCCCTCTTAGAAATCAATACCTACAATCCTCCCAAAACAAAAACTTAATATACCCGACCTTTCTAACAAGCCCCTTTGTCCCTCCTAAAAAAAAAAAATAAATAAAAATAAAAAAATAAAAACATATGACTCAATACAACTATTCATTAGCAACACAAAACATATCATTCCTAAGAAATCCTACCATACTATAAGTTAACCCAAGAACCTCCAAAGTCCCCCTCTCCTCCTCTCGCCTCCCCCCCCTCCCACAACCAATCTCCAAACACAACACCCCCCCCACCCCCGCCAGACAAAGCCTCTCATAACACCACAACTCTCCAAAACCAAATCAAACATACCCAACCTCTATACCAGCCACTGTCAACATTATCGACCTAACTCAAGACTGAAACCAAACAACCTATATCTCACTCTCATCTCCGTTCACAATTTGACAAAACTCAAATCTGTCCCCTGCTATTACTAAATAACTCTCCTACGATACACTCATCCTTCCTTACTACGAATACTTTGACATTTCAAGCTCAAAGATTCAAAACTCTTCCTCCAACTCTCTCCATTTCTCTCTGACATAGCTGAAAGACCCACAACTCTCAGAAACAAATTAAAACATACCCAACGTCTGTGACATCCAATTCTCAATAAAATCGACCTAACTCAAGACTGAAACCATTCAGCCTATATCTCATTCTCGTCTCCGTTCATAATTTGACAAAAAGCTCAAATCTGTCTGCTGCTATTACTAAAAACTCTCCTACGATACGCTCATCCTTCCTTACTATGAATACTTTGACATTTCAAGCTCAAAGATTCAAAACCCTTCCTCCAACTCGCTCCGTTCCTCTTTGACATAGCTCAAAGACTTTACCTTCTTCTTTCTCCAAACAACCCTACGACTAGCAAAATTTCCATGTTTTCACCTTCTCTGTTAATTTGTTCGTGTGTGGCCTGTGCGTCCGTCCACCTGCGCTTCTCGGCTTGCACCGCCGCCGTGGCGGGGCGGTTCTTCCTCCGCTTTGCCAACACTGCCTAAGCTAGACGACAACCAGAGCACCCGCGTTGGCCCTTTGCTTGCCCGGACCTGCTCCCGCCCTCCCTCTGCCTCGTCCTGATTGTGATTGGTGCACCCTCAGGGCATTTTGCCTACCCCCTCACGCAAGAGGTGTTTAGCCACTGCACCTGTTCTCTCCTTCTAAAATTCACTTCCATCCTCCCTTTATTCTTCCTCTGAACCTCCTTCCCCCCTGTCACTAGCATTTTTCTAGTTCTAGTTCTCTCTTCATACAGTCAACAACTGAACTTGATCCTCCCAACATCCGTATGGTAAGACTTATTATGACTTAAGTAATTTAGTATCATCTTCGATAAGTGCATTCTTCACTTGTCTTATTAATAACAGTTCAGCTCATCAGCAAGACGGGTACAAACTTATGGAGAATATAATATAAATAGATCAATAAATATTGCTGTAATATTAGGTTGTTACCATACGAGATAATATTTATTTTGTTATAATTAAAATTAACATAAACAGAAAACAGAAATGTTAACTTTATTTTTCCTTGAACTTAGACGTTATTTTCTACATTTATGAATATTGCAGATTGTAAATAAATAATAAAGTAAAATATATGATATACCCGGTACTATAAGAATGAAATATAGCGTATACAGTTTTCATACATTAGGTTACCTAATATATGTTCTTTAATATCACCTTCCAATAAGAACACTTTAATAAAGACAGACACTCACTAAAAACAAAAAAAACAAAAACTACTTCTTTAAGAATTTTTTTTCAGATTTAACTCACCCAGTACCCACCATGGAACAAGGCTCAGGGTCAAGGAACACAGAGATACGAGGCTAACATTGTTACTTTACTGACGCTTGAGTTTAAGGTCTAGTAACTTAAGTACACTACAAATTCAAAACTGTGAAGAATAATTACTCGAATTAAACTTAATGCTTAGCTGCTATAAACTTAATATTTATCTGATATAAGCTTGGTACATAGCTGATGTAAATTTAAAACTTACCTGACATAATCTTAAAATTAGCTGATAGGAAATGAATACTTAGCTTACATCAACTTAATACTTAGCTGATATAAACTTGAAACTTAGCTGATATAAACTTGATACTTAGTTGACATAAAATTGAAACTTACCTAATATAACTGTAATACTTAGCTGATATAAACTTGAAACTTAGCTGATATAAACATAATACTTAGCTGACATACATACAATGCCCCTCAGTCACCATTAAACACCATTATAACCACTGACTGAAGGAGAGTCAAGCTAGGGTGAGTCTAGTACCATAATATTAGTGCTTGTTATCCACTAAATTATACATTTTTTTTTTTTTTTTTTTTTTTACAGGATTATTGCCAGGCTGGGTCACTGACCCATCAGGCCTGGGGGGCAATACTCAATAATAATAATAATAATAATAATAATAATAATAATAATAATAATAATAATAATAATAATAATAATAATAATAATAATAATAATAATAATAATAATAATAATAATAATAATAATAATAATAATAAAGAACCATAAAGAAATACAAAAATTAAAAAAAAGATCAAAAGTGAGAAACAATACTGTATATGTATGTTGTGTTGTCAATAGTAAGTGAAACAATTGAGACCCTGCAATTGTGTGTAATTGAGGCAGAAAGTCAGATCAGCAACCTGAGACTTGGTCACAATTTTTGTGATGCCATACAGCAGCAGGGTCTACCATAGACAACACATTATGCTTCCAATATCTTCCCTGGCGGTAGTACCTCCCTGTTTGGTAGCTGCCTAATACCAACTACCTCGTCGGTCAAGAATATAGGTGAATCAATTTTCTGGGTTTTTCGTTCATGTTTCACCTTGTTATGCTGAAGAACATAAGAATGGAGGAAACTGCAGCGGGCCTATTGGCTCATACTGGGCAGTCCCATTTGCACCCAACCCCTATTGCTCATATAAGCATCCACCCTATGTTTTTTGAGATTGTAAAACATGGAAACACAGAAGAAGGCAGAGCATTCCACAGTTTGCCTGTGTGAGAGAAGAAGTACTATAACGGGTTATTCTCGAGTGACCGACATCCACGGAGAAACGGTGGCACCGCGGGCAAGACGTGTGTTACGAACCCACGGCCTTGCCGGCGGTACACAGGATGCCAAATCCACTGAACATTGCCCGTTAAAGTGTAAAGAGAGAGTGGCAACATTGCGGCGAAGAAAAGGAAAGAGATTGTCGACTAAGGAGAGAGTTAATAAGACGAAATGCCT
This sequence comes from Homarus americanus, assembly GCF_018991925.1. Classification (NCBI taxonomy): domain Eukaryota; kingdom Metazoa; phylum Arthropoda; class Malacostraca; order Decapoda; family Nephropidae; genus Homarus; species Homarus americanus. The sequence goes on from NW_024733208.1 coordinate 28,864, forward strand.
TTATTCCACTATCTAATAGTTGGACAGAAGAAGAGCCACCCAGATATGAGCGCAGTACTTCAAGTTAGGACGAATTAATCCCTTATATACTTGGAGCAACTGCTCAAGGTGAAGTGCTGCGGCATCGGACAGCAGTCCCAACTTTCGGGAGGCAGCTTTAGTTATACTAAGGATGTGTGATTTCTAGGACATATTGGAGAAATGGTGAGGCCTAACATATTTATTTCAGAATTTGGGAGGATGATAGCGTCCTGAAATGTAATTGGTGGGAGATCGTCTAATTTACAAAGTGTAGTTGGTAAATGTTGAGTTTTGTTACTATTGAACTTGACCAAGTTTGTATCTCCCCATTCAGAGATGCTGCACAGATCCGCATTGATAGAAGTAATGATATCAGTTCTAAAGCAGATCTAGTTTGAGAGTTAGGAGGATGGGGAAAATGTACGGAAGAGTGAAAAGTGGAATCATCGACGTAAGAATAGATAGAATTAGTTGTAGGGTGAAGTAAATCATTGATAAAAAGAAGGAAGAAAGTTGGTGAAAGAACAGAACCCTTGGGACGCCACTATTGGTGAGAAAGAGCGAAAATCGATCCATCGACAACAACTGCCATGGATCGGTTCTCAAGGAAGCTAGAGATGAGAGAACAAAGTGGGAGAAAACCAAAAGAGGGAAGTTTAGATAGCAAAGACTTGTGCCATACCCTGTCAAATGCTTTGGAGATGTCGAGAGCCACGACAAAATTTCCCCATAGTCCCTAAGAAAGGATGACCAAAGATGGGTGCAATAAGAGAGCAGATCACCAGTAGATCTCGCACGGGGAAAACCATCTGGTGATCGACAAAAGAAAAAGGTGTTCAAGGTGACGGAGAAATGGGAGTTCAAGATAGTTTCGAAAATCTTGGAGAGGGATGAAGTTAGGGCAATGGGGCGATAGTTAGAGGGGTTAGAATGGTCACCCTTCTTCGGGATGGGCTGAACCAAGGCATGCTTCCAAGAAGAAGGAAAAGTTTTGGTTTTGAGGCAAAGG
>NW_024733209.1:0-2974 GCF_018991925.1 Homarus americanus
TTAACATAATACAGGTTGTACTCCTCTAGTCCGCAACCTCGACCTGACGGTGCCGACCATGGAAATTCACCCTTTTCCTGAATAGATAGTGACTTGTGCTTATGCTCTGGAAGCACGAAGCACCACTTTCTCTGGCCATGGTCTCTTTAAAGACATATTGAAGGGTTAAATGTGGATAGTAGCTTCTCAATCAAGAAGTTTTAATTTTACGATTTTATTGGAACACACAAAAATAAATAAATAAAAATTTTGACGGTGAAACTTGAATTTGATGGGTTTGAACGGCTGCCAACGCAGGCGTATGCATAATCGTGTAAACAGCGTCATTTCTCTTATGTACAAAAGATTCATTATTGTTTATTACTGAATGTCTTTTTATTGAATTAATGTTTATGTGTGCAAAATGAGCAATAAAATTCATTAATAATACGTAGAATATTAAAACACACGAGGAAATGACACAGCATTGTTTTCGTTGATTACAAAACCAATGACTGACTTGGTTCTACATATAAAACTGAAGAAAATAAGACCTTGGTTGTAGCTGTAGTAAAATTGATATGGTTGTTTTAAGTAATGTTATTTAATGTTAATAAATGGAACAATAGAAGTAGCTAACTATAATGGTAAAGAAAAAGAGAGATCGCGATATGTGGCATAAGCAAGACATGTGAAAACATATCATCATTATTTACATAAGAATATGAAAGCAACACTTATTTACTGTTCATATATATTTTAATTAATGTTTCTGAATTTGTTTTATTGAATTAATGTACAGTATCTCTCTTATCGACGGGGTTACGTTTCTGTAAACGTCACGATAAAGAAACCGTCGATACCGTGATGGTTACGTAATTTTTCTAACTATTATTAGCATATGTTGAATAAATGTACCTTTAAGCATTAATGCGTTTCCTTTACGCATAACCTTAAATAATAGTGTATAAATAATAATATAATAAGTGGACAAAAATATTTAGCAAACTTACGATTTCATTTATTGAAGTGAACATCGGTCCTTACAGTAAAAACAAAACAGTGTACAGTACAGTAAAAGTCCAAAAATCCGGCTGCCCCAGGCAAATTGTTTACCATTTATTATTACAACACTTTACACTGAAAGCGCTGGTAGTTTCAACAAAAATATTGTATATTTCCATTCAAGTATTTATTCAAGTCAATTAGAGGAATATTATTGTAATACAACAGTTTTTAACTAAACCATTCAAAAGTGATTACGTAAACATCTTTTGAACGAAAGAAAGTGAGTCATTGTTTTCGGCAATGCATTTGATCCCACTTTCCACTGTAATACGCATTATTTCAACAAAAATATTACATTTCCGTGAATGTATTATATCAAGCACAGTATGAATAGAATATAATTGTAATATAACAGAATTTTAACCGAAAACTATTAAAAAACGAATAACATCTCAAGAACATCGGAAGCATAGGTAAAGTCTTTTGTTTTCACATGTATTTTATCCTATTTTACATTGAAATACATCACGCTTCAGCAAAACTACTATTTATTTCCGAGAATATATTCATTCAGCAGTTTAGGTAAATATAGTGTGATGTAATAATTTTTAACTGAAAACGATTCGAAAAACCACGTAGCCTCTAGCCCTGTTCAAGGAGAGAGGACTGGGAGGGCTGTTTGGTGCCAGGCGATGACAAGGAAAAAGATTTTGATGGATTTTAATGAAAATATTCAGAAATATGGTATCGTAATATTTATTCAAGTCAATTAGGATATTATTGTAATACAATACAACAGTTTTTAACTAAACCATTCGAAAAGTGATTACGGTAACATCTTTTGGAGCGAAAAGCATAAGTCATTGTTTTCGATCGCGATTTGATCCCACTTTCACTGTATCACGTCGTCATTTTAGCAAAAATATTACATTTCGTGAATGTATTATATCAAGCACAGTATGAATAGAATATCATTGTAATATAACAGAATTTTAACCGAAAACTATTAAAAAGCAGTAACATCTCAGAACATGGAAGCTTAGGTAAAGTCTTTTGTTTCCGTCATGTATTTTATCTATTTTACATTGAAATACATCACGTTTTCAGCAAAACTACTATTTATTTCGAGAATATATTCATTCAAGCGCAGTTTAGGTAAAATATCGTGTGATGTAATAATTTTTTAACTGAAAGCGATTCGAAAAACCGCCCTCTAGCCCTGTTCAAGGAGAGGACTGGGAGAAGCTGTTTGGTGCCAAAATAAAAATCCGCTAAATAATCCGTCGATATCGAAACCGTCGATAAAAATCCGTCGATAAAGAGAGTACTGTACTTGTGTGCAAATTAACAATACAATTCATTAATATCGTGGAATATTAGAGGAGACGAGATGGCTGCGGCATTGTTTATGTTAAAGCTTACGAAACCATTGACTGATTGGTTCTACATATAAAACTGAAGAAAATAAGCCTGAGTTTAGCTGTAGTAAAATTAATGTAAAAATGAATATGGTTGCTTAGTACCTGTAATGTTATTTAATGTTAATAAATGGAACAATATAAGTAGCTAACCATTAATGGTAAAAAAAAGTGAGACTGCTCGAATGTAAAAGTGCACATGTGAAAATTTATCGTCATTACTCTACATAAGAATATAAACAACACTTATTTACTGCTCATATATATTGAAGGGTTAAATGTTGTACTCTGTATAGACAAGCAGAGAGAGAGAGAGAGTGCAGCGAACTGCGGATGTAAACAAACCTTAATTTCCTCTTGGCTTTTTTTTTAAGGGGATTAGCCCACGGGCATAGGTCACTGACCCACATTGGGGCCTGAGGGCAAAAATTTAATACTCCTGTAATAATAATAATAATTCAGAGAAGTAAAAAAGCTGCCTATCTACCTATTGGACAAACTAAAATCGTTCCGGACCATGGGGGTTTTCGGACAACAGAATGCCGGACTAGAGGTACAACCTGTACTAC
>NW_024733210.1:0-13588 GCF_018991925.1 Homarus americanus
ATTCTAACCTAAAGTGACTTAATATATTTACCCTTTGGTTAGTATGATTTGGTTTAGTTGTTGACTTATGAAATAAGTTATATTCGGTGGTTCCGACGTTCGTGGTATTTATTACCCAATCATAGATAATTATTAATTATCTAAATTATTAATTAGTAGACGACATAACCTTTTTTAAAAGTATTTTTAGACAATTACCTATTTCCCAAACATTATGATAGTTTATTATACAATGTATATTGATGTTTTTAAATACTTAATGTCGGCTCAAGATGTCCGGGTTTATGTTAATAATTTACCCCATATATCACTTGAGTAACTTTACAAGTAATTTACTCATTGTCATATATGTATTTATTCATCTATAACTTTAAATATGTTTTTATCCTCTATGTATTTAAGTTTATTAATTTATAATTAATTATAAAATATAAGAGTGATCAATGTTTTAACGGAAATATTATTCAACACTTTTATTACGTCATCTACGCCACTGATCATGTAAATAAAAAAATAAATTAAATAAAACAGGATAATCTTAAAAATAAACGAATAAGAAATGAAGTTAAATATTTATAATAAAAATAGTTTATTATAGGTGTGTTTCCCCTGACATGGTGCAGCCAGCAGAGTTGCCAACTTAGCGACTTTGTAGCTAGATCTAGAGCTTTTTGTTTTTTCTAGCGACACTTTAGAGCGATTTGCGACTTGTCGCAAATCTAGAGATATCCACAGAAATCTAGCGACTTTCTGGATACTTTTGGACTGTCCATGAAAACTCAGTTTTCCTAATTTCGAGCCATAATATATAGCAACGGGGTTACAGGGACAATAAATAATAAGAAAAGTTTAATACAATTGAATGGGTCGTGGTACAGAAGGAGGGACACGTCTATTTCCTGATCACTTGATGTCAGCCCGTCCATGCATCTAACACCCTAACAGTGGCGGCTCGTGCAAAGGGCTGCAGTCCCCCCAGACACTCACTGCCAGGCGTATGATTCCTTTAGAGAGACAGCTGACTAATACACTACCAACAAATATATCATTTTATATGTTATTTAATTATTTTCAATACGTTGCTAAGTGAATTTTCATTAAAATCAGACCAAAATTTAAGTTACTTTCATAGTTGCTGTCAATGCTGTACGATTGATGTCTGTTATTAATTGGCGCCGCCGCCGCACTTGAAGCAGCTCAGTCTCGTACAACGTGTGGACGGTGTGGTTAAATCGTGCTTTCTTTAATTACCCTTTGACGATGGAAAATCGAGTGAAGTATTTGCAAAACATCAACTTTTCCCAGCTGACATTAAATGAAAAGACTGAAATCAAAGCAAGAGGAAGACCTACACCAGTTTTATCCATTCAACAGAACAGTACAAGCAGGAACAAAGAATATACACGCCAGTTTAACATGGTGAATGACAGACTGTCTGCTTTAGCAGTGATATCCATTGAAAATAAAATGATAACAGAAATAAAGGATTTTAATGAAATAGTAATAAACAATTTTGCTACATCGAAGAGCAGACACGCCGACTTTATTTTCAATTAATACTGGTCCATCACCACCTTCTACCACCACCACTACTACCATGCCCTGGGAATTAGTGGACATCAACTACAACTCATACCTGAGGTAGGTCAAATTTGTGTATCCTACTGTTGTGTGAGGCTTGCAGTCCCTCCATTTTATTTTTCACGAGCCGCCACTGCACCCTAAAATTGTGGTCAGAAGTGGCAAATTACAGAGATGCGACAGGTGAAAACCCTTACAATGATCTGGCTGAAATTGCACTCGCTGCCTTATCTCTTCCGCATTCAAACGCAGATGTAGAGCGCAGATTTAGTAATATGAACTTTGTGAAATCAAAATTGCGCAACAAAATGAAACTATCGACATTAAAGGCAATTCTTACAATAAAGTATGGGTTAAAAAGACAGAACACCTGTTGTGCAAGTTATGAACTTCCTAGTGATATTTTAAGAAAGATAGGGACTGTGGAGGCATACAGTTACAAGAGAACCTGAACCAAGCACTTCACATGCTTCCAGCTCTACAGTTGTTCACACTACCAAGAGGACTGGGATGCAATTACTATTGAATATAATAGGTAAGTGTGCACATTAAACTTTAAAAAAAATAATTTTTTTATTTTTACATAATGCATTTTATTTATACTCCGTCCATTATAGTCGGCATTATGAAAATATTATTTGCATCAAATTACTGAAGGGGGGGGGGGGAATAATAGCTAGAGACTTTTCATGGAAGATTTAGCGACATTTAGCTACTTTTAGGTACCAGCCTAGCGACATTTGAAAATCCGAGTTGGCAACCCTGGCAGCCAGTCAGTCGCCCACCAGCCTCGGGTGTGAGTGTGTCGTCCTCCGTCAATAAACATCGTTACACGTATATTTGTGAATTATTTTTAATAAGTTAATAATGCAGTTTTCCGAAAACACATTTAAAGTGTTACATCGTTGATATAAAGCCGTTAAATATTTGAGATAAGTCATAATAAAGGTTATATATAACAATGCTTAGGTGTTTTAATGCCAGCTGACCAACTGGGCGGGGCCAAGTAAATATGTTGCCAACTATGATTTTCACCAATTTTCCCCCTAAAATATTGTTTATTATATACCCCAACTGTACCTACACCAAGCTCCCTCAATACAATATACCAAACATATTACTGAAATAACATTATTGTTTTAAGTGACTACCTCACTGGGTGTGAGTGACTAGCGCCACGACCTTCATGTGTGTGCTTGATCCAGCTCCTAACTCTAAACATAACTAACGTATTTCCTCCATCAGTTATAATAAAGATACATAATTATGTGTATAAATAGAGTAATAAAATAACAACAAAAATATTGATTATATTAGACTCGAGGATAAACAAACAAACAATAAATAAAGACAATATGTATGATAACTTATTATTAAAGTTTATTAATATCCCGCGGTGTAGTTTATTGTTATTTATATTACAAATAACAAGAAGGACACTTACCATCGTTAACGTCAGCACCATTATCTATCAGGGTCTTTGAGTGTAAGGGTGAGTTTTTGTGTGAGTATTAGTGAGTTTATCACTATGGGTGAGTGTATGGGTGAGTGTTGCTAACTTAGTCACTATGGGTGAGTGTATGGGTGAGTGTTACTGTGTTTGTCACTATGGGTGAGTGCATGTTTGAGTGTATGGGTGAGTGTTAGCACTTACCCATAGTGACAAACTCACTAATACTCACACAAAAACTCACCCATACACTCACCCATAGCTACAAACATAGTAACACCCACACATACACTCACCCATACACTCACCCATAGTGACAAACACAGTAACACTCACACATACACTTACCCATTCACTCACCCATAGTGACAAACATAGTAACACCCACACATACACTCACCCATACACTCACCCATAGCTACAAACACAGTAACACCCACACATACACTCACCCATACACTCACCCATAGCTACAAACACAGTAACACTCACACATACACTCACCCATACACTCACCCATAGTGACCAACTCACTAACACTCACCCATGCACTCACCCAAAGTTACAAACTCGCTAACACTCACCCATACACTCACTCATACACTCACCCATAGTGACAAACTCGCTAACACTTACTCATACACTCACCCATAGTGACAAACTCGCTAACACTTACACATACACTCACTCATACACTCACCCATAGTGACAAACTCGCTAACACTCACACATACACTCACCCATAAACTCACCCATAGTTACAAACTCGCTAACACTCACCCATAGTTACAAACTCGCTAACACTCACCCATAGTTACAAACTCGCTAACACTTACCCATACACTCACCCATAGTGACAAACTCACTAACACTCACAGAAAAACTCACCCATAGTTACAAACTCGCAAACCCTCATCCATACACTCACCCATACACTTGCCCATAGTGACAAACTCACTAACACTCACACAAAAACTCACCCCATACACTCACCCATAGTTACAAATTTGCTAACACTCACCCATACACTCACACATACACTCACCCATAGTTACAAACTCGCTAACACTCACCCATACACTCACCCATAGTTACAAACTCGCTAACACTCACCCATACACCTACCTATAGTTACAATCTCAACACTCACCCATAGTGACAAACTCTGCCAACACTCACCCATAGTTACAAACTCGCCAACACTCACCTGCTGCACTCACCCATAGTTGCTGAAACCTGCTAACACTCACACATACACTCACCCATTGTGACAAACTCGCTAACACCACCCATAGTTACAAACTCAGTAACACTCACCCATACACTTACCCATAGTGACAAACTCACTAACACTCACCCATACACTTACCCATAGTGACAAACTCAGTAACACTCACCCATACACGTACCCATAGTGACAAACTCGCTAACACTCACCCATACACTCACCCATAGTGACAAACTCACTAACACTCACCCATACACTCACCCATAGTTACAAACTCGCTAACACTCACCCATACACTCACCCATAGTGAGAAACTCACTAATACTCACACAAAAACTCACCCATATCTACAAACATAGTAACACTCACACATACACTCACCCATACACTCACCCAATAGTTACAAACACACTAACACTCACCCATAGTGACAAACTTACTATAACTCACCCATTCACTTACCCATAGTGACAAACTCGCTAACACTCACCCATACACTCACCCATGCACTCACCCATAGTTACAAACTCGCTAACACTCACCCATGCACTCACCGATAGTTACAAACTCGCTAACACTCACCCATACACTCACCCATAGTTACAAACTCGCTAACACTCACCCATGCACTCACCCATAGTTACAAACTCGCTAACACTCACCCATACACTCACCCATAATTACAAACTCACTAATACTCACACAAAAACTCACCCATACACTCACCCATAGTTACAAACTCGCTAATACTCACACAAAAACTCACCCATACACTCACCCATAGTTACAAATTTGCTAACACTCACCCATACACTCACACATACACTCACCCATAGTTACAAACGCTCTAACACTCACCCATACACTCACCCATAGTTACAAACTCACTAACACTCACCCATACACTCACCCATAGTTACAAACTCACTAATACTCACACAAACACTCACCCATACACTCACCCATAGTTACAAACTCACTAATACTCACACAAAAACTCACCCATACACTCACCCATAGTTACAAACTCACTAACACTCACACAAAAACTCACCCATAGTGACAAACTCACTAACACTCACCCATTCACTCACCCATAGTTACAAACTCACTAACACTCACACAAAAACTCACCCATAGTGACAAGTGAGAAACTCACTAACACTCACCCATTCACTCACCCATAGTTACAAACTCACTAACACTCACCCATTCACTCACCCATAGTGACAAACTCACTAACACTCACACAAAAACTCACCCATAGTGACAAACTCACTAACACTCACCCATTCACTCACCCATAGTGACAAACTCACTAACACTCACCCATTCACTCACCCATAGTGACAAGCTCGCTAACACTCACCCATTCACTCACCCATAGTGACAAACTCACTAACACTCACACATTCACTCACCCATAGTGACAAACTCACTAACACTCACACATTTATCCTGTGAGGAAAATGAGGAAAAAATTCCCCTCACTTGCATCCCAATCTTGCCCAGTTCAAAGCTTTCTCTCCCTACTCTCTCCCTCTCTCTCTAGTTCTATCTCCCTTTCATCCTTCCTCCCTTACGCTAATTCCATCTTTATTTATTGTTTTCATTCTTTTCCCATTCATCATCATCATCATTTCTCTCTCGATCTCTTTCTGTCTGTCTGTCTGTCTATCTGTCTATCTGTCTGTCTGCCTGTCTGTATCGTCTCTTACTCTCTCTCTCTCTCTTCTCTCTCTCCCTTAAACTAAACCCTTTCCCCTACCTATATCAACGACACACACACACACACACACACACACACACACACACACACACACTCAATATAAATACCAACTTTGCATGTCAGTCTGCCACGTAAATTTGCAATTACTTACCATGCAACGTGATAGAGGCCTGCTTCTGCTACTTTGTTCCTTAATTTATGTAGTTTTGATGTTACTTTATGTAGTTTTAAGTAACTTTGTGGTTTTTATGTAAGTTTATGTAGTATTATGTAGCTAGAGGCCTATGTGGTTTTTAGTTTATGTAGTGTTATGTAACTTTATGTAGTTATTATGTTACTTTATGTAGTGTTACGCAGTTTGTGTAAAATTAAGTAACTTTCTGATACTTCAAGTTATTTAAGTAGCTGTATATAACCGTAAGTAACGTTAAGTAGCTTTATGCAATATATTTATCTATATTTTACTAAACAGAAATTCATATCTCAGAAAATACATAATATATATACGTATTATTCAATGTATACCAAGGAGTGTACAGTATGTATAACCCGTGTATGTTAGGTATACTTTGGAGGGAGTGACGGTAACTTATGAGTGACAGTAACTTATGAGTGACGGTCGTAACTTACCTCTTATGGGTGAGTACAAGAAAATATTAAAGTGTATTTTTACGTATCTTTCTATCTGTCTGTCTGTCTCTTTGTCTGTCTGTCTGTCTGTCTGTTTCTTCTGTTTTTCGTCTATTTATCTCTCTATCTTCTTATTCCTTTTCCTTCTTCCGCTTCTCCCATTTCATCCTCTCTCTCTCTCTCTCTCTCTCTCTCTCTCTCTCTCTCTTTATTAATACTTTTACCAACCCATCTCATTCTTTCAATGTCTTCTACCTCCTCTTTCTTCTCCCCCACTCCCCCACCTTTCCTCCCCCACCAACACCACCTCCCACCAACATTCCCTCCCTCATTCCCTCCCTCTCTCCCTCACTCACCAACACCACACAGTTGCCAGGTGTCGCCATAAACACAAAGAGTATTACCCTCCCTATGTCTTTTCAATACAAGGGATCACCCATCACAACTGAGCTGAGTTGTGGGGTGTGTGGGTGTGTGGGGTGTGGGGTGTGGGGAGTAAACACAGGTGACGTAAGAAGGGAGAATATATACACAAGTTTATACCCAAAGAAGGTGTAGTTTCGTTTATGGGGGAGATGTGTGTGTGTGTGTGTAGGGTACGTTTCTGGGGGAATGGGGACAGTTTATGGGGGTATGAGTCCTGTTTCTGGGGGTGTAGGTTCCTCTCTGGGGTGAAGGGTAGTGGCCCTCCATCAAATAAGTCTACGGTATCATTCAGCCACTTTTCAATACACAATAATACCTGTACCACCATTTGTATTCGTACCTGCAATTGTATCCGTATCTACACCTGTACCTGTGCCCCCAGAGATGACACCCCCACCCCCAGAGATGCCCCCCAGAGACGACACCCCCCACCCCCAGAGATGCCCCCAGAGACGACACCCCCACCCCCAGAATTTGAGAGACGTGCCCCCCCCTCAAATATGCCCCCACAGCACCCCCACCCCCAGAAACGACACCCCCACCCCCAGAGACGACACCCCCAACCCCAGAGATGCCGCCCCCAGAGAAAAAGACGGTGCCGTGGTGTGAGTTGTGTGATATCCATTACCCCACTTCCTCTTTCTCCATATCAGTTTGAGAGCTCACCCCCGGAGTTTGAACCGGAGGGGGGAGAGGAGGAGGAAGGGGAGCAGGAGGAGGCAGGAGGGTGAGAGATGGGAGGTAATAGGAGAAGGAGGTAAAAGAAGGAAGAGAGAAGGGGTTAGGAGGAGGAATAGGAAGCAGAGAGAGAAAGGGGAGGAAAAGCAGTGAAAGAAGAAGGGAGAACAGGGGTGCAGAGAAAGAGAGAGGAAAGGGGGAATGGAGGAAAGAGAGGGAGGAGGGAAGGGGAGAGAAGAGAGTGAGGTAAAGAGGGGAACGGACGGATAGAGAGAGGAGAGAGAGAGAAGAGAGAGAGAGAGAGAGAGAACAGTAAGCCATCTCCAGTTCCTACAACTATTAAAACAAGTTAACGTTTTCCTAAGAGGGCCAAGTGAGTCGGCCTTCAAAGGTGATGTTTACAGAGGAGGCTAATGCTCTCTCTTTCTCTCTCTCTCTCTCTCTCTCTCTCTCTCTCTCTCTCTCTCTCTCACTTTCTCTCTATCTCTTTCTTTCAAGGACTTTTTCTCTTTCTTTATCTCTCTCTCTCTACAACTCCCTCTCATCTTCTCCCCTTCCGTCCATTTTCCACATCCTTCCTCTCCCTCTTTCCTCCAACCTCTCTCCCCATCTCCCCCACCCACTTCCCTTCCTCCCCACTCCTCTCCCCACAAGAACATGTTTATCTCCTGTAATCTCACACCATCCGGCCCAGGTGTGATTGGCTTACTGCTCCAACAATAATCGTCTCTCATCACCACCACTACCACCATCATCATCACCACCACTACCACCACCATCATCACCACCACTACCACCACCACTACCATCACCATCATCTCCACCACTACCACCATCACCATCCCCACCATCATCTCCACCATCACCACCACCACCACTACCACCATCACTATCGCCACCATCACCATCATCGCCACCACTACCACCATAATTATCACCACCACCATCCAGTATCGTCACCACCACAGCCACCACCACCACCAGGTCAGGTCAGGTCAGGTCAGGTCAGGTGGACTGTCAGTTCCACCTGAGATCAAACCAAGGACCTTTGAGGACTGGACACGAGTGCTGTATCCACTTTGCCATCTTAGTGGGTGGTTACCTGTATAGTGTATGAATTACCTGTCCCGTACATACATACATACATACATACATACATACATACATACATACATACAAACATAAATACATACATAAATACATACATACCTACATTCATACATACACAAACACTTACACACATACACACATACATATATACATACATACATACATACATACATACATACATACATACATACATACATACATACATACATACATACATACATACATACATAAATAAATACATACATGAATACATACATACCTACAGTCATACATGCACAAACACATACATACATACCTGTGGCGTCCCCCAAGGCACCAAGGTGGGACCACTCTGCTTCCTTATGCTCATCAATGATGCCCTAAGAGAAACCCCTGCTCGCTGGAAATATGTCGACGACTCCACCATTGGGATCAGCGTCAACAATTCTGCTCCCAACTATACTGCCCTCCAGGATTTATTGAACAGTCTCCAAAACTGGGCCACCAACAACCATGTCACCATCAACCATACCAAGACCATGGTTATGCACATCAACCTCTCCTCCGACATTGTCCCACCTCCTTCCATTACCCTAGGTCCGAACACACTCCAGGTTGTAGATTCCACGAAGCTCCTAGGCGTCACCATAGACAACAAACTAAATTGGAAACCACACGTCAGTGAAGTTGTCAAAGCCTCCAGTTTCCGTCTCCACCTGCTCCGCCGACTCAAGTCCCTCGGAGTTCCTGCACACGAGCTCCTCAGTGTATACACAACATTCATACTTCCCAAGCTCACCTATGCCTCCCCCACCTGGTCTTCCTCCCTAAATGCCACACAACGTAAACACCTAGAAAAAGTGCAGAAGAGGGCATGCAAGATTATTCTCTCCCCTTCCTACTCCACATATCAAGAAGCGCTCAACACACTGACCCTTTCGGCTCTCACTGACCATCACCACGACCTCATCTACAAATTTGGTAAGAAGCTCCTACACCATCCCCGACACCGGCTCCTACTACCACCTGACATCCCCTGTCCGAGAATTGCTGTTCGACACCACAACCGCATCCAGCCCATACGTGCACGAACTGATCGCTATAAGAACAGCCCAGTCCCAACCGTTGTAAAAATTATCAATAACATGTAATAAATCAGTGTATTCACTCCCGGTAAACACTGCTCCTTACACTGTCACTATGTTGAAATGAACTGTAGTTTGAGCTGATCCCCATCTAAGTTATTATATGTCTTATTTGTGTCACTTATGTTACTTGTATATTATTTGTAATTCGTAACCCATTCCCCAAATATGTAACTGTAAATTTTCAGCCTTCTGGCTGCCAAGCTCTTTCAATAAACCGTTAATTATTATTATTATTTTACACACACACACAGTATAATTACATCACCCAAGGTACTTTAATAAACACGAAAATACAATCAATATTCAAAACAGATTCCAAAATATATAAATAAATTACAAAATACATAAATAAATTAATATATGACTAATTATAAAAACATTGATACTTATATTATCTCCATTAAATATTGATATACCTGTATTATTAAAAAAATTACAAAAATAATCTGAAATACAGTGGGATAAGGTGGGATACAGTGGGATACAGTGGGATACAGTGGGATAAGGTGGGATACAGTGGGATAAGATGACCCGGTACATAAGGTCGGACACTGTACTTAATTAGGGTTAATTTACTCAACTTGAAAGGCAGGTGTAGTTGCTTCCATCTCCCCCCATCCCCCCATTTCCCCACCATCCCCCCACCTGTCTCCAATGCCTTCCCACTTCCTCTCCACCTTTACTCCCCCCTCCCTCTCCATCCCCCATCCCACCCACCACCTCGCCCCCCCCCCGCCTCCCCCACTCCACTAACCATCTTCCACCTTCACTATCCTCATTCCACTCTTCAACCAACCAGCCATCCACCCATCCAGCCAGTCAGCCAACCAGCCAGCCAGCCGGCCAGCCAGCCAGGTAGCCGGCCAGCCAGCCAGTAAGCCGGCCAGCCAGCCAGGTAGCCGGCCAGCCAGCCAGGTAGCCGGCCAGCCAGCCAGTAAGCCGGCCAGCCAGCCAGGTAGCCGGCCAGCCAGCCAGGTAGCCGGCCAGCCAGCCAGGTAGCCGGCCAGCCAGCCAGGTAGCCGGCCAGCCAGCCAGGTAGCCGGCCAGCCAGCCAGCCAGCCGGCCAGCCAGCCAGGTAGCCGGCCACTTGGCAGGTGAAGAGCCTGTTAGCTAATACACCCTCGACATAGTCTTGTCTCCTGTGTTTATCGTGTTGCTTTGATGTGTATGACAATTAGCTGAGAAAATGCCTGAGGGTAGAGGTAGAGGAGGAGGGAAGGAGGGAGGGAGGTAGAATGGAAGAAAATTTGTTCACTCACTTTCTCTCCTTTGCTCGAGAGAGAGAGAGAGAGAGAGAGAGAGAGAGAGAGAGAGAGAGAGAATAGTTGAAACGTGTGAGTTACCCCTCTATTCTCTCACTTTCCTTCTCCCCTTTCTTCCCCCCCCCCTCTCATTTGTCATATTATCTCTATTGATTTTCTCTCTCTCTCTCTCTCTCTCAATGATACTCACAGGAACTACTCTCTCAATCTCTCTAAGGAAGCAACATGGCCGGGCACTGCACTTGATCGACGTCATTTCCTCATCGGTAAAGTTACGTACCAATTTCCAGCTGGGTGGACTGTGAGCGCCCAGGGATCGAACCAGCGACCCATAGGACAGGAGGATAATGTTGGAATAAAGTAGATAGATAGATAAGGGAAGTAGAGTAGAAGAATAACAGTGATAATGGAAGATAAACAAATAATAATAATAAAATCAATCTGTCTGTCCGTCTGTCTATCTGTCTGTCCAAATATTTATATCCCCCCCCCCTTCGCTATTTACTGTCACCTCTATCACCACTTAACATACATACATACATACATACATACATACATACATACATACATACATACATACATACTTACCTAGTTTTATTTGGTTGACAAGTTAGGGGGAATGAGGAGGGGAGGGGAGGGGAGGTGAGGTGAGGGGATGTGAGGGAAGGGGAGGTGAGGGAAGGTGAAGGGAAGTGAGGGGGGGTGAGGGGAGGTGAGGGAAGTGAGGGGTGGGGATGTGGGGAGGGTGAGGGGAAGTGAGGGGAGGTGAGGGGAGGTGAGGGAAGGTGAAGGGAAGTGAGGGGAGGTGAGGGGAAGTGAGGGGAGGTGAGGGATGTGAGGGGAGGTGAGGGAAGGTGAAGGAAGGTGAGGGGAAGTGAGGGGAGGTAGAATCTTCTCATTGCTGTACGACATGTACCCCCCCCCTCCTCCGCCTCCCTATCAGGTCATTGATCATGTGCCTGGCAGCGAGGGAGGGAGGGAGGGAGGAGAATATGTGGCCTCAGAAAGGGGGTTTAATGAGGAGAAGTGATCACAGACGCCCTCCTCCCTCCCTTCCTTCCCTCCCTCCCTCCTCTTCTTCTTCCTTCCTTCCCTCCCTCCTCTTCTTCCTTCCTTCCGTCCCTCCTCTTCTTCCCTTCCTTCCTCGCCCTTCCTTCTCCCTCCTTCCCTCCTCTCCCTCTTCCTTCCCTCATCATCCTCCATCCTTCCTCCCTCCTTCCCCTCCTCCTGTACCTCATCTTCCTCCTTATCTCCTCCCTCAATGTCTCTCATTTGCTTTATCACTCACACGATATTGCTCTCTCTCTCTCTCTCTCTCTCTCTCTCTCTCTCTCTCTCTCTCTCTCTCTCTCTGTCACGCACACTATTAATCTCTCTCCCTGTCTCCCTCTCTCTCTCCCTCTCTCTCTCTCCCTCTCTCTCTCTCTCTCTCACACACACTATTAATCTCTCTCTCTCTCTCTCTCTCACTTACTATTGCTCTCCCTCTCAACTACCATTAATCTTTCTCTCTCTTTTTCACTCACTATTAACTCTCTGATTCATTCACTCTCTCACTCTTGTCTGTCTGTCTGTCTGTCTGTCTGTCTGTCTGTCTGTCTGTCTGTCTGCCGTCAAATAAAATCCACAACAATTAAAAAACAATAAAATTATCATCAATAAAAACAAAACAAGAACAAAAAACAAATAAACAAATAAATCACCAAACAACCCCCCCCCCAAAAAAAAATAGAAAAATCAAATAAAAAACAAAAACACCAATATGGCAACACTCATACGTCATCACGACAGAACAAGAGTTACCAGTTAATGTTTTTTTTTAGACAATACTTTACAACAGGTGTGATATTAACATGATACACTTTTTTTAACGTTAAAATTATATCAACCGAGAATGATAATCATACAACCGTGATATATTCCAATTAACATGACATTAACACGATATTAATTACAAGAGACTACTGTTGTAATACATATATTAATAATATATCAGGCATTACACTCACCGCGTTACATAAATATACCAATATTAACTAACTCATGAACTGTGGTGGTATATCGGGCTAAAATTATATATGTGGGGGGGGGATGATATAGTCGAGTTAATATAGCCTGATGATATATTCTATGTGTAATATATCAGTTATTTTATGATATATTGGATCTATATATCATTCTAATATGACCAATGTGATATAATATTTTGGAGTCATTATATATCCGACAAGAGGGGTTATATACTCGCTAAATTGTTATATAACCGGTAAAATATAGTATAGCGGACCAGATATATAATAGAGTATGAACAATGACATATAATATAACGTTATTACAGTGTTATATGCGTCAAAATATAGTATATCG
>NW_024733211.1:0-17500 GCF_018991925.1 Homarus americanus
ATCAGTATGCTTCGTTCAGTTACATGTATTGCTATGGGAGTGTCTGGGGTGTGCTGAGGTGTATGAGGTGTGCCTTTTGGTGTCAGGCTGTATGTAGGTGTCGGAGGTGTGCAGGGGGTGTCAGGGGAATATCTGGGAGTGTCAGAGGTGTGCCAGAGGTGTGGGGGTGTGTGGGTGTCAGTGGGTGCCTGGGAGTGTCAGGGTGTGCCTGGGAGTGTCAGGGTGTGCCTGGGATTGTCAGGGTGTGCCTGGGGGTGTCTGAGGGTGTGCAGGGTGTGGGGTGTGCCTGGGGTGTCAGGGGGTGTGCAAGGGGTGTCAGTGGGTGCCTTGGGGTGTCGGAGGTGTTCTAAGGTGTCAGAGTTGTGCCTGGGGTGTCAGAGGATGTCAGAGGTTTGCTGGGTGTCAGGTGTGTGCCTGGGGGTGTCTGGGGTGTGCTGGGTGTCTGGGGTGTGCCTGGGAGTGTCAGGGAATGCCTGGGGTGTCAGAGGTGTGCATGGGGTGCGGTGTGCCTGGGAGTGTCAGGGGTGTGCCTGGGGTGTGTGGGGTGTGCATTGGGTGTCAGGGTGTGCTTGGGAGTGTCAGGGTGGACCTGGGGTATCAGGAATGTGCCTGGGAGTGTCTGAGGTGTCCTGGGGTGTCAGAGGGTACATGGGATGTCAGAGGTGTGTCTGGGTGTGTATTGGGTGTACATGAGTGTCAGAGTTGTACCTGGGAGTGAAAGAGGTGTACCTGGGGTGTCAGGGATGTACCTGGGAGTGTCTGAGGGTGTACCTGGGGTGTCTGAGGTGTGCCTGGGAGTGTCAGAGGTGTAAGAGGTGTGCCTGGGGTTTCAGAGGTGCAGCTGGGGGTGTGGAGGTGTATCTTGGAGTATCAGAGGGGTGTGCCTGGGGTGTCAGAGGTGTACCAGGGTGTCAGAGGTGAACCAGGGGGTGTCAGGGGTGAACCAGGGAGTGTCTCAGGTGTACCTGCAGGTATTGGAGGTGTACCTGGGGAGTATCGGAGGTGTACCAGAGTGTCAGAGGATTGTACCTGAGTGTCAGAGGTGTACCAGGAGTGTCAGTGGAGTACCTGGGGTGTCAAGGTGTACCTGGGGTATCGGGGTGTACCTGGAATGTTGGAGGTGTACTGGGGTGCCAGAGGTGTGCCTGGGGTGTTTGAGATGTGCCGAGTGTCAGGGGTGTGCCTGGGGTGTCAGAGGGGTGTGCCTGGGGTGTCAGAGGTGTACCTGGGGTGTCAGAGGTGTGCCTGGGGTGTCGGAGGTGTACCTGGGAGTGTCAGGGTGTACCTGGGAGTGTCAGAGGTGTACCAGGGAATGTCAGTGGGTACCTGGGGGTATCAGAGGTACCTGGGAGTATCAGAGGTGTACTGGAGTATCAGAGGTGTGCCTGGGGTATCAGAGGTGTGCGCAAGTGTCAGAGGGGTGTACCTGTGAGGTGTGAGGCAGAATGTGAAGTGTGCCTGGGGTGTCAGGAGATGTACCTGGGAGGTCAAGGTGTGCCTCAGGGGTGTCAGAGGTGTACCTGGGGTGTCAGCGGTGTGCCAGGAGTGTCTGGGGTGTGCCTGGGAGTGTCAGTGGTGTGCCTGGGAGTGTCGAGGGTGTGCCTCAGGTGCCAGAGGTGTACCTGGGGTGTCTGAGGTGTGCTTGGGGTGTCAGTGGTGTGCCTGGAAGTGTCGGAGGTTGTACCTGCGGGAGTCAGAGGTGTACCTGGGAGTGTCAGAGGTGTGCATTGGAGTGTCAGCAGTTGTGCCTGGGGTGTCTGAGGTGTGCCTGGGTGTGTGGGGTGTGCCTGGAAGTGTCTGAGGTGTGCCTGGGGGTGTCTGGGGTGTGCCTGGGAGTGTCAGGGGTGTGCTGGGGAGTGTCAGGAGGTGTGCCTGGGAGTGTCAGGAGGTGTGCCTGGCAGTGTCAGCGGTGTGCCTGGGGAGTGTCAGGAGGGTGTGCCTGGGAGACACAGAGGTGTGCCTGGGACTGACAGAGGGGTGCCTGGGGCGTCAAGGGAGGAACCTGGGGTGTCAGAGTGTGCCTGTGGTGTCAGTGGTGTGCCTGGGTGTCAGAGGTGTGCTGGGGTGTCAGAGGTGCCTGGGGTAATAGAGTTTACCAGGAGTGTCAGTGGAGTGCCTGGGGTGTCAGAGGTGTACCTGGGGTGTCAGAGGTGTACATGGGGTGTCTGAGGTGTGCCAGTGTATGAGGTGTGCCTTTTAGTGTCAGAGCTGTGCATGGGAGTGTCGGAGGTGTGCCAGGGGTGTCAGAGGAATGCCTGGGGTGTGGGGGTGTGCCAGGGAGTGTCAGTGGGTACCTGGGGTGTCAGGGGTGTGCCTGGGGCGTCAAGGGGTGTACCTGGGAGTGTCAGGGGTGTGGGGTGTCTGAGGTGTGCCTGGGAGTGTCAGAGGGGGTGTCGAAGGGTGTACCGGGGTGTCAGTGGGTACCTGGGAGGAGGTCAAGTGTTCCTAAGAGTGTCAGAGGTGTACTAGGGTGTCAGAGGTGTACTAGGAGTGTCAGATGTGTGCCTGTGAGTGTCTGGGGTGTGCACTAGTGTCTGAGGTGTGCCTGGGAGTGTCAGAGGAATGCCTGGGAGTGTCAGAGGTGTACATGGGGTGCCTGGGGTGTGCCTGAGTGTCAGAGGTGTGCCTGGGGTGTGTGGGGTGTGCAGCAGTGTCAGGGTGTGCCTGGGGTGTCAGGGGTGTGCCTGGTGTCAGGAATGTGCTGGGGAGTATCTGAGGTGTCCTGGGGTGTCAGAGGGTACCTGGGAATGTCAGAGGTGTGTCTGGGAGTGTCTTGGGTGTGCCTGGGAGTGTCAGAGTTGTACCTGGGAGTGTCAGAGGTGTTCCTGGGGAGTGTCAGAGATGTACCTGGGAGTGTCTGAGGTGTGCGCGGAGTATCTGAGGTGTGCACCAGGAGTGTCAGGAGAACCAGGAGTGTGAACGCATTGCCTGGGAGTTTCAGAGGTGTAACTGGGAGTGTCGAGTGTATCTGGGGAGTATCAGAGGGTGTGCCTGGGGTGTCAGAGGTGTGCCAGAGTGTCAGAGGTGAACCAGGGGGTGTCAGGGGTAAAGCCAGGGAGTGTCTGGGGTGTATCTGGGGGTATTGGAGGTGTGCTGGGGTGTCGGTGGTGTACCTGGGGTATCAGAGGGGTGTACCTGGGGTGTGTCAGAGGTGTACCAGGGGTGTCAGTGTAGAACCTGGGAGTGTCAAGGGGTGCCTGGGAGTATCGGAGGTGTGCCTGGAGTGTCAGAGTGTGCCTGGGGTGTCAGAGGTGTGCCTGGGGTGTTAGAGGTGTGCCTGGGGTGCCGGAGGTGTACCTGGGAGTGTCAGAGGTGTGCCTGGGGAGTGTCAGAGGTGTGCCAGGGAATGTCAGTGGGTACCTGGGGTATCAGAGGGTACCTGGGGTATCAGAGGTGTGCCTGGGGTGTCAGAGGTGTGCCTGGGGTGTGAGAAGTGTGCCTGGGGTGTGAAGTGTGCCTGGGAGTGTCGGAGGTGTGCCTGGGAGGAGTCAAGGTTTGACCTGGGAGTGTCAGAGGTGTGCCTGGGAGTGTCAGCGGTGTGCCTGGGAGTGTCTGAGGTGTACCTGGAGGTGTCAGTGGTGTGCCTGGGAGTGTCGGAGGTGTGCCTGGGAGTGTCAGAGTGTACCTGGGAGTGTCAGAGGTGTGCCTGGGGGTGTCAGGAGGTGTGCCTGGCAGTGTCAGCGGTGTGCCTGGGGTGTCAGGTGTGCCTGGAGTGTCAGGAGGTGTGCCTGGGGTGTCAGGGAGGGTACCTGGAGCGTCAAGGTGTGCCTGGGTGTCAGTGGTGTTCCTGGGGTGTCAGAGGTGTGCCTGGAAGTGTCAGAGGAGAAACCAGGGGTGTAAGGGGTGTGCCTGAGGTGTCAGAGGTGTACCTGGGAGTATCGGAGGTGTGCAGGGTGTCGGAGGTGTCCTGGGGTGTCTGTGTGTGCCAGTGTCAGAGGTGTACCAGGGAGTGTTAGAGGTGTGCCTGGGAGTGTCAGAGGTAGACAGGTAGTGTTAGAGGAGTACAGGTGTCAGAGGTGTACCTGGGACTATTGGAGGTGTACCGGAGTGTCAGAGGTATACCTGGGACTATGGAGTGTGCTGGGAGTATCGGATGTGTGCCTGGGAGTGTCAGACGTGTGCCTGGGAATATCAGAGGTGTATCTGGGAGTGTCAGGGGGGTGTACCTGGAAGTGTCAGGGTGTAACTGGGGTGTCAGGGGTGTAACAGGTGTCTGGGGTGTACCTAGGAGTGTCAGGGTGTACCTGGGAGTGTCAGGGGTGTACATGGGAGTGTCTGGTGTGCCTGGGAGTGTCAGAGGTATACCTGGGACTATCAGAGGTGTGCCTGGGAGTATCGGAGGTGTACCTTAGGTGTCAGAGGTGTAACTGGGAGTATCAGAGGTGTATCTGGAGTGTCAGGTGTACCTGGAAGAGTCAGGGTGTATCTGGGAGTGTCAGGTGTAACTGGAGTGTCTGGGGTGTATCTGGGGTGTCAGTGGTGTGCTTGGGGTGTCAGTGGTGTGCTTGGGATTGTCAGGGGTGTGCAGGGGTGTCAGTGGATGCCTGGGAGTGTCAGAGTGTGCCTAGGGTGTCAGGGGTG
Source organism: Homarus americanus (assembly GCF_018991925.1). Lineage (NCBI taxonomy): Eukaryota > Metazoa > Arthropoda > Malacostraca > Decapoda > Nephropidae > Homarus > Homarus americanus. The sequence goes on from NW_024733211.1 coordinate 4,582, forward strand.
TGTGTTGGGGTGTCTGAGGGTGTGCCTGGGGTGTCAGAGGTGTGCCTGAGGTGTCAGGGGTGTGCCAGGGGTGTCAGTGGGTACTGGGAGTGTCGGAGGTGGCCTGGGAGTATCGTGGGTGTTCCTGGGGAGTGTCAGAGGTGTACTGGGAGTGTCAGAGGTGTACCTGAGGTATCAGAGGTGTATCTGGGAGTGTCAGTGGTTGTGCCTGGGGTGTCAGGGGTGTACCTGGGGTGTCGGAGGTGTGCCTGGGAGTGTCAGGTGTGCCTGGGGTGTCAGGGTGTGCCTGGGGTGTCAGGGTGTACCTGGCAGTGTCAGCGGTGTGCCTGGGAGTATCAGAGGTGTGCCTGGGAGTGTCAAGAGGTGTGCCTGGGGTGTCAGAGGAGTACCTGGGGGCGTCAAAGGGGTACCTGGGGTATCAGAGGTGTACCTGGGAGTTTCAGTGGGTGCCTGGGAGTGTCAGAGGTGTGCCAAGTGTCAGAGGAAAAAGGGAGTGTAAGGGTGTACCTGGGTGTGTCAGAGGTGTGCCTGGGGTATCAGGTGTGCCTGGGGTGTCAGGAGGTGTGCCTGGGAGTGTCAGAGGTGTCAGAGGTGTTAGAGGTGTGCCTGGGAGTGTCAGAGGTGACAGGTGGTGGGGTACCTGGGAGTTCAGAGGTGTGCCTGGGACTATGGGAGTGTGCCTGGGAGTGTCAGATGTATACCTGGGACTATCGGAGGTGTACCTGGGAGTATCGGATGTGTGACCTGGGAGTGTCAGACGTGTGCCTGGGGGTATCAGAGGTGTGTCTGGGTGGGGTGGCCTGGAAGTGTGGGGTGTAACTGGGGAGTGTCAGGTGTGTCAGGAGTGTGGGGTGTACCTAGTGTGAGAGGTGTACCTGGGAGTGTCAGGGGTGTGCATGGGAGTGTCTGGGGTGTGCCTGGAGTGTCAGAGGTATACCTGGGACTATCGGAGGTGTACCTGGGAGTATCAGGTGTACCTTGGGTGTCAGAGGTGTAACTGGAGTATCAGAGTGTGTATCTGGGGTGTCAGGCCTGGAAGTGTCAGGGGTGTATCTGGGAGTGTCAGGGGTGTGACTGGGAGTGTCTGGGGTCTATCTGGGGTGTCGGAGTGGTGTGCTTGGGAGTGTGTGGTGTGCTTGGGTTGTCAGGGTGTGCCAGGGGTGTCAGTGGAATGCCTGGGAGTGTCAGTGCCTGGGAGTGTCGGTGTGTTGGAAGTGTCTGGGGTGTGCCAGGGGTGTGAGAGGTGTGCACCAGGGTGTCAGGGGTGTGCCAGGGAGTGTCAGTGTGCCTGGGGTGTCGGAGGTGTGCCTGGGGGTGTCGGAGGTGTGCCTGGGAGTGTCGGAGGTGTGCCTGGGGTATCGTAGGTGTGCTGGGGTGTCAGGGGTGTGCCTGGAGTGTCAGAGTGTGCCTGGGAGTTATCAGGAGTGTATCTGGGAGTGTCAGGGGTGTACCTGGGAGTGTCAGAGGGTACCTAGTGTCAGAGGTACCTGAGGTGTCAGAGGTGTTCCTGAGAGTGTCTGGGGTGTGCCTGGGATGTCAGAGGTGTGCCTGGGGTGTCTGGGTTGGCCCTCCAGGGTGTCAGAGGTGTGCACGGGAGTGTCAGGGTGTGCCGGAGTGTCAGAGGTGTATCAGGGAGTGTCAGTGGAGTACCTGGGGTGTCAAGGTGTTCCTGGGGTATCGGAGTGTGCCTGCAGATATCGCAAGTGTGCCTGTAGTGTGAGGTGTGCCTGGGGGTGTCAGGTGTGCCAGGGAATATCAGTGGGTGCCTGGGTGTCAGAGGTGTGCCTGGGGAGTATCAGGAGTGCTGGGTGTCAGAGGTGTGCCTGGGGTGTGAGAGTGCCTGGTGTCGGAGGTGAACCTGGGGAGTGTCGGAGGTGTGCCTGCAGGAGTCAGGGGTGTGCCTGGGGTGTCAGAGGTGTGCCTTGGGTGTCAGCAGTTGTGCCTGGGGTGTCTGAGGTGTGCCTGGGGAGTGTGTGGGGTGTGCCTGGGGTGTCTGGGGTGTGCCTTGGTGTGTGTCCGGTGTGTGCCTGGGGTGTCAGGAGGTGTGCCTGGGATGTCAGGGGGTGTGCCTGGCAGTGTCAGCGGTGTGCCTGGGGTGTCAGAGGTGTGCCTGGGAGTGTCAGAGGAGTACCTGGGAGCGTCAAGGGTACCTGGGGTATCAGAGGTGTACCTGGGGTTTCAGTGGGTGTGCCTGGGGTGTCAGAGGTGTGCAAGGTGTCAGAGGAAAGCCAGGGGTGTAAGGGTGTGCCAGGTGTGTCAGAGGTGTGCCTGGGGAGTATCGGAGGTGTGCTTGGGGTGTCAGTGTGGGGTGTCAGAGGTGTGCCGGGGGTGTTAGAGGTGTGCAGGGGTGTCAGAGGTGAACCAGGTAGTGTTAGGGGTACCTGGAGTGTGAGGTGTGCCTGGGACTATGGGAGGTGTGCCTGGGAGTGTCAGATGTATACCTGGGACTATCGGAGGTGTACCTGGGGTATCGGATGTGTCATGGGAGTGTCAGACGTGTGCCTGGGGAGTATCAGAGGTGTATCTGGGTCAGGGGTGTGCCTGGAGTGTCAGGGGTGTAACAGGTGTCGGGGTGTGGGTGTCTGGGGTGTACCTAGGGGTGTCAGGAGGTGTGCCTGGGGTGTCAGGGTGTGGTACGTGGGTGTCTGAGGGTGTGCCTGGGAGTGTCAGAGTATGCCTGGGACTATCGGAGGTGTGCCTGGGAGTATCGGAGGTGTACTTGGGTGTCAGAGTGTGACTGGGAATTATCAGAGGTGTATCTGGGAGTTGTGAGGTGTGCCTGGAAGTGTCAGGGGTGTATCTGGGAGTGTCAGGGGTGTAACTGGGGTGTCAGGTCTATCTGCCAGTGTCAGTGGTGTACTTGGGAGTGTCAGTGGTGTGCCTGGGTTGTCAGGGGTGTACCAGGGTGTCAGTGGAATGCCTGGGAGTGTCAGAGGTGTGCCTGGAGTGTCAGGGGTGTATTTGGGGAGTCTGAGGGTGTACCTGGGGTGTCAGAGGTGTGCCTGGGGTGTCAGGGGTGTGCCAGGGAGTGTCAGTGGGTGCCTGGGGAGTGTCGGAGGTGTGCCTGGGGTGTCGGATGTGTACCTGGGACTATCGGAGGTGTGACCTGGGAGTATCATGGGTGTGCCTGGGAGTGTCAGAGGTGTGCCTGGGAGTGTCAGAGGTGTGCCTGGGAGTATCAGAGGTGTGTATCTGGGAGTGTCAGGGGGTGTGCCTGGGAGTGTCAGGAGTGCCTGGGTGTCAGAGGGTACCTGAGAGTGTCAGAGGTGTTCCTGAGAGTGTCTGGGGTGTGCCTGGGAATGTCAGAGGGTGTGCCTGGGAGTGTCTGGGGTTGTACCTCAGGTGTCAGAGGGTGTGCCTGGGGTGTCAGGGTGTGCCTGAGTGTCAGAGGTGTATCAGGGAGTGTCAGTGGGTACGCAAGTGTCAAAGGTGTTCCTGGGGTATCGGAGGTGTGCCTGCAGATATCGCAGGTGTGCCTGTGAGTGCCAGATGTGTGCCTGGGGTGTCAGAGGTGTGGGAATATCGTGAGTGCCTGGGATGGGGATGTGCCTGGGAGTATCGAGGTGTGCCTGGGGTGTCAGAGGTGTACCTGGGAGTGTGAGAAGTGTGCAGGTGTGGGGTGAACCTGGGGTGTCGGAGGTGTGCCTGCTGGGAGTCAGGAAGGTGTGCCTGGGAGTGTCAGAGGTGTGCCTTGGGTGTCAGCGGTGTACCTGGGAGAGTCTGAGGGTGGCTGGGGTGTGTGGTGTGCCTGGGGTGTCTGGGGTGTGCCTTGGGTGTGGTGTGTGCCTGGGGTGTCAGGAGGTGTGCCTGGAGTGTCAGAGGTGTGCTTACAGCAGTGTCAGCGTGTGCCTGGGGTGTCAGAGGTGTGCCTGGGAGTGTCAGGTGGTGTGCCTGGGACTGTCAGAGGAGTATGGGAGCGTCAGGAGAATCTGGGAGTGTCAGGAGGTGTACCTGGTAGTGTCAGTGGTGTACCTGGGGTGTCAGAGGTGTACCTGAGTGTCAGAGGTGTGCATGGGGAGTGTCAGAGGTGTGCTGTGGTGTGCTGCCAGAGGTGTATGAGGTGTATCTTTTGAGTGTCCAGAGCTGTATCTGGGAGTGTCGGAGGTGTACCAGGGAGTCTCAGAGAATATCTGGGGAGTGTCAGAGGTGTGCCTGGGGAGTGTCAGGGGTGTGCCAGGGGTGTCAGTGGGTACCTGGGGTGTCAGGGTGTGCCGGGAGTATCAGGAGTGTGCCTGGGATTGTCAGGTGTGCCTGGGGTGTCTGAGGTGTGCCTGGGAGTGTCAGAGGTGTGCCGGAGGTGTCAGGGGTGTACCAGGGGTGTCAGTGGTGCCTGGGGTGTGGAGGTGTTCTAAGAGTGTCAGAGGTGTACCTGGGGTGTCAGAGGTGTGCCTGGGGTGTCAAATGTGTGCCTGGGGAGTGTGCAGGGGTGTGCCAGGTGTCTGAGGGTGTACCGGGTGTCAGAGGAATGCTGGGGAGTGTCAGGGTGTGCATGGGTGCCTGCGGTGTACCTGAGGTGTGGGGTGTGCCTGGGAGTGTGTGGGGTGTGCCTTGAGGTGTCAGAGGGTGTGCTTGGGGGTGTCAGGGGTGTGCCTGGGAGTATCAGGGAATGTAACTGGGAGTGTCTGAGGTGTCCTGGAGTGTCAGAGGAGTACCTGGGAATGTCAGAGGTGTATCTGGGGTGTGTGGGTGTACCTGGGGTGTCAGGTTGTACAAGGAGTGTCAGAGATGTACCTGGGAGTGTCTGAGGTGTGCCTGGGGTGTCAGAGGGTGGCACCAGGTGTGTCAGGGTGTGCCTGGGGTGTCAGGGGAGAACCAGGTGTGGAGGTGTACCTGGGGTTTCAGGGGTGCAACTGGAGGTGTCGGAGGTGTGTCTTGGAGTGTCAGAGGTGTGCCTGGGGTGTCAGAGGTGTGCCACGGGTGTGAGGTGAGCCAGGTGGTGTCAGGGGTGAACCAGGGAGTGCTCAGGTGTGCCTGGGGGTATGGAGGTGTTGCAAGGAGTATCGGAGGTGTGCCTGGGGTTATCAGAGGTGTGCCTGGGGAGTGTCAGAGGTGTGCCAGGGGTGTCAGTGGGTACCTGGGGAGTGTCAAGGTGTGCAATTATGGTGTGCACAGGAATGTTGGAGATGTACCTGGGGTGTCAGAGGTGTGCAAGTGTTTGAGATGGCCTGGGGGTGTCAGGGGTGGCCGCGGTGTCAGAGGTGTGCCTGGGGTGTCAGGGGTGTGCCTGGTGTCAGGGGTGTGCAGGTGTCGGAGGTGTGCGGTGTCCAGAGGTGTGCAGGATGTCAGGAGGTGTACTTGGGGAATGTCAGTGGGTGCCTGGGATTATCAGAGGGTGCCTGGGGAGTATCAGAGGTGTGCCTGGGGTGTGGGGTGTACCTGGGGTGTCAGTGTTGCCTGGGGTGTGGAGGTGTACCTGGGAGTGTCGGAGGTGTACCTGGGAGTGTCAGAGGTGCCTGGGAGTGTCAGAGGTGTGCCTGGGAGTGTCAGAGGTGGCAGCAGTGTGGTGCCTGGGAGTGTCAGAGTGTGCCTGGGGTGTCAGAGTGTGCCTGGGGATGTCAGAGGTGTACCTGGGGCACCAAGGGTACCTGGGGAGTATCAGGAGGTGTGCCTGGGGTTTCAGTGGTGTGCAAGTGTCAGGGTGTGCCTGGAGTGTCAGGAGAAAGCCAGGGAGTGTAAGGTGTGCACCAGAGTGTGGGGTGTGCCTGGGGTGTCGGAGGTGTGCCTGGGGTGTCGGAGGTGTGCCTGGGGTGTCTGATGTGTGCCTGGGGAGTGTCAGAGGTGTGCAGGGGGTGTTGGGGTGTGCCTGGGGGTGTCAGAGGTGGTGGGTAGTGTTAGGGAGTACCTGGGAGTGTCAGAGGGTGTACCTGGGACTATGGGAGGTGTACCTGGAGTGTCAGAGGTATGCCTGGGACTATCAGAGTGTACCTGGGGTATCGGATGTGTACCTGGGGAGTGTCAGACGTGTACCTGGGGAGTATCAGAGGTGTATCTGGGAGTGTGCAGGTGTGCCTGGAAGTGTCAGGTGTGGCTGGGAGTGTCAGGGGTGTAACAGTGTCTGGGGTGTGCCTAGGGTCAGTGCACAGTGTAGGGGTGTGTAAGTGTCTGGGGTGTGCAAGTGTCGGAGGTATGCCTGGGACTATCGGAGGTGCCTGGGGATATCAGGTGTGCCTTGGGTGTCAGAGGTGTAACTGGGAGTATCAGAGGTGTATCTGGGAGTGTCAGGTGTACCTGGAAGTGTCAGGGGTGTATGTGGGAGTGTCAGGGGTGTAACTGGGGTGTCTGAAGTGTGTCTGGGAGTGTCAGTGGTGTGCTTGGGGTGTCAGTGGTGTGCTTGGGATTGTCAGGGGTGCAGAGTGTCAGTGGAATGCCTGGGAGTGTCAGAGGTGTGCCTGGGGAGTGGGGTGTGTTGGGGAGTGTCTGAGGTGTGCCTGGGGTCAGAGGTGTGCCTAGAGTGTCAGGGGTGTGTGCCAGGGGTGTCAGTGGGTACCTGGGGTGTCGGGGTACCTGGGAGTGTCGGATGTGCCTGGGACTATCGGAGGTGTGCCTGGGAGTATCGTAGGTGTGCCTGGGGAGTGTCAGAGGTGTACCTGGGGGTGTCAGAGGTGTGCCTGGGGTGTCAGGGTGTATCTGGGGAGTGTCAGGGGTGTGCGTGGGAGTGTCAGGGGTTGTAACTGGGAGTGTCGGAGGTGTGGCTGGGGTGTCAGAGGTATACCTGGGAGTATCAGAGGTATACTGTACCTGGGAGTGTCAGTGGTGTGCTGGGAGTCAGAGGTGTACCTGGGGTGTCAGAGAGGTTTTACCTGGGAGTGTCGGAGGTGTTCTGAGAGTGTCAGGGATGTGCTGGGAGTGTCAGAGGTGTGCCTCGGAGTGTCAGATGCCTGGGAGTGTCTGGGGTGTACCTGGGAGTGTCTGAGGTGTGCCTGGGAGTGTCAGAGGTGTTCCTGAGAGTGTCTGGGGTGTGCCTGGGAATGTCAGAGGTGTACCTGGGGTGTGTCTGGGTTGTACCTCCAGTGTCGAGGTGTGCCTGGGAGTGTCAGGGGTGTACCTGGGAGTGTCAGAGGTGTATCAGGGAATGTCGAGTGGGTGCCTTGGAGTGTCAAGGTATTCCTGGGAGTATCGGAGGTGTGCCTGCGAATATCGCAGGTGTGCCCTGGGTTGAGAAGTGTACCTGGGAGTGTCAGGAGTGTACCAGGAATGTCAGTGGGCCTGGGGAGTATCAGAGGTGTGCCTGGGAGTGTCAGAGGTGTTCCTGAAGTGTGAGAAGTGTGCCTGGGGTGTCGGAGGTGAGCCTGGAGTGTCGGAGGTGTACCTGCGAGAGTCAGAGGTGTGCCTGGGGAGTGTCAGAGAGGTGTACCTTGGTGTGTCAGCAGTGTGCCTGGGAGTGTCTGAGAGGTGTACAGGCGTGTGTAGGGTGTGCCTGGGAGTGTCTGAGGTGTACCTGGGGTGTCAGTGTGTACCTGGGAGTGTCGGAGGTGTACCTGGGGTGTCAGAGGTGTGCCTGGCAGTGTCAGCGGTGTGCCTGGGAGTGTCAGAGGTGTGGGGTGTCAGAGGTGTACCTGGGATATCAGAATCTCAGGCGTCAAAGAATCTGGGAGTGTCAGAGGTGTGCCTGGTAGTGTCAGTGGTGTGACCTGGGAGTGTCAGGGGTGTCTGGGAGTGTCAGAGGTGTGCATGGGAGTGTCTGGTGTACCAAGAGTGTATGAGTGCCTTTTGGTGTCAGGCTGTATTGGGGTGTCAGTGTACCAGGGGTGTCAGAGGAATATCTGGGAGTGTCAGAGGTGTACCTGGGAGTGTCAGGGGTGGCACCAGGAGTGTCAGTGGAGTACCAAGTGTCAGGTGTACCTGGAGTGTCAGGAGTGTATCTGGGATTGTCAGGGGTGTGCCTGGGGTGTCTGAGGTGTGCCTGGGGTGTCAGAGGTGTACCTGGGGAGTGTCAGGGGTGTGCCAGGGGTGTGTGGGTGTTCTTAAGAGTGTCAGAGGGTGTTCCGGGAGTGTCAGAGGTGTGCACGAGTGTCAGAGGTGTGCTTGGGAGTGTCCAAATGTGTACCTGGGAGTGTCTGGGGTGTGCCTGGGGATTATCTGAGGTGTGCCTGGGTGTCAGGAAAACCTGGGAGTGTCAGAGGTGTACATGGGAGTGCCTGCGGTGTGCCTGAGGTGTCAGAGGTGTGCCTAGGTGTGGGGTGTGCAGCAGGTGTCAGAGGGTGTGCTTGGGAGTGTCAGGGGTGTACCTGGGGTATCAGGAATGTACCTGGGAGTGTCTGAGGTGTCTGGGAGTGTCAGAGGTACCTGGGAATGTCAGAGGTGTATCTGGGGTGTGAGGTGTGCCTGGGGGTGTCAGGTTGTGCCTGGGGAGTGTCAGAGGTGTGCCTCAGGGTGTCGAGAGATGTGCCTGGGGTGTCTGAGGTGTGCCTGGGGTCTGGGGTGTGCCTGGGGTGTCAGGGGAGAACCAGGGAGTGTAAGAGGTGTGCCTGGGGTTTCAGAGGTGCAGCTGGGGTGTCGGAGGTGTATCTTGGAGTATCAGAGGTGTGCCTGGGAGTGTCAGGGTGTGCCAGGGAGTGTCAGAGGTGAACCAGGGAGTGTCAGGGGTGGAACCAGGGAGTGTCTCAGGTGTGCCTGGGGAGTATTGGAGGTGTGCCTGGGGTATCAGAGGTGTACCTGGGGAGTGTCAGAGGTGTGCCAGGGAGTGTCAGTGGAGTACCTGGGAGTGTCAAGGTGTGCCTGGGGTGTCGGAGGTGCCTGGGAATGTTGGAGTGTGCCTGGGAGTGCAAGAGGTGTGCCTGGGAGTGTTTGAGATGTGCCTGGGTGTCAGGGGTGTACCTGGGGGTGTGGGGTGTGCCTGGGGTGTCAGAGGGTGTGCCTGGGAGTGTCAGAGGGTGTGCCTGGGGGTGTCGGAGGTGTGCCTGGGGTGTCAGAGGTGTGCCTGGGAGTGTCAGAGGTGTACCAGGGAATGTCAGTGGTGTACCTGGGAGTGTCAGAGGGTACCTGGGAGTATCAGAGGTGTGCCTGGGGAGTATCAGAGGGTGTGCCTGGGGTGTCAGAGGTGTGCCTGGGGAGTGTCAGGGTGTGCCTGGGGGTGTGAGAAGTGTGCCTGGGAATGTGAGAGTGTGCCTGGGGTGTGGGTGTGCCTGGGGAGAGTCAAGGGTGTGCCTGGAGTGTCAGAGGTGTGCCTGGGAGTGTCAGCGGTGTGCCAGGGAGTGTCTGGGGTGTGCCTGGGGTGTCAGTGGTGTGCCTGGGGTGTCAGGGGTGTACCTGGGGTGTCAGAGGTGTGCCTGGGAGTGTCAGGGTGTGCCAGGGAATGTCAGTGGGTGCCTGGGGTGTCAGGGTGTGCCTGGGGTGTCAGAGGTGTGCCTGGGAGTGTCAGAGGGGTGCACCTGGGGTGTGAAGTGTGCCTGGGGAGTGTCGGAGGTGAACCTGGGGTGTCGGAGGTGTACCTGCGGGGAGTCAGAGGGTGTGTGCCTGGGAGTGTCAGGGTGTACCTTGGAGTGTCAGAGGTGTGCCTGGGGTGTCAGAGGTGTGCCTGGGAGTGTGAGAGGTGTGCCTGGGAGTGTCAGAGGTGTGCCTGGGGTGTCTGAGGTGTGCCTGGGAGTGTCAGGGGTGTACCTGGGGGTGTCAGGGGTGCCTGGGAGTGTCAGAGAGGTATCTGGGAGTGTCAAGGAGTCTGCCTGGAGTGTCAGGGGTGTACCTGGGGTAGTGTCAGTGGTGTGCCTGGGAGTGTCAGAGGTGTGCCAGGGGTGTCAGAGGTGTACCAGGGGTGTCAGGGATGGAACCAGGTGTCTAGGTGTGCCTGGAGTGTGGAGGTGTGCCTGGGGTATCAGAGGTGTGCCTGGGGTGTCAGAGGTGTGCCAGGGGGTGTCAGTGGGTACCTGGGGTGTCAAGGTGTGCCTGGGGTGTCAGGTGTGCCTGGGAATGTGGAGGTGTGCCTGGGGTGCCAGAGGTGTGCCTGGGGTGTTTGAGATGTGCCTGGGGGTGGGGTGTGCCTGGGGTGTCAGAGGGTGTGCCTGGGGTGTCAGAGGTGTGCCTGGGAGTGTCAGAGGTGTGCCTGGGGTGTCGGAGGTGTGCCTGGGAGTGTCAGGGTGTGCCTGGGGTGTCAGAGGTGTACCAGGAGTGTCAGAGGGTACCTGGGGTGTCAGAGGGTGCCTGGGTATCAGGGGTGCCTGGGGTGTCAGAGGTATTGCCTGGGGAGTGTCAGAGTGTGCCTGGGAGTGTCAGAGGTGTGCCTGGGAGTGTGAGAAGTGTGCCTGGGGAATGTGGGAGGTGTGCCTGGGGTGTCGGAGGTGTGCCTGGAGTGTCAAGGTGTGCCTGGGGTGTCAGGGTGTGCCTGGGGTGTCAGCGGTGTGCCGGGGTGTCTGGGGTGTGCCTGGGGTGTCGAGTTGTGCCTGGGGTGTCAGAGGTGTGCCTCAGGGTGTCAGGAGGGTAGCCTGGGGTGTCAGAGGGTGTACCAGGGAATGTCAGTGGTGTGCCTGGGAGTGTCAGAGGTGTGCCTGGGAGTGTCAGAGGTGTGCAAGTGTCAGGAGTGTACCTGGGAGTGTGAGAGGTGTACCTGGGAGTGTCGGAGGTGAACCTGGGGTGTCGGAGGTGTGCCTGCGAGTGTCAGAGTGTGCACTGGAGTGTCAGAGGGGTGTGCCTTGGAGTGTCAGCGGTGTGCCTGGGAGTGTCAGCGGTGTGCCTGGGGAGTGTATGAGGTGTGCCTGGGGGTGTCAGGGGTGTGCCTGGGGTGTCTGGGGTGTGCCTGGGGTGTGGTGTGCCTGGGGTGTCAGAGGTGTGCCTGGGACTGTCAGAGGAGTATCTGGGAGTCTGGGGAGTGTCAGAGGTGTGCCTGGTAGTGTCAGTGGTGTACCTGGGAGTGTCAGAGGTGTGCCTGGGAGTATCAGAGGGTTTACCAGGGTGTGTCGGTGGTGCCTGGGGGTGTCAGGAGTGTGCCTGTTAGTGTCAGAGGTGTACATGTGAGTGTCTGAGGTGTACCAGAGTGTATGGGGTGTGCCAGTGTCAGGCTGTGGGAGTGTCGGGAGGTGTGCCAGGGAGTGTCAGAGGAATATCTGGGAGTGTCAGAGGTGTACCTGGGGTGTCAGGGGTGTACCAGGGAGTGTCAGTGGAGTGCCTGGGAGTGTCAGGGGTGTACCTGGGGTGTCAGGGTGTGCCTGGGAGTGTCTGGGGTGTGCCTGGGGTGTCAGAGGTGTGCCTGGGAGTGTAAGGGGTGTGCATGGGGTGCTGGTGTGCAAGGAGTGTCAGAGGTGTATCTGGGTGTGTGGGGTGTGTGGAGTGTCAGAGGGTGTGCTTGGGGTGTCAGGGGTGTACCTGGAGTATCAGGAATGTGCCTGGGGTGTGTGAGGTGTCCTGGAGTGTCAGAGGGTGCCTGCAAGATGTCAGAAGTGTCTGGGAGTGTATTGGGTGTGCCTGGGAGTGTCAGAGTTGTGCCTGGGGTGTCAGAGGTGTGCCTGGGAGTGTCAGAGATGTGCCTGGGGGTGTCTGGGGTGTGCCTGGGGAGTGTCTAAGGTGTGCCTGGGGAGTGTCAGGGGTGAGAACCAGAGTGAGAGTTGGCACCTGGGGTTTCAGAGGTGTAACTGGGAGTGTCGGAGGTGTATCTTGGAGTATCAGAGGTGTGCCTGGGAGTGTCAGAGGTGTGTCCAGGAGTGTCAGAGGTGAACCAGGGAGTGTCAGGGGTGAACCAGGGGTGTCTCAGGTGTGCCTGGGAGTGTGGAGAGGTGTGCCTGGAGTATTGGGAGGTGTGCCTGGGAGTGTGGAGGTGTGCCTGGGGGACTCAAGGTGTACCTGGGAGTGTCGGAGGTGTGCCACGAAGTGTCAGAGGTGTGCTGGGGCGTCAGAGGTGTGCCAGGAATGTCAGTGGAGTGCCTGGGAGTGTCAGGGGTGGACCTGGGATTATTAGAGGTGTGCCTGGGGAGTGTTAGAGGGTGTGCCTGGGGAGTGTGAGGTGTGCCTGGGAGTGTCGGGTGTGCCTGGGGAGCTCAAGGTGTGCCTGGGAGTGTCAGAGAGGTGTGCCTGGGGAGTGTCAGCGGTGTGCCAGGAGTGTCTGAGGGTGTGCCTGGGGAGGTCAGTGGTGTGCCTGGGGGTGTCGGAGGTGTGCACTGGGAGTGTCGGAGGTGTACCTGGAGTGTCAGGAGTGTGCCTGGGGTGTCAGGGTGTGCCTGGCAGTGTCAGCGGTGTGCCTGGGAGTGTCCAGAGGTGTGGCTGGGGAGTGTCAGAGGTGGCACCTGGGGTCTCAGAGGAGTGCCTGGGAGCGTCAAAGGAGTGCCTGGGGAGTGTCAGAGGTGTGCCTGGGGTGTTAGTGGTGTACCTGGGGGCAGAGGTGTGCCTGGGGTGTCATTGTGGTGTGCCTGGGGTGTCAGAGGTGTGCCTGGAAGTGTCAGAGGAAACCGGGGAGTGTCAGAGGGGTGTGCCTGGGGAGTGTCAGAGGTGTGCCAGAGTGTGGGGTGTGCCTGGGAGAGTCAGGGTGAACCAGGTAGTGTTAGAGGAAGTGCCTGGAGTGTCGAAGGGTGGCCTGGGACCCTATCGGAGGTGTGCCTGGGAGTGTCAGAGAGGTATGCCTGGGACTATCGGAGATGTGTACCTGGGGAGTATCGGAGGTGTGCACCTGGGGTGTCAGAGGGTGTTACCTGGGAGTATCAGGGGTGTATCACAAGGTGTCGGGGGTGTACCCTGGAGAGGTGTCAGGGGGTGTAACTGGGAGTGTCAGGGTGTAACAGGTGTCTGGGGTGTGGCCTACAGGGTGTCAGAGTGCCCAACGGAGTGTCTGGGGAGTGTAACTGGGGGTGTGTCAGAGGTGTGCACCTGGGTGTCAGAAGGTGTGCCTGGGAGTGTCGGGGGTGTGCATGGGGAGTGTCTGGGGTGTGCCTGGGAGTGTCAGAGGGTGTGCCTGAACCTCAGTGTGCCACCAGGGAGTGTCAGGGTGTGCCTGGGGTGT
>NW_024733211.1:22500-25657 GCF_018991925.1 Homarus americanus
TCTACCCGCCTGTAAAAAACTACCCAACCACCTCGTTAATGATCGTTTGCAGCGCTAAAGACAATTACGACAATACACGTTTTACTGTTATATTTATTTACTATTATTCTTTAATATTCTGGTTTAGTTTCGTGTTTTTTTTTAGTATTTAGTGAATTAGTGAATTATATGAAGGTTAGTCCTATTTTATTTCACCTGAAGATTAAACCTTCTAACGCTACACCTGGGGATTAGATTAGGTTAGGTTGGATTAAATAAGGTTATATTAGAGTATATTAGGTTGGATTAAGTTAGGTTAGGTTAGGGTGGCTAATCTTAAGGTGCAATAACTTGAGGGGTGTTGATCTTCAGGTGATACAAATTAATAAACACAGGTAAATGACTTGAAATAATCATTGTTTTTCTCTACCTCAATTGCGTTTCGTTTATCATCTGTCCGCTGTCTGTTGCGGTCACCCGTTGTATGTCTGTTACGTTTGTCTGTTACGTTTGTTTGATGACTGGGTCCTACGTCCATACATTGTCTGTGGGTTTCGTCTGTCTGTTGTCTGTGTTCCTTTTGTCCATCCGTTGTCAATACGTTCCTTTGGTCTGTTGTCTGTGGGTTTCGTCTGTCTGTTGTCTGTGTTCCTTTAGTCCATCCGTTGCCAATACGTTCCTTTGGTCTGTTGTCTGTGGGTTTCGTCTGTCTGTTGTCTGTGTTCCTTTAGTCCATCCGTTGCCAATACGTTCCTTTGGTCTGTTGTCTTATTGGAGTTTCGTCTGTCCATTGTCTGTGTTCCTTCAGTCCATCGTTCCCAATACGTTCATACTGGTCTCTTATTTGTCCTTATGGGTTTTTGTCTGTCTGTTGTCCTATTGTTTCCTTTAGTCCATCCGTTGCCAATACGTTCCTTTTGGTCTGTTGTCTTGGGGTTTCATCTGCTCTGTTGTCTGTGTTCCCCCAAGTCCATCCGTTACCCAACCGTTCCACCCCGGTCTGTTGTCTGTGGGTTTGTCTGTCTGGTGTCTCGCAGTAATTTCCTTTAGTCCATCCGTTACCAATACGTTCCTTTGGTCTCACCTGTGTTGTCTGTGGAGGTTTGTCCTGTCTGTCGTCTGTGTTCCTTTTAGTCCATCCGTTGCCAATACGTTCCCTTTGGTCTGTTGTCTGTGGAGTTTCGTCTGTCTGTTGTCTGTGTTCCTTTAGTCATCCGTTGCCAATACGTTCCTTTGGTCTGTTGTCTTATTGGGTTTGTCTGTCTGTTGTCTGTAATTTCTTTTAGTCCATCCGTTGCCAATACGTTCCTTCGGTCTGTTGTCTTAGCCGGTTTCCGTCTGTCCTGTTGTCTGTGTTCCTTTAGTCATCCGTTTACTTAATACGTTCCTTACCTGGTCTGTTGTCTGCTGGGTTTTGTCTGTCTGTTGTCTGTGATTTCCTTTGTTTATCCGTTGCCAATACGTTCCTTTGGTCTGTTGTCTGTGGGTTTCGTCTGTCTGTTGTCTGTGTTCATACACAGTCCATCCGTTGTAATACATTCCTTTGGTCCTGTTGTCTGTGGAGTTTCGTCTTATCTGTTGTCTGTGTTCCTCATTTGCCAATACGTTTTGCTTTGGTCTGTTGCTTGGGTTTTGTGTCTGTGTGTCTTGTTTCCTCTTTGGTCGTTGCACGTTTCCTTTGGTTTTTGTCTGTTGTTTTTTGTCTGTCTGTTTTGTGTGTTTTTGGTCATCGTTGCCATGCGTTCTGCTCTGTGTTGTCTGTAGGTTTTGTGTGTTGTTGTTTTGTTCATGTCCCATCCTTTTCCTTTACGTTCCCTGAGGTTTTCAAATTCTGTCTTGTTGTTCTTTGGTCATCATTTGTAATTCGTTTCATTGCTGTTTTAATGTCTGCTGTGTGTGTTCCTTTGGTCATCCGTTGCCATGCGTTCCTTTGGTTTTAGTCTTGTGGGTCTGTGTTTTGTCATCGTTGTCTTTCTGTATTTGTTCCATTTTGTGCCCATGCCATGCTTTGTTCTTTGGTCTCGCTTTTTGTTTCTGTGGGTTTTGTCTGTCTGTTGTCTGTATTTCCTTTAGTCCATCATTTGCCAATTTCCTTTGCTGTTGTCTGTAGTTTGTGTCTCTGTCTGTCTTCTGTTATTCATCTTTGCCTTGTACATTTCCTTTGGGTGGTGTCTTGCATCTGTCTGTGTCCATCATACATTTCCTTTGAGTCTGTGTCTGTGTACAATTTCCATCTGTTGTCTATGTTCCCTTTAGTCATCCTTTGCCATGCATTTCCTTTGTCTATATGCCATGAAGTTTTGTCTGTCTGTGTTTCCTTTGTCCATCAGTGTCCATGCATTTGGTTCCTTTGGTTTTTGTCTGTCTGTTTCATCCCATGCATGCCATGTTTGATATTTGTGTGTAGTTCATGTGTTTTTGTCTGTAGAGTTTTTGTTGTCTGTGTTCCTTTAGTCATCGTTGCCTAGCCGTTTCCTTTGGTCTGTTGTCTGTTTTGTCTGTCTGTTGTCTGTATTCCTTTAGTCACATCCGTTGCTGTCGTTCCTTTGGTCTGTTGTCTGTGGGTTTTGTCTGTCTGTTGTCTGTGTTCCTTTAGTCCATCCGTTGTTGTCTGTCCCTTTGGTCTGTTGTCTGTGAGTTTCATTGTCTGTCTGTTGTCTGTGTTTTTGTTCTATTTGTTTGTATTTCCTTTAGTCCATCGTTACATAATTTCCTTTGGTCTGTTGTCTGTGAAGTTTCATCTGTCTATTTGTCTGTGGGTTTTGTTCTGTGTCTGTATTTCTTTAGTCATCCGTTGCTGTCATTCCTTTGGTCTGTTGTCTGTGTTCCTTTTGTCCATGCGTTCCTTTGGTCTGTCTGTAGGTTTTGTCTGTCTGTTGTCTGTATTTCCTTTAGTCATCCTTTGCCAATACGTTCCTTTGGTCTGTTGTCTGTAGTTTGTCTTGTCTGTTGTCTGTGTTTTGTGTCTGTTGCTTATTTCCTTTGATTGGGTTTGTGTTTTTGGTTGTTGTTGTTTTTGGTTTTTTGTTTTTGGTTGTTGTTGTGGTTTGTTGTTGTTGTTGTGGGTTTGTTTTGTTGTTGTGTTTTTGTTGTTGTTTTTTGGTTTTGTTGTTTTTGTTGTTGTTGTTGTGTTTTTTTTGTTTGTTTTTTGTTGTTGTTGTGTTTTGTTGTGTTGTTG
>NW_024733212.1:0-12913 GCF_018991925.1 Homarus americanus
CATTACAATAATGAATATCCATGGCTTAACTCCTCCACCTCCTCTCGCCTCCCTCCTGAGCGGACAGGCTGTGCTTGCCGTCATATCAACTCCATCCACTTCAGTGACATTTACACCGCTATCCCTCTCACTCTTCTTCCCGTTTCCACACTTTTGCTTCTCTCTCTCTCTCCTCTCTCCTTTCCCAATTACAAAGTCATTTACCACTTTACTCAATATCATCATCATGCATCATCTATCTATTTATCTATCTATCTCTCTATCTATAAGCTTATTCGACAGTACTTACCCAGTAAGGTACGCTACCATTGTGCTAGTCGGGAAAAATTTCATTTATGTTTTATAAAAGGGTTTGAGTTGATGAGTTTGATTCCAAAGTATTTATATTATTAGATTAGTGATGTTGTGTGAAAGCCTTTTGTGATATTGTTCATTAAATATAAATGAATCTTTCATGATCATTAATTGCTGGGTTGGATAATGATGGCGTTGCTTTGCGTAATCTCTTTGTTTTATTTCTTGGTTTTTTTTGCATATATATAAAGCTTTGTTTATACTATGGTTTGTTTACATCATCTTGAGGGGAAACTCGGTTCAGGCAAGGTGACGATGAGTAATGCCATATTTAAAATGTTTTCTCTTGTAGTAACGGGTGGTCATAGATGGCGCTTTTGGGTGATCTGTCATTTTGTTTATGATTTAGATGTTGTTTTTACATCTTTTGAAAAGTCATTTCTTCATTACGATATAAATCCATTTACTTTAAATTTTATTCGATCTTATGTTCAATTCAGTTTGGATTTGCTTTGTTGTTTCTTTATTCTGATAAACTTTGGGAAGGACTAATCTGATGGTTTTTGACGTGGAGCTTCGTTGCTAATGTTTGGGGACGGTGGTTGTTGTCGTCTGTCTCCTTGGCTGACGCTGTTTTTTGGGTGTGCTGTAAGTGTTATTTTGGTGTATTTAAGTGGTTAATTTATATTAACTATATAAGGTCGTTATATTAAGTTATTTATTTGACATGATTTATTTTAAACGGAAACTCTTTTTGAAATATTATAAAATTAACACCCATTACAATAATGAATATCTAGCTAGCTTAACTCCTCCCCCCTCCCTCCTCAACCTCCCTCCCTGAGCGGACGGGCCTGTGCTGCGCGCGGCCACCACCCAATCATATCAACTCGTCTCCGCTAGGTAGACAGCCCACCTGCTATCTACCCCTCCCACTCTTCTTCCCGTTTCCACGCTTTACTTCTCTCTCTCTCTCCTCTCCTTTCCCAGTGCAAAGTCATTTGCCACTTTACTTCATTATCATCATCATCATCATCTATCTATTTATCTATCTATCTATCTATCTATAACTAATCAGTGGTAACCACCCAGTAAGGTACGGTAACTACCATTATTGTAGTCGGGAAGAATTTCGTTTATATTTCTCCACGAAAGGTTTGCTGGAGTTAGTGGTTTAGTTAAAAGTATTATATTATTATTAGATTAAAGTAAATGTGTTAGTAATAAAGTATTTTTTATGATATAATTAAGTAAATCAGGAAAACTAAACGAATCGCTGTGATCATTAATTGCTGGGTCGGCTCAATAGATGGCAGGTACTGTGCGTCGTCTGCTTTGTTTACATTTACTATGGTTTGTTTACATATACTATGGCTTGTTTACATATACTATGGTTTGTTTACATCATCTTAAGGGCGAAACTCAAATCCAAACAAACGTGACAATGAGTAATACCATGTTTAAAATGTTTCTCGTATAGTAACGGGTCAGGTCAACAGATGGCGCTGTTAGGCTGATCTAAAACATCACATTTTGTTTATCGATATAGATGGTAACTTTCCCGTCTTTTCTACAAAAGTATTTCTTCATTACGATATAAATTAATTTACCCTAAAATTTGTATTAAATCTTGTATGTTCGATTAAGTTTGGATTTACTTTAATTGTTTCCTTATTCTGATAAACTTTTTGGGGGAAGAAGACTAAACAGATGCGATTGACTGACACGTGGAGCTTCAGTGCCAATACAGACACGGACGGTGGAGGTGTTGTCAGTCGTCTCTCTCACTTGACAGACGCTGTTTATAAAGTGTACTACAGTAAGTGTTATTTTTAGTGTATTTAAGTGGTTAAATTTATATTGTATAAAGGTCGTTATATTAAAGTTATTTATTTGTGCAGATTTATTTTAAACGGAAATACTTTACAAAATATTAAGATACACGAGTTAATCTATTGTGAACAAGCGTAGGTTAATGGTCGTTAACGCTCTTAATCACATCGACTAATTACTTTAGACAATACTTTACTATTTTGGCTTATGTTTCAGTAACGTTCCTCATACTTGGTGTATGTTTTGGTCTTGTATGTTACAGCAAGTATTTGTTACTCGTAATATTATTGTTAATATTGGTCCATAGGTTCCCGCCATGTTTACCCCAGGATATCCCCACGTAGTAGTCTCCTCCTTATAGGTTAGGTAGGTTGGTTCCTTTGCCTAAATCAATGATTTTTGTTGGGTATTTTTGGTGTTTTACTCAAATTTAATCTCCATTTTTTTGTAAATTAGCAGCTTGTTAAAAATGAATATGATGTTTTTGTATAAACCTTTAAGGTCAGATTTGAGTAAACGATAAACGTAAAAATACAATTCTCGTACCAAAACCTGAGGACAGCCAATGGACGAATATTTAGTTTTATTTTCTTTACAGATGATTGATCCAGTTACTGTTGTGTCAAAGGCCAGTTTGGTGAATCAGTGGTCGTCAGCGTGGATAGTACAGCACCATATTTATTGAGGTAAGTTTGTTCGATTAGTTTTCGTTAACCACCCATTACACAGAGCTCCCACACACATGTCCCACCACCACGAACAGGAAGGGGTAGTGTGGTCTTGTTCTCCCTCCTGCTGGACCTACGCCCTCCCTCCTGTGTGGTCTTGTTCACCCTGATGCTGGACCTACACCCTCCCTCCTGTGTGGTCTTGTTCTCCCTCCTGCTGGACCTACACCCTCCCTCCTGTGTGGTCTTGTTCTCCCTCCTGCTGGACCTACACCCTCCCTCCTGCCCAGTGCTTGGCTGCCATCTGCCTGGACACCACCTCACTCCTGTGGCAGTGCTTGTTGCTCCTCCTGCTGGACCTGCCTCCTATAGCCTTGGTCTTGGCTACCTCCCTGATGCTGGACCCCACCCTCCCTCCTGTGTGATGTATTTCTCCCCAAATTACAGTTCACACACCCTCCCTCCTGTAGTGCCCATTCTCCTGATGCTGGACACCACCTCCCTCCTGTGTGTGCTGTTCTCCTGATGGACTGCACCTCCCTCCTGTGTGGTCTTGTTTGCCTGATGCTGGACACACCTCCTCCTGTGTGGTCTTGTTCCTCCTGATGCTGGACCTACACACCTCCCTCCTACATGGTCTTGTTCTCTGATGCTGGACCTGCACCTCCCTCCTGTGTGGTCTTGTTCTCTCCCTGATGCTGGACCTGCCTCCCTCCTGTGTGGTCTTGACCACCTGATGCTGGCTTTCACCACTCCCTCCCTGTGTGGTCTTGTTCTCCCTGATACTGGACCTACACCTCCCCTCCCTGTGTAGTCTTGTTCTCCTGATACTGGACTTCCCCCCTCCCTCCTGTGTGGTCTTGTTCTCCCCTGATGCTGGACCTACACCCTCCCTCCTAATGGTCTTGTTCACCCTGATGCTGTTTCCCCTCCCTCCTGTGTGGTCTTGTTCTCCTGATGCTGGACCTACCTCCCCTCACTCCTGTGGTCTTGTTCTCCCTGATGCTGAGCCTACACTTTGTGTGTGTTTGTTTTTTGTCCTCCCTCCTGTGTGGTCTTGTTCTCCCTGATGCTGGACTTACACCCTCCCTCTGTGTGGTCTTATTTCTCCTGATCACCGTCCTCCCTGTGTGTATTTCTCCCTGATGCTGGACCTACACCCTCCCTCTGTGTGGTCTTGTTCACCTGATGCTGAACCTACGCCCTCCCTCCTGTGTGTCATCTTGTTCACCCCTGATGCTGGACCTACACCCTCCCCTTCCTGTAGGGTCTTGTTCACCCCTGATGCAGACCTACACCCCTCCCTCCTGTGTGGTCTTGTTCTCCCTGATGCTGGACCCTACGCCCTCCCCTCCCTGTGTGGTCTTATTCTTTACCTGATGCCAGACCTACGCCCTCCCTCCTGTGTGGTCTTGTTCTCCCTGATGCTGGACCTGCACACTCCCTCCTGTGTGGTCTTGTTCTCCCCTGATGCTGGACCTACACCCTCCCTCCCTGTGTGGTCTTGTTCTTCCTGATGCTGGACCTACACACTCCCTCCTGTGTGGTCTTGTTCACCCTGATGCTGGACCCTACACCACTCCCTCCTGTGTGGTCTTGTTCCCCCTGATGCTGGACCCCACCCCTCCCTCCTGTGTCGTCTTGTTCTCCCTGATGCTGGACCTACGCCACTCCCTCCTGTGTGGTCTTGTTCACCCTGATGCTGGACCCCTTTCCCTCCTGTGTGGTCTCTTGTTCACCCTGAAGAGGCTGGACCGCCACTCACTCCTGTGTGGTCTTGTTCACCCTGATACTTTTGAACCTACGCCCTCCTCCTGTGTCGTCTTGTTCACCCCTGATGCTGAACCTACACCCTCCTTTCCTGCAAGGTCTTGTTCACCCTGATGCTGGACCTACACCCTCACTCCTGTGTGGTCTTGTTCTCCCTGATGCTGGACCTGCGCCCTACGCCATATAACGTTAGTTTAACGCCATTTAACGTTAGTTTAACGCCATTTAACGTTAGTTTAACGCCATTTAACGTTAGTTTAACTCCATTTAACGTTAGTTTAACGGCATTTAACGTTGGTTTAACGCCATTTAACGTTGGTTTAACGCCATTTAACGTTAGTTTAACGCCATTAAACGTTAGTTTACCGCCATTTAACGTTAGTTTAACGCCATTTAACGTTAGTTTAATGCCATTTAACGAGAGTTTAACGCCATTTAACGTTAGTTTAACGCCATTGAACGTTAGTTTAACGTCATTTAACGTTAGTTTAACGCCATTTACCGTTAGTTTAACGCCATTTAACGTTAGTTTAACGTTATTTAACCTTAATTAAACGCCATTTAACGTTAGTTTAACGCCATTTAACATTAGTTTAACGCCATTTAACGTTAGTTTAACGCCATTTTACATTAGTTTAACGTTATTTAACCTTAATTAAACGCCATTTAACGTTAGTTTAACGCCATTAAACATTAATTTAACGCCAATTAACGTTAGTTTAACGCCATTTAACATTAGTTTAACGTCATTTAACCTTAATTAAACGCCATTTAACGTTAGTTTAACGCCATTTAACATTAGTTTAACGATATTTAACCTTAATTAAACGCCATTTAACGTTAGTTTAACGGCAATTAACGTTAGTTTAACGCCATTTAACGTTAGTTTAACGATATTTAATGTTAGTTTAACGCCATTTAACGTTAGTTTAACGCCATTTTACGTTACTTTAACGCCATTTAACGTTAGTTTAACGTCATTTAACCTTAATTAAACGTCATTTCACGTTAGTTTAACGCCATTTAACGTAAGTTTAACGCTATTTATCGTTAGTTTAGCTTCATTTAACGTTAATTTAACGCTATTTAACGTTAGTTGAACTTCATTTAACGTTAGTTTAACTTAATTTAACGTTAATTAAACGCCATTTATCGTTAGTTTAACTTCATTTAACTTTAGTTTAACTACATTTTAACGTTAATTTAACGCTATTTAACGTTAGTTTAACTTCATTTAACGTTAGTTTAGCAATTTAACGTTAATTAAACGCCATTTATCGTTAGTTTAACGCCATTTTAACGTTAGTTTAACGCCATTTAACGTTAGTTTAACGTCATTTAACGTTAATTTAACGCCATTTAACTTTAGTTTAACGCCATTTAACGTTAGTTTAACGCCATTTATCGTTAGTTTAACGCCATTTAACGTTAGTTTAACGGCATTTAACGTTAGTTTAACGCCATTTAACCATTGTTTAACGCCATTTAACGTTAGTTTAACGCCATTAAACGTTAGTTTACCGCCATTTAACGTTAGTTTAACGCCATTTAACGTTAGTTTAATGCCATTTAGCGATAGTTTAACGCCATTTAACGTTAGTTTAACGCCATTTAACGTTAGGTTAACGCCATTTAACGTTAGTTTAACGTCATTTAACGTTAGTTTAACGTCATTTAACGTTAGTTTAACGCTATTTACCGTTAGTTTAACGCCATTTAACGTTAGTTTAACGTTATTTAACCTTAATTAAACGCCATTTAACGTTAGTTTAACGCCATTTAACATTAGTTTAACGCCATTTAACGTTGGTTAACGCCATTTTAACGTGGTTTAACGTCATTTTAACACCAATTAAACTTACCATTTAACGTTAGTTTAACGCCATTTAACGATAGTTTAACGATAACAACGCCAATTAAACGCCAATTTAACGTTGGTTTAACGGCATTTAACGAATTAGTTTAACGCCATTTAGCGCACGTTAGTTTAACGCCATTTAACGTTGGTTTAACGCCATTTAACGTTAGTTTAACGTTATTTAGCCTTAATTAAACGCCATTTAACGTTAGTTTAACGCCATTAAACATTAATTTAACGCCAATTAACGTTAGTTTAACGCCATTTAACATTAGTTTAACGTCATTTAACCTTAATTAAACGCCATTTAACGTTAGTTTAACGCCATTTAACATTAGTTTAACGATATTTAACCTTAATTAAGCGGCATTTAACGTTAGTTTAACGGCATTTAACGTTAGTTTAACGCCATTTAACGTTAATTTAACGCCATTTAACGTTAGTTTAACGCCATTTAACGTTAGTTTAACGCCATTTTACGCGTTACTTTAACGCCATTTTAACGTTAAGTTTAACGTCATTTAACTGTTAGGTTTAACGTTATGCCATTAACGTTGGTTTAACGCCATTTAACGTTGGTTCGTCATTTAACGTTAATTTAACGCCATTAAGTTAGTTTTTCATTTAACGTTAGTTAACGCCATTTAACGTTAGTTTAACGCCATTTAACGTTAGTTTAACGCATTTAACGTTAGTTATGATTTCAACATGTTTATGGCGTTAGTTTAACTGCCATTTAACGTTAGTTTAACGTGTTTAACGTTAATTAAACGCCATTTTATCGTTAGTTTAACGCCATTTAACATTAGTTTAACGTCATTTAACGTTCAATAACGCCATTTAACGTTAGTTTAACGCCATTTAACGTTAGTTTAACGCCATTTAACGTTGATTTAACTTCATTTAACGTTAGTTTAACGCCATTTAACGTTGGTTTAACGCCATTTATTATTGGTTTAACGTCGTTTAACGTTAGTTTAACGCCATTTTAACGTTGGTTTAACGCCATTTAACGTTGGTTTAACGCATTTAACGTTAGTTTAACCATTAACGTTGTTGCGTATTTAACCTTAATTAACGCCATTTAACGTTGGTTTAACGCCATTTAACGTTAGTTTACCGCTATTTAACGTTAGTTAAACGCCATTTAACGTTAGTTTGCAGCATTTAACGTTGGTTTAACGCCATTTAACGTTAGTTTAACGCAATTTAACGTTAGTTTAACGCCATTTAACGTTAGTTTACCGTCATTTAACGTTAGTTTAACTCCATTTAACGTTGGTTAACGCCATTTAACGTTAGTTTAACGCCATTAAGCATTTAACGTTAGTTTAACGCCATTTAACGTTAGTTTACGCCATTTAATTTCGTTTTGCCATTTAACGTTAGTTTAACGCCATTTACGTTAGTTTAACGATTAACGTTAGTTTAACGCCATTTAACGTTAGTTTAACGCCATTTAACGTTAGTTTAACGCCATTAACGTTTGTTTAACGCCATTAACGTGTTTAACGCCATTTTACGTTACTTTAACGCCATTTAACGGTTTAACGTCATTTAACGTAATTAAACGCCATTTAACGTTAGTTTAACGCCATTTAACGTTAGTTTAACGCCATTTACATTACTTTATCATTAACGTAATTAAACGCCATTTAGCGTTAGTTTAACGCCATCTAACCTTAATTAAACGCCATTTACGTTAGTTTAACGCCATTTAACGTTAGTTTAACGCCATTTAACGTTAGTTTAACGTCATTTAACGTTAGTTTTGCAATTTAACGTTAGTTTAACGCCATCAACGTAATTTAACGCCATTTACCGTTGGTTTTATGCCATTTCACGTTAGTTTAACGTTATTTATAAAATCCTCATTGTTAGTTTAACGCCATTTACGTTGGTTTAACGCCATTTATCGTTAGTTTAACCCCATTTTCGTTGGTTACCGACAATTAACGTTGGTTAAACTCATTTAACGTTGATTAACGCCATTTAACGTTATTTTAACGTTATTTATAATTAAACGCCATTTAACGTCAGTTTAGCCATTCAACGTTAGCTTAACGCCATTTAACGTTAGTTAAACGTCATTTAACGTTAATTTAACGGTATTTAACGTTAGTTCGCCATCTAACGTTAGTTTAACGTCATTTAACGTTAATTTAACGCAATTTAACGTTATTTAATAACGCCATTTAATGTTGGTTAACGCCATTTAACGTTAGTTTAACGCCATTTAACGGTAGTTTAACGCCATTTAATGTTAGTTTAACGCCATTTACGTTAGTTTAACGCCATTTAACGTTAGTTTAACGCCATTTAACTTTAGTTTAACACCATTTAACGTTAGTTTAACGCCATTTAACGTTAGTTTAACGCCATTTATCGTTGATTGATCCATTTAACGTTAATTTAACGCCAATTAACGTTAGTTAACGTCATTTAACGTTAATTTAACGCTATTTAACGTTAGTTTAACGTCATTTAACGTTAGTTTAACTTCATTTAACGTTAATTTAACGCTATTTCACGTTAGTTTAACGCCATTTAACGTTAGTTTAACGCCATTTAACGTTAGTTTAACGCCATTGAACGTTAGTTTAACGCCATTGAACGTTAGTTTAACGCCATTTAACGTTAGTTTAACGCCATTAACGTTAGTTTAACGCCATTTCTCGTTAGTTTAACTTCATTTAACGTTAATTTAACACCATTTAACGTTAATTTAACACCATTTAACGTTAGTTTAACGCCATTTAACGTTGGTTTAACGCCATTTAACGTTAGTTTAACGCCATTTAACGTTAGTTTAACGCCATTTAACGTTAGTTTAACGCCATTTAACGTTAGTTTAACGCCATTTAACGTTGGTTTAACGCCATTTAACGTTAGTTTAACGCCATTTAACGTTAGTTTAACGCCATTTAACGTTAGTTTAACGCCATTTAACGTTAGTTTAACGCCATTTAACGTTAGTTTAACGCAATTTAACGTTAGTTTAACGTTATTTAACCTTAATTAAACGCCATTTAACGTTAGTTTAACGCCATTTACCGTTAGTTTAACGCCATTTAACGTTAGTTTAACGCCATTTAACGTTAGTTTAACGCCATTTAACGTTAGTTTAACGCCATTTAACGTTAGTTTAACGCCATTTAACGTTAGTTTAACGCCATTTAACGTTAGTTTAACGCAATTTAACGTTAGTTTACGTTATTTAACCAATTAAACGCCATTTAACGTTAGTTTAACGCCATTTAACGTTAGTTTAACGCCATTTAACTAGTTTAATTCATTTAACGTTAGTTTAATTCCATTTAACGATAGTTTAACGCCATTTAACGTTAGTTTAACGCCATTTAACGTTAGTTTAACGCCATTTAACGTTAGTTTAACGCAATTTAACGTTAACGTTGGCTGTATAGTGGAAACGCCATTTAACGTTGGTTAACGCCATTAACGTTAGTTTAACGCCATTTAACGTTGGTTTTAACGCCATTTGCGTTAGTTTAACGCCATTTAACGTTGGTTTAACGCCATTTTAACGTTGGTTTAACGCCATTTAACGTTAGTTAACCATTTAACGTTAGTTTAACGCCATTGGCGTTGGTTAATTCCATTTAACGATAGTTTAACGCCATTTAACGTTAGTTTTAACGCCATTTAACGTTAAGCAACGTCATTTAACGTTAGTTTAACGCCATTTATCGTTGAGTATAACGCCATTTTACGTTAGTTTTAAACTTGTTAACGTTAGTTCCAGCGCCTAACGTTAATTTAACGCTGGCAGCAATTGGTTGCGCCATTTAACGTTAGTTTTAACTTCATTTAACGTTAATTTAACGCTGTTAACGTTAGTTTAACTTCATTTTAACGTTAGTTTAACGCCATTAACGTTAGTTTAACGCCATTTATCGTTGGTTTAACGCCATTTTTACGTTAGTTTAACGCCAATTAACGTTAGTTTAACGTTATTTAACGTTAATTTTAACGCTATTTAACGATTAGTTTAACGCCATTTAACGTTAGTTTAACTTCATTTAACGTTAATTTTAACGCTATTTAACGTTAGTTTAACTGCATTTAACGTTAATTAAGCGCCATTATCGTTGGTTTAACGCCATTTAACGTTAGTTTTAACGTCGTACAACCTTAATTAAGCAGGTTGCTGGTTAACGCCGTTGCTTTTGGTGGTTTAACCGCCATTTATCGTTAGTTTAACTTCGTGCCAACGTTAATTTAACGCCATTTAACGTTGGTTTAACGCCACATTTAACGTTGGTTTAACGCCATTTAACGTTAGTTTAACGCCATTTAACTTTTGGATTTAACGCCATTTTAACGTTAGTTGCGCCATTTAACGTTAATTGTATAAAATTTAACGTTAGTTTAACGTTTATTTAACGTTATTTAACCTTAATTAAACGCCATTTAGCGTTAGTTTAACGCCGTTTAACGTTAGTTTAACGCCATTTAACGTTAGTTTAATGCCATTTAACGTTAGTTTAGCATATTTAACGTGCGGTTTAACGCCATTTAACGTTAGTTTAATGCCATTGCGCAATAACCCAGCGCCTTTTAACGTTAGTTTAACGCCATTGTAACGTTAGTTTAACGCCATTTTAACGTTAGTTTAATGTCCATTTAACGTTGATATAACGCATTGCAAGGCTGGTTTAACGCCATTTAACGTTAGTTTAACGTTATTTAATCTTAATTAAGCGCCATTTTAACGTTGGTTTAACGTCATTTAACCTTAATTAAGCGCCATTTAACGTTGGTTTAACGCCATTAACGTTAGTTTAACGCCATTTAACGTTAGTTTAACGCCATTTAACGTTAGTTTAACGCCATTTAACGTTAGTTTAACGCGATTTAACGTTAGTTTAACGACATTTTAACATAATTAAGCGCCATTTTAACGTCCAGTTTAACGCCATTTAACGTTAGTTTAACGCCATTTAACGTTAGTTTAACGCCATTTAACGTTCGTTTAACGCCATTAACGTTAGTTTAACGCCATTTAATGTTAGTTAAACGCCATTTAACCGTTAGTTTAACGCCATTTAACGTTGGTTTAACGCCATTTAACGTTGGTTAACGCCATTTAACGTTAGTTTTGCGCCACCATTTAACAATTGGTTCAACGTTAGTTGCGTTATTTAACGCCAATTAAACGCCATTTAACGTTAGTTTAACGCCATTTAACGTTAGTTTAACGCCGATACAACGTTAGTTTAACGCCATTTTAACGTTAGTTTAACGCCATTAACGATAACTAATGCCATTAACGATAACCGCCATTTAACGTTAGTTTAACGCCATTTAACGTTAGTTTAACGCCGATAACGTTAGTTTAATGTCATTTAACGTTAGTTGCGCCGTTTACCGTTAGTTTAACGCCATTTAACGTTAGTTTAACGTTATTTAACCTTAATTAAACGCCATTTAACGTTGGTTTAACGCCATTTAACAACGCCATTTAACGTTAGTTTAACGCCATTTAACATTAGTTCAACGTCAAATTAAACCTTAATTAAACGCGGTTGCGTTGGTTTATCGCAATTTAACGTGGTTTAACGATATTTAACCTTAATTAAGCGCTTAAACGCCATTTAACGTTAATTTAACGCCATTTAACGTTGGTTTAACGCCATTTAACGTTAGTTTAACATTTAACGTTAGTTTAACGCCATTTAACGTTAGTTTAACAATTAGTTTAACGCCAGTTTACGTTAGTTTAACGCCATTTAACGTTAGTTTAACGTCATTTAACATAATTAAACGCCATTTAACGTCAGTTTAACGCCATTTAACGTTAGTTTACGCATTTAACATACTTTAAAATCATTTAACCTTAATTAAACGCCATTTGCGTTAGTTTGTATCTAACCTTAATTAAACGCCATTTAACGTTAGTTTAACGCCATTTAACGTTAGTTTAACGCCATTTCATTAGTTTAACGCCATTTAACGTTAGTTTAACGCCCTTTAACGTTAGTTTAACGTTTAACATTAGTTTAACGCCATTTAACGTTAATTTAACGCCATTTAACGTTAATTTAACGCCATTTAACGTTAATTTAACGCCATTTAACGTTAGTTTAACGTCATTTAACGTTAGTTTAACGCCATTTAACGTTAGTTTAACGCCATTTAACGTTAGTTTAACGCCATTTAACGTTAGTTTAACGCTAACGTTAGTTTAACGCCATTTACGTTAGTTTAACGTCTTTTATTGTTGACTTTGTTATACTCGATCAGGGACTTTGTTATACTCGATCAGGGGACTTTTATATTCGTGGGGACTTTGTTATACTAGCTCAGGGGACTTTGTTATACTAGATCAGGGGCTTTGTTATACTAGATCAGGACTTTGTTATACTCGATCAGGGCCTTTGTTATACTCGATCAGGAGGCTTTGTTATACTCGCTCAGGGACTTTGTTATACTAGATCAGAGCTTTGTTATACTAGATCAGGTGACTTTG
>NW_024733213.1:0-7920 GCF_018991925.1 Homarus americanus
GTGCGGAAGCCTGGTTGCAACAAAAGCAATCCAGGCTGGCAGTAAATGTATCACTTGAAGAATTAAGGCTCTGTTAAGTCATACCCACAGTAGAGTAATCACATGTGTCCCCAAGTTGAAAATTCCCTCTTTTAGAAGATCAATTTTATTGCAGCGCGAACGTGAGTGACTCATATATCCATGCAAATTGTAAATCATTGTATGGAAGCTTGACACATAAATGTAAGTGCAATTATCTGCCAGTATCTGTGATCCCATCCTATTATTACTAAAGGTAATGACTGATTGGTTATGACAAAGTATAACCAATAACTTAGATGGATGTTGGAAATTAAATGAATTCATTAAATCATCATTTATCAAGTATAAATCATGGAATGTCGAGTGGTGGAGTGAACTTCTACGTAGATACGCCATAATCACCTGCAAGTAACCAGTGTGAAGGTATCGAACTCTACGGTAAGAAATAAGAAGCACAACTTATATTTTCAGTGGTGGGCATAGCTAAACGAAGTTAGCTTCGCTATCTGCTAACTAAAAAGTTAACTTCGCTAACGCTAAACCGCTAAAAAAATTAGCGGAAGCTAACGCTAACCGCCAACCTTTATTATATGAATTTAACTTCGCTTTTTTTGGGGGGGGGGGCTCTAAAACCCTTAAAAACTGACCTAGAGAGCTTAAATTTTCATATGTTGTCTTGTAGCTTAGACATAGAGCTTTCCAAAAAGGTATAGCATGCCAAGATCAGATGATGATCAAGGTGTACACAAATAATTAAATGAACAAATGAAATTAAACATTAGCTTACATTCAAGTTTCAACATACACTTTATAATCTTTATTTACTGTATGAAAAGACAGAAAGTATTAAACGAATCCAAAAACTATAGTACTGTATAGCATAGGTAGCATTTTATATAACTTATTGTTGGTCTTAGTCATGTAAATAAACAGAAAACTCTAAACTTTAATGAAAAGTAAGTTTTTAGAAAATTTTGTTTGGCGCACACCTTGGATGACATCCTGGTTATGAACTTATCCAGTACTTAGCATAACCAAATATATTGACACAAAAAAATCCTAATTAAATTAACAAATAAATGATTCTTTTAACATACACTGACAGTCTTTATTTACTGTAAAAAAAAGTATTAAACTTTAATAATCGAAATATTCCATTCACTCCGGCTGCAGTGGCTGGGCCTTCTCCATCGCTGTCGCTGACACTGTAAGACTGCTTAGACCAGGGGGGAATTCAGGTTTTCAGGGGGGAAAACTGATTCGGGAGCAAGAGATATGTTCGATGAGAAATCAATCACAGAATTTTGGCCCTTGATGTGCGATTCCTACCCAAAAGTGGCAGAAAGAGCTATCCGTGCATTGCTTCCGTATGTGTCGACATATCTTTGTGAGTCAGGCTTTTCAACTCTGTTGCAAATTAAAACGAAGCAACGTAGTAGATTAGAGGTAGAAAATGACCTGCGTTGTGCCCTTTCAAGCACTCCTCCGCGTATCCCAGAATTGGCGAAGAAAAAACAATCACAGGTTCCTCATTGACTGTAATCTTCATCTGAATAAAATTAATTACAAATTTACAATATCCTGGTATTCTATTGAACTTTTTGTTTATTGCATTATGCTTCAGTTTCGTCTGTTAAGTAATTCATTATAAATAAAAAAAAAACTATTTTACTTTTATTCAAGTTTTATAAATCCATCAACATTTTCAATTGGCATTTAATTTGTAAAACTCCACTATAAAAATAATCCATGTAAAATTGTAAATGTATATGTACTAATATGGAAAAAATACAGGTTTTTCAGTATTATATGCGTATTATTTGGAATGCACTTTTTGAGGCAGACAATCTTGGAAAGGAGGGGGAATGACATTCTGACATATGGTGAAAGGGGTGCATGGGGCAAACAAGGTTGAGAACCACTGCTTTATATAATATAATCCACTCTTACACCACACCGATATACCAAAACCATGGCAACATCAAATGCTGTAAAAATTTATCTCTCCCGAACAACTCCTGTAAGATCGTCAACTGCCTCACGATACAGTCTTACCTTCAGTCAGTACTGGCAGGAGAACCTTTCTCTCACACGACATACATCATTATGGTGGACTTTTTATCAACATTTTCACATTAAAAAACAAATTCCAGATGTGTCTTTCCAGTTGCAAGTTGTTATATGATTGGCTTAGAATAAGAGATTATATAAGCTTTATGCTGATTGGCTATTTAGCTTATTCAGCATTTTTAAGGGGGTCACCTTGGCGTGAGGTGGTACAATGGATGGAGATTTTCTCTATAACACTCGGGCGACTTTAATGACCAACCGCGTCAGTGACACGCACTAGGAAGAGACGTCATGTTACCTTGGTCGACCTGTCAAAAAAAGAAGTCTTAACTTTAACTAATTCACTAATATCATGTGTATTATGCACTAACTGTAGGAATACCAGCAAAAAAAAAATAATTTCCAAAAGAATCCAGAATGTTTTTAGTCTTAATCATATTACATAAACAGCACCCACCCACCAAGAGTCACCAACCCACGGTCATTACCATGAAGCCTCAGTAAAATAGATCCAGAAACCAGCTGATAAAAAATCTATTACGTTATATATTTATTTATAAGTTTGTGTGGACAAGACCCGTGTGACCGGTGAAAGCATTACTTCCCGGAGGTGCCCAGGGGAAGGATAAGTATGGCGCTACTTATGTGTTATATTGAATAAATTTTTCCTGTCTATTGACGTCATTGGGCGGGGCTTTGGAGTAAAGTGAGGCGATATTATTTGTGAGGCACTGTTGCTGCTGCTGGCAAGGTAACCTGTACGTAAAAACTTGTTTGGTCTTCACGTGGTTGGTTGAGAGGTGCGTTTATCCCTACAGGTGTTGTGTGTGTGTGTGTGTGTGTGTTCAGCACGTGGTGAGGGGCATTGCTCTCCCTCACACCCTCACCACCTGCTGAAAACAGTCATTCATCACTTTACTATATTCCTCACTTTCATATTATGACACATCAGTATTATCTCCCTTCTATCAGTCTCCCAAAGTGCCCAGTAACCTACGACCTTTTCAATGATGACGAAGTGAAAATAGAGAGATAGAGATAACTTAGAGGAGTGCACTAGAAATTGACTCTCAACTTCACCTACCAAAACGTGGCAACCAGGAGAGCATAACTGGATACCAATACTGTACTTCAATTATACACAGATTCCCTCCCCAACACTGCCCTATCACGCCTCCTGGTGCCATGTGAAGCTCATGCCCAGAGGATGTGAGTTCCGTGGCTGTTCTATTCGTTCATTGTTTGTTTCCTTGCTTTTCGGGGCGTGGTCCCAGGTACTGGAAAGCTGAAATTTGGACACAATAGTGAACAAGTGCTCTGGCTTTCCTATCTTTTATTTATACTTTGTTCATGGTAGTGTCCATTGAACTTAACATTACTTGTTTTTGTAATAGAGATATATGTTCTGGTAAAAGATGTTGGTTTACTAAATTTTCTCTCTGCATAACGAAGAGAAAAATATTCAAAAAGTCATGCAATATATATCATTCATTTAATTTTTCATTTACAATCACGCAGAAGGAGTTAAAAATTCAGTAATAGACGTCAGCACTAAGGAATTTAATTTCGTAGGAAAGTGCAACTCGTTAGACGCATAGGATGACAAAACTAAACTTGAGAGTCAATTCTTAGAGCAACCAGCTTCCCTTCCATTTCAGGTCCAGAAGTTTTCTCTACTCCTCAATCTCCCATCCCACCAGAGCTCCTGGATGTGACGTCAGCGGGGTGTTTTCTTCACCCAGGACGTTGCCCAACGAGTATAAGATCACGGACAAGCACTCCACACCAGCATTTCAAAATTTTGCTCTCCTCTGATCAGAAGAGTCACTCCCGAGGGACATAGAAGAATTGGTCGAGTACAAGTGAAGTGCCATGCATCACTTTCAAAAACAGAAATTGAAGTGTTTCACAAAATCCAGTCACTGAGAAGAGAAGTGAATCGGCGAACCTCGATATAAGAATTGTATTGGAGGAGGAAGATTGTGAGTTATCAGTCGTGTTGGCAGGAGCTGAGGTACAACTCCCCAGCAGGATGGTGGCGGGAGGACTGTTGGCCGCCCTGCGGACAATCACCGTAGAACCTGTCATGCTCCTCGACGGAGCGTGCAAGGAGGCCATGCTCCTCTTTATCGAGAACGTCCAGATGAACAAGATATGCTCCGTCAACTTGGGGCTGTCACCGGAGGTAACTTTTCTAACTTGTGTCAGGAAGACTTGATAAACAGCATAGTTTAGTTTCATCACCAAACCAAAGTTATGAGATTAACAATATACAAACATGAGCACTTGTTAGTAAATATAGCTCTAAAGTTCAACAGTCATTGTATGTAAAATTTGTGATGGATTATGAAGAGTTTATCATGAGTACACTGTCAGTATAGACTGGTTGAGGAGGTGAGGAGTAACTGTGTGTCCTCTCAGGTGTGTGCCAACCTGTCAGCCCACCCGGAGCAAAGTGTGCTCGTCCAGCGAGAGTTCTCCCTCTTTGCTTTCTACAACAGCATCATCCTGTCGGTGCTGCCTCTCATATTCATGCTCTTCATGGGCGCCTGGAGTGATAAATACGGACGTAAGGTGAGTAAGGGACGTTCTCAGTCCTGACATCATATTCCTTAGAAATGTGGCATTTGATATTCCTGCTTGAATCGTCTATTTTATTGTATATACGAAAATTCTTACGAAAATAATATGTGAAACTAACCAACATTAACATCGAATACTGCGGCACAAAATACCTTCAGAATTTTCATTTTAACGGCTAAGATATATATCAATATATCATACAAAATAATATTCAAATTTTCCTTCTCAACATTCTAACAACGTGACTTTGGACAGATTCCTCTCCTGATGACGTTGGTGGGTCGTGTGTGGTATGCCGGGGGTTCCCTGTTGGTCAACTGGCAGACCAGCTGGCCCGTGGAGGTGCTCTACCTGGTGACACTCTTGGAGGCCCTGGGAGGAGCCAACGCCGGCCTCCTCTCCTCCACCATCAGCTACATCAGCGATATTTGTCATGAGAATCAGCGAACATCACGTATCAGCACCGCCAACTCCGTGTGGTTTTTGGGAGGTCCTTTGGGAACATTGATTGGCGCTCTTATCATTAAGTACAGCAGCTATGACCTGGCTCTGGGCCTCGTGCTGCTCGCCTATGTCGCCGCCGTCGCTTACGTCGTCGTCTTCATCAAGGAGAGCCACGGACCCTTCGCTAAGAAGACGCTCCAGGCCCAGAGCTCCATCAAGGACGAGCCCACCTTGGAGAAGAAGGACACGAAAGTCACCAACATGTTGACCGACTTCTTCAACTGGCGACGCGTGGTGGAGTCCTTCAAGACGGCGTTCAGGAAGCGTGAGGGTAACGCCCGTTGTCTCCTTATGGTTGTCATCATGGGCAACATGATTCGTCGTATGGCCAGAGGTAACCGTCTGTCTTAATTTCTATCTTCTCTTTAAAGTTCCTATGGTACAATGTCACTTGGCCATATTTAGTATACATTGTTAGTTTGACATATCAATGAAGAACTTAGAGTTTCGATCACACTAAAGCCCTTGTGGTTTGTGTTCCCGCAGGGTTCTTCATGTACATGTTTGTGCGTCGCGCCCTGCACTGGGAGGCCACCGACTACGGCTACTGGATCTCATACCGCAACCTGCTGGCTGCCCTCGGTAAGTCACACCCTGCTGGCCTACCTTGTTGTTATTACATCAACATTAGAATAGTTTAGGGCTCACGTTACATGGGAAGGGAAGGGAATTTCTCCATCAGATACAAGTCCAGGTCATGGGATCACTATCCTGACACCCTCTGGCCCAGTATATAATTATACTGACGTTGTTCACATCCACGTCCATACATATACTAATGACAGGTCAAACACATCACCTTGAGCACTAATCACACAGTTGGTCAACAGTGTGGCCAGAACAAGGTACACCCATTAGTGGTCATTAAGCTTGTTGTTGTTGTTGTATAGATTGTCGGACCGAAGTCCGACACGGGCCTTTGCCTATAGGCGGCCCGTTTGGTGGTTCCGGCTGGAGCTCCAGGAGCAGCCAGACCGGATTGGGATTGGAGGTGGTCCCACCTGCAGATTGGAGGGATACTGCAGGTTGCAAGTGTGAGCGGACCCCCGATCAGTGGACGCTTACCACCAGCCCCCACTCTTGGACGTGGTCCGCTTCGGAGTGGCGCGCCCCCCGAACTGGGGTCCGCACTTGCTGGGAGAGGATGCTTTCTAAGCTATCTGGGTGGTGGGTATCGTGTGATGACCCGGAGTAGGTGGTGAATGTGGTCTGTATGGGCCTTTCGGGTTAGAGTGGCCGCTGGTGTTGTGTGTTTCTTGGGAGATTTGAGTTCTGTTTCGGAGGCTTTGTGTGACCTCGCAATCGAGGAGATAGTGTTCAAGTGGGTTGGCTGCTGGCTCCTGACAGTAGGTGCATTCCGTGACGTCATTTCCGATCATCTGCCAGGAGCACTTGTACCCTAGTCGTAGTCGGTGAAGGCTGACTTGGGTTTGTCTTGGAGTTTTCTTGTCGGCGAAAGGTGGTTCCCCTTTTGTGGCCGCCAGGTACCATTTGGCTGATTGGGAACCAGCGTTGAGTGCATGAAGGAAGCTCTTTTTGATGTGGAGCTTGGTAGTCTTTCTGAGGTGATTCTTGATCTGTTGCACACTTGCTGGAACTTGGATGTGTACGCTACTAGAGCGTGTAGCTGCCTTGGCTGCTTCGTCTGCCACGTCGTTTCCTCCGATCCCTACATGACTGGGAATCCAGTGTAAGACGACTGGTCGGTTTTGGCTTTGGAATTCCTGTAGCTGTGCGAGGATCGAGGTGATGATGTGGACGTTGTCTCTTGGTTGACTGTGTTGCAGCGCCTGCATGGCCGATTTCGAGTCTGTGTGAATTATGACGGACTTGTTGTGTTGTGTTGCAGCGTGTTGTAGGGCCTTTGAGATTGCTACCAGTTCTGTTTGTAGGGTGGAGCAGTCGTTGGAAAGTCTCCATTGGAGGGTCTGACCTTGGGTGTAGAAGGCCGCTCCGGATCTATGATGTTTTGGGTCCACCGAGCCGTCTGTGAAGTACGATGTTGCATCAGCCGGTGTCTCGGTGGCTATGGCTTCGAGAGTTATTTTTTTGAGGTCCTCCTTCTGGAGGTTGGCTTTACTATCGCCTAGGTCGGTAAATTTGAGTGTGGCTGGTGGAGGGATCCATGGTGGAGGAACAGCGTAACCATTGTCTCGTGTGTCTTGGTTGTTCTTGATGAGTGTTTCTGCTTGCAGGTGTCGGATGACCTCGCTTGCCTCGTGCGACCAGGTGGCCCCTCGCACTCTGTGGTCGAGGTGGAGGGAGGCACTGATTCGAATCTTGGCAACTGTGGGCTTGTCTGCTCTACAGATTTTGGCGAGGAGACCGGCTGTCACCTGCTTGACCCGTACTGCCAGGGGTGGTAGCTCGGTTTCCATTTGCAGATTGCAAATTCTGGTCCACATGGGTGCTCCGAGCATGGTCCTGAGAGCATTGTTTTGAATGACTTCTAGCTTAGCTATTTGGTCTTCTCTCAGTCCAATGAGTGCTGGAGCCCTGTAATCTACCAGCGATCTGATGGCGGCTGTGTAGTAGGCTTTGAGCACATGAAGGTTTGCTCCTGCGGATTTGCTGGTGAGCGACCTCATTATATTGTGTCTGCTCTTCGTCCTGTGCCTGAGATACTCGAGTTGCAGCTTGAAGGTGAGTTTCTGGTCAAACCAGATTCCAAGACACTGGTGGGCGTTGGTCCAGACTACCGGCGTGTTTTGTATGGAGAGCATCTTGTCTGGTGTGTCTGTG
>NW_024733214.1:0-80000 GCF_018991925.1 Homarus americanus
AAAAAAAAAAAAAAAAAAAAAAAAAAAAAAAAAAAAAAAAAAAAAAAAAAAAAAAAAAAAAAAAAAAAAAAAAAAAAAAAAAAAAAAAAAAAAAAAAAAAAAAAAAAAAAAAAAAAAAAAAAAAAAAAAAAAAAAAAAAAAAAAAAAAAAAAAAAAAAAAAAAAAAAAAAAAAAAAAAAAAAAAAAAAAAAAAAAAAAAAAAAAAAAAAAAAAAAAAAAAAAAAAAAAAAAAAAAAAAAAAAAAAAAAAAAAAAAAAAAAAAAAAAAAAAAAAAAAAAAAAAAAAAAAAAAAAAAAAAAAAAAAAAAAAAAAAAAAAAAAAAAAAAAAAAAAAAAAAAAAAAAAAAAAAAAAAAAAAAAAAAAAAAAAAAAAAAAAAAAAAAAAAAAAAAAAAAAAAAAAAAAAAAAAAAAAAAAAAAAAAAAAAAAAAAAAAAAAAAAAAAAAAAAAAAAAAAAAAAAAAAAAAAAAAAAAAAAAAAAAAAAAAAAAAAAAAAAAAAAAAAAAAAAAAAAAAAAAAAAAAAAAAAAAAAAAAAAAAAAAAAAAAAAAAAAAAAAAAAAAAAAAAAAAAAAAAAAAAAAAAAAAAAAAAAAAAAAAAAAAAAAAAAAAAAAAAAAAAAAAAAAAAAAAAAAAAAAAAAAAAAAAAAAAAAAAAAAAAAAAAAAAAAAAAAAAAAAAAAAAAAAAAAAAAAAAAAAAAAAAAAAAAAAAAAAAAAAAAAAAAAAAAAAAAAAAAAAAAAAAAAAAAAAAAAAAAAAAAAAAAAAAAAAAAAAAAAAAAAAAAAAAAAAAAAAAAAAAAAAAAAAAAAAAAAAAAAAAAAAAAAAAAAAAAAAAAAAAAAAAAAAAAAAAAAAAAAAAAAAAAAAAAAAAAAAAAAAAAAAAAAAAAAAAAAAAAAAAAAAAAAAAAAAAAAAAAAAAAAAAAAAAAAAAAAAAAAAAAAAAAAAAAAAAAAAAAAAAAAAAAAAAAAAAAAAAAAAAAAAAAAAAAAAAAAAAAAAAAAAAAAAAAAAAAAAAAAAAAAAAAAAAAAAAAAAAAAAAAAAAAAAAAAAAAAAAAAAAAAAAAAAAAAAAAAAAAAAAAAAAAAAAAAAAAAAAAAAAAAAAAAAAAAAAAAAAAAAAAAAAAAAAAAAAAAAAAAAAAAAAAAAAAAAAAAAAAAAAAAAAAAAAAAAAAAAAAAAAAAAAAAAAAAAAAAAAAAAAAAAAAAAAAAAAAAAAAAAAAAAAAAAAAAAAAAAAAAAAAAAAAAAAAAAAAAAAAAAAAAAAAAAAAAAAAAAAAAAAAAAAAAAAAAAAAAAAAAAAAAAAAAAAAAAAAAAAAAAAAAAAAAAAAAAAAAAAAAAAAAAAAAAAAAAAAAAAAAAAAAAAAAAAAAAAAAAAAAAAAAAAAAAAAAAAAAAAAAAAAAAAAAAAAAAAAAAAAAAAAAAAAAAAAAAAAAAAAAAAAAAAAAAAAAAAAAAAAAAAAAAAAAAAAAAAAAAAAAAAAAAAAAAAAAAAAAAAAAAAAAAAAAAAAAAAAAAAAAAAAAAAAAAAAAAAAAAAAAAAAAAAAAAAAAAAAAAAAAAAAAAAAAAAAAAAAAAAAAAAAAAAAAAAAAAAAAAAAAAAAAAAAAAAAAAAAAAAAAAAAAAAAAAAAAAAAAAAAAAAAAAAAAAAAAAAAAAAAAAAAAAAAAAAAAAAAAAAAAAAAAAAAAAAAAAAAAAAAAAAAAAAAAAAAAAAAAAAAAAAAAAAAAAAAAAAAAAAAAAAAAAAAAAAAAAAAAAAAAAAAAAAAAAAAAAAAAAAAAAAAAAAAAAAAAAAAAAAAAAAAAAAAAAAAAAAAAAAAAAAAAAAAAAAAAAAAAAAAAAAAAAAAAAAAAAAAAAAAAAAAAAAAAAAAAAAAAAAAAAAAAAAAAAAAAAAAAAAAAAAAAAAAAAAAAAAAAAAAAAAAAAAAAAAAAAAAAAAAAAAAAAAAAAAAAAAAAAAAAAAAAAAAAAAAAAAAAAAAAAAAAAAAAAAAAAAAAAAAAAAAAAAAAAAAAAAAAAAAAAAAAAAAAAAAAAAAAAAAAAAAAAAAAAAAAAAAAAAAAAAAAAAAAAAAAAAAAAAAAAAAAAAAAAAAAAAAAAAAAAAAAAAAAAAAAAAAAAAAAAAAAAAAAAAAAAAAAAAAAAAAAAAAAAAAAAAAAAAAAAAAAAAAAAAAAAAAAAAAAAAAAAAAAAAAAAAAAAAAAAAAAAAAAAAAAAAAAAAAAAAAAAAAAAAAAAAAAAAAAAAAAAAAAAAAAAAAAAAAAAAAAAAAAAAAAAAAAAAAAAAAAAAAAAAAAAAAAAAAAAAAAAAAAAAAAAAAAAAAAAAAAAAAAAAAAAAAAAAAAAAAAAAAAAAAAAAAAAAAAAAAAAAAAAAAAAAAAAAAAAAAAAAAAAAAAAAAAAAAAAAAAAAAAAAAAAAAAAAAAAAAAAAAAAAAAAAAAAAAAAAAAAAAAAAAAAAAAAAAAAAAAAAAAAAAAAAAAAAAAAAAAAAAAAAAAAAAAAAAAAAAAAAAAAAAAAAAAAAAAAAAAAAAAAAAAAAAAAAAAAAAAAAAAAAAAAAAAAAAAAAAAAAAAAAAAAAAAAAAAAAAAAAAAAAAAAAAAAAAAAAAAAAAAAAAAAAAAAAAAAAAAAAAAAAAAAAAAAAAAAAAAAAAAAAAAAAAAAAAAAAAAAAAAAAAAAAAAAAAAAAAAAAAAAAAAAAAAAAAAAAAAAAAAAAAAAAAAAAAAAAAAAAAAAAAAAAAAAAAAAAAAAAAAAAAAAAAAAAAAAAAAAAAAAAAAAAAAAAAAAAAAAAAAAAAAAAAAAAAAACATCATTTTCACACAATTTCTCACCACACAATTTCTGCCACCATCCTCCCAGCTGGTTCATTCTGACAGCTTCGGCGCGCGCGGCCAGTTGGCATGCTGCTGCTGCCACACAGCAGTTTGCTGCTGTTGAAAGCTAGGTTTGCTGGCTGTTGAGCCATCTTGGGTTTTAGACTAAATGCCTCAGTCATCTGCAAAAAAATTATGACTTGGCTGGAGAGACAACTCACTCAGCCAAGTCATAATTTTTTACCCAGATGACTGAGGCGTTTTGGAGGTCTAAAAAATATGACCCAGGGATTAGGGAGAGATCAACGCCAAACCTAACCAAACCTAACCTAACCTAACCTAACCAGCACCGCAACCCTCACTCCTAACCTAACCTAACCTAACCTAACCAGCACCGCAACCTCGTCCTAACGTAACGTAACGTAACGTAACGTAACGTAACCTAACCTAACCAAACCTAACCTAACCTAACCTAACCAGCACCGCAACCCCCACTCCTAACCCAACCTTAACCTAACCTAACCAGCACCGCAACCTCGTTCCAACGTAACGTAACGTAACGTAACGTAACGTAACCTAACCTAACCAAACCCAACCTAACCTAACCTAACCAGCATCGCAACCCTCACCCTAACCCAACCTAACTCTAACCCAACCAGCACCGCAACCTCGCCCTAACGTAACGTAACGTAACGTAAACGTAACGTAACGTAACTCCAACCTAACCAAACCAATAACCTAACCTAACCCAATCAGCACCGCACCTCACTCCTAACCTAACCTAACCCAACCTAACCAGCACCGCAACCTCGCTCCTAACGTAACGTAACGTAACGTAACGTAACGTAACCCAACCAACCAAACCTAACCCAACCTAACCTAACTCAGCACCGCAACCTCACCAACCTAACCTAACCTAACTCCAACCAGCACCGCAACCTCGCTCCTAACGTAACGTAACGTAACGTAACGTAACGTAACCAAACCCAACCAAACCTAACTTAACCTAAGATAACCAGCACCGCAACCCTCACTCCTAACTCAACCTAACCTAACCAACCAGCACCGCAACCTCGCTCTAACGTAACGTAACGTAACGTAACGTAACGTAACCAACCCAACCAAACCTAACCCAACCTAAGATAACCGAACCGCAACCCTCTCCTAACGTAACCGACTTATTAGGGAACCTCGTCTTGCTAATGGTGACTTTTGTAGGTAGGAAACCACTTACCATTGGTTGAATTTGATGCCTCTCTCTCTCTCGGCATCTTGTAATCAGATTAAATTTCTCACTCTAACTCTCTTTTTCTCTCTATCTGTCTTTTCTTTGCATTCTCTGCTCTCACTCTCTCTATATCCTTGTCTAATTTCTCTATTTGTACACTTACACACTCTCTCTCTCTTGTACATTCTCTTACATTCACAGCACGAAAATATGAATGAAGATTTATCAACAGTAAAATGAAAATTAGTCTTTTTGCCGACAGCTCAAAACACCCCCCCTAGTTACTACCCCCAGCTGAGAGTTAACATCCAGCAGCCAACCACCACCCAGAGCTGAGAACATGGGGTCACATCACGAGCTGAGAACATGGGGTCACATCACTGGCTGAGAACATGGGATCACATCACGAGCTGAGAACATGGGGTCACATCACGAGCTGAAAACAAGGGTCACATCACCATGACACGACCTAGTGTGACCACTTGGGTTACCTTCCTAAATTGGGTGGAAAGGGGGTGGGTAGGCTGTCAGAGTGGAACTTTTTTCTTTATAAAAACTGGTTGGTGATGAGAGAGAGAGAGAGTGACAGTAGTACAGAACCCGTCCGTGGACCTTAGCCTGCTGATCAATACAAGCGTTCCCTCCTCCTGCCTCCCTGCCCGCCTACAACTGGGAGGATGGTAGTAGCTGTGCCACAGGTTTATGAATGTGCAGCCTCCCAGATACCATCTCCCAGCCTGGTGTCTCTACCAAATTGATTTTATGTAAGGCATCGCGTCCTGTTCATAGACGGTGGTGAATTCCATGTTGGGTAGAGGCCGGAGGGAGACGCCGGGCGACATGGTGAACAAGAATTTGGGGGCCATCTCATTTGCATATATACTGAAATTTTTTCTTCACTTGACTGTGGTGTGTTCAGTGTTGCTCTCATATTTTATTATTACACCATCTTTTTTACTTGGTGTATTTTGGTTTTTATGATTGGTGGTGAGCCTTGGGGGGTTGTGTGTATGATTGGTGGTGAGCCTTGGGGGTTGTGTGTATGATTGGTGGTGAGCCTTGGGGGTTGTGTGTATGATTGGTGGTGAGCCTGGGGGGTTGTGTGTATGATTGGTGGTGAGCCTTGGGGGGCGGTTGTGTGTGTATGATTGTGGTGAGCCTTGGGGGCGTTGTGTGTATGAGAGGTGGTGAGCCTTGGGGGGTTTGTGTGTATGATGGTGAGAGCCTTGGGGGGCTTGTGTGTATGATTGGTGGTGAGCCTTGGGGGTTGTATGTATGATTGGTGGTGAGCCTTGGGGGTTGTGTGTATGATTGGTGGTGAGCCTTGGGGGGTTGTGTGTATGATTTGGAGGTGAACCTTGGGGGGTTGTGTGTATGATTGGTGGTGAGCCTTGGGGGGTTGTGTGTATGAGTAGTGGGGAGGTGAGCCTTGGGGGTTGTGTGTATGATTGGTGGTGAGCCTTGGGGTGGTTGTGTGTATGATTGGTGGTGAGCCTTGGGGGTGGTTGTGTGTATGATCAGTGGTGAGCCTTGGGGGTGGTTGTGTGTATGATTGGTGGTGAGCCTTGGGGGGTTGTGTGTATGATTGGTGGTGAGCCTTGGGGGGGGGTTGTGTGTATGATTGGTGGTGAGCCTTGGGGCGGTTGTGTGTATGATTGGTGGTGAGCCTTGGGGGGGTTGTGTGTATGATTGGTGGTGAGCCTTGGGGGGTTGTGTATGATTGGTGGTAGCCTTGGGGGTTTGTGTATGATTGGTGTGAGCCTTGGGGGTTGTGTGTATGATTGGTGGTGAGCCTTGGGGGTTGTGTGTGTATGATGGTGGTGAGCTTTGGGGGAGGTTGTGTGTATGATTGGTGGTGAGCCTTGGGGGTTGTGTGTGGATTGGTGGTGAGGCCTTGGGGTTGTGTGTATGATTGGTGGTGAGCCTTGGGGGGGGTTGTGTGTATGATTGGTGGTGAGCCTTGGGGGGCTGTGTGTATGATTG
The DNA here is from genome assembly GCF_018991925.1 of Homarus americanus. Taxonomy (NCBI): domain Eukaryota; kingdom Metazoa; phylum Arthropoda; class Malacostraca; order Decapoda; family Nephropidae; genus Homarus; species Homarus americanus. The sequence goes on from NW_024733214.1 coordinate 6,013, forward strand.
GTGGTGAGCCTTGGGGGGTTGTGTGTATGATTGGTGGTGAGCCTTGGGGGTTGTGTGTATGATTGGTGGTGAGCCTTGGGGTGGGTTGTGTGTATGATTGGTGGTGAGCCTTGGGGGTTGTGTGTATGATTGGTGGTGAGCCTTGGGGGGTTGTATGTATGATTGGTGGTGAGCCTTGGGGGTTGTGTGTATGATTGGTGGTGAGCCTTGGGAGGGTTGTGTGTAGCATTGGTGGTGAGCCTTGGGGGTTGTGCGTATGATTGGTGAGTGAGCTTGGGGGTTGTGTGTATGATTGGTGGGCAGCCTTGGGGCGGTTGTGTATGATTGGTGGTGAGCCTTGGGGGGGTTGTGTGTATGATTGGTGGTGAGCCTTGGGGGTTGTGTTTATGATTGGTGGTGAGCCTTTGGGAGGTTGTGTGTATGATTGGTGGTGAGCCTTGGGGGGGTTGTGTGTATGATTGGTGGTGAGCCTTGGGGGCGGTTATGTGTATGATTGGTGGTGAGCCTTGGGGGGCAGTTGTGTATGATTGGTGGTGAGCCTTGGGGGTTGTGTGTATGATTGGTGGTGAGCCTTGGGGGCAGTTTTGTGTATGATTGGTGGTGAGCCTTGGGGGGGTTGTGTGTATGATTGGTGGTGAGCCTTGGGGGGGCGGTTTTGTGTATGATTGGTGGTGAGCCTTGGGGGTTGTGTTTATGATTGGTGGTGAGCCTTGGGGGGGCGTTATGTGTATGATTGGTGGTGAGCCTTGGGGGCGGTTGTATGATTGGTGGCGAGCATGGGGGGTTGTGTGTATGATGATTGGTGAGCCTTGGGGGGCGTTTGTGTGTATGATTGGTGGTGAGCCTTGGGGGGGTTGTGTGTATGATTGGTGGTGAGCCTTGGGGCGGTTGTGTGTATGATGATTGTGGTGAGCCTTGGGGGGCGGTTGTGTGTATGATTGGTGGTGAGCCTTGGGGGGTTGTGTGTATGATTGGTGGTGAGCCTTGGGGGGGGTGTGTGTATGATTGGTGGTGAGCCTTGGGGGGTTGTGTGTATGATTGGTGGTGAGCCTTGGGGGCGGTTGTGTATGATTGGTGGTGAGCCTTGGGGGGGTTGTGTGTATGATTGGTGGTGAGCCTTGGGGGGTGTGTGTATGGTGGTGGTGAGCCTTGGGGCGGTTGTGTATGATTGGTGGTGAGCCTTGGGGGGTTGTGTGTATGATTGGTGGTGAGCCTTGGGGGTTGTGTGTATGATTGGTGGTGAGCCTTGGGGGGTTGTGTGTATGATTGGTGGTGAGCCTTGGGGTGATGTATATTGGTGGTGAGCCTTGGGGGTTGTGTGTATGATTGGTGGTGAGCCTTGGGGCGGTTGTGTGTATGATTGGTGGTGAGCCTTGGGGCGGTTGTGTGTATGATTGGTAGAGCCTTTGGGGGGTTGGTGTATGATTGGTGGTGAGCCTTGGGGGGTGTATGAGTGGTAGAGCCTTGGGGGGGGTGGTTGTATGATTGGTGTGGCCTTGGGGGGGTTGTGTGTATGATTGGTGGTTTTGGGGTTGTGTATGATTGGTGGTGAGCCTTGGGAGGGTTTGGGTGTATGATTGGTGATCTTGGGGGGGTGTGTGTATGATTGGTGGTGAGCCTGGGGGCGGTTGTGTATGATTGGTGGTGAGCCTTGGGGGTTGGTGTATGATTGTGGTGAGCCCTGGGGGGTTGTGTGTATGATTGGTGTGAGCCTTGGGGGCGGTTGTGTGTGTATGATTGGTGGTGAGCCTTGGAGGTTGTGTGATGATTGGTGGTGAGCCTGGGGTTGTGTGTATGATTGGTGTGAGCCTGGGGGGGTTGTGTGTGTATGATTGGTGTGACCTTGGGGGGTTGTGTATGATTGGTGGTATTGGGCGGTTGTGTGTATGATTGGTGAGCCCAGTGGCTGTATGATTGGTGGTGAGCCTTGGGGGGGGTTGTGTGTATGATTGGTGGTGAGCCTGGGGGGTTGTGTGTATGATTGGTGTGAACCCTTGGGGGTTGTGTGTATGATTGGTGGTGAGCCTTGGGGGCGGTTGTGTGTATGATTGTGATGAGCCTTGGGCTGTGTATGATTGGTGGTGAGCCTTGGGGGCGGTTGTATATGATTGGTGGTGAGCCTTGGGGGGTGGTTGTGGATGATTGAGAGCCTTGGGGGCGGGTTGTGTATGATTGGTGAGCCTGGGGGGTTGTGTATGATTGTGACCTGGGGCGGTGGTTGGTGAGCCTTGGGGGTTGTGTGTATGATGGGTGAGCCTTGGGGCGGTTTGTATGATTGGTGGTGAGCCTGGGGTGGGGGTTGGGTGTATGATTGGTGAGCCTTGGGGCGGTTGTATGATTGGTGGTGAGCCTTGGGTGGTTGTGTATGATTGGTGGTGCTTTGGGCTGTGTATGATTGGTGGTGAGCCTTTGGGAGGGTTGTGTATGATTGGGAGAACCTTGGGGGTTGTGTATGATTGTGGTGAGCCTGGGGGGGTTGTCTTATGATTTGTGGTGAGCCTTGGGGGGGGGGTTGTGTATGATTGGTGTTGGGGGGTTGTGTATGATTGGTGGTGAGCCTTGGGGGCGGTTGTGTATGATTGGTGGTGAGCCTTGGGGGAGCATGATTGGTGGGAGCCTTGGGGGTTGTCTGTATGATTGGTGGTGAGCCTAGTTGTGTATGATTGGTGGTGAGCCTTGGGGAGGTGTGTATGATTGGTGGTGAACCTTGGGGGTTGTGTATGATTGGTGAGCCTTGGGGGGTTGTGTATGATTGGTGAGCCTTGGGGTGTGATTGGAGCCTGGGGGTATGTATGATTGGTGGTGAGCCTGGGGATTGGTGAGCCTTGGGGGAGGTTATGAGATTGTGGTGAGCCTTGGGGGGCGGTTATTGTATGAGGTGAGCCTTGGGGTTGGTGTAATGATTGGTGATGAGCCTTTGGGGGGTTGTGTATGATTGGTGGTGAGCCTGGGGGCGGGTTATGATTGGTGGTGAGCCGGTGTGTATGATTTGAGAGCCTGGGGTTGTGTGTATGATTGGTGGTGAGCCTTGGGGTTGTGTATGATTGTTATTGTTCTCGACGCCATACTTTATCTCGCCTGAGGTGTTAACTATTCACACACACACACACACAACAAAACACACGTAACTGTACTCCTGAGGTTGTTAATAATCACTAAAGGAGAACCAAAACTACATAAACTTTACTTTTGGAGGATCACCTGAAGATTAGCACCCCATCTTATTCTACATGAAGACTAAACACCTAATGGTAACCTAACCAACTAAATGTATCCTCCAACCTAAGACCCAACCCAACCTGAACCCAACCTCCAACCCAACTAACCTAACCAATCCCAACCTAACCTATCCCATTTTAACCTAATATAATCTAACTCAACCCTTCTCAAGAGTAGGGTGTTTATCTAATCATCAGGTAAAAAACCCTGAGGTAGGGAGGGAAGGGGAGGGAAGGGGTGGGGTGGAGGGGAGGAAGGTGGGGTGGAGGGAGGAAGGTGGGGGTGGAGGAGGGGAGATTGGAGGAGGAAGGGAAGAGGAGGAAAGAGGTTGAGGGGAGTGGGGAAGGAGGAGGAGGGAAGGAGGAAAGAAGGAGGGAAGGGGTTGAAGGGAAGGGTTGGAGAAAGGAAAGGGGAGGGGAAGTGAGGGAAGAGGGTTGGAGGAAAGGGAAGGAAGGGGGGAGAAAGGGGGTATTTGCATACAGTCCGCTTTCTGATGGTAGAGGCTCCTCAGGGTCATCCACCAGGTTCCTCAGTGAGCTCGGACAAGTGAATCTCGGTGTTTACATAGCGCTGGGACGTGTGGTTCATGCCCTGAATATATGTCCCTGTTTATGTAATATGAAGGATTTGTTTGTTTATATATCGTCCGGAATATCATTAGGCCTGAATTTAAGTCGTATGAGACGCAGAGACGGCGAGTTTATGTCAAATGAGATGCGCAGTTCGTGTTCATTTTGTTTGATATGTTACGTTCTTGTGGGTATTACTGGAGACGTTGGTAGCTGTGTTTGTCATCTGAGATTACGTTTAAATTTTGCTTCCAGGTGTTCTCGAGTGTTTCTCTGGGTTCTTGGCACTGGTCTTGTATCTCGTTCTAGATCTCGCTGTGGTCTTGTAGTTGTTTCAGATCTCGCTGTGTGTCTCGTTCTAGATCTCGCTGTGTGTCTCGTTCTAGATCTCGCTGTGTATCTCGTTCTAGATCTCGCTGTGGTCTCGTAGTTGTTCCAGATATCGTTGTGGCCTTATTGTTGTTCTAGATTTAGCTTTAACTTTGTACCTCGTTCTAGATCTCGCTGTGGTCTCGATTCTCGTTCTAGATCTTGCATTGGCCTTGTATCTCGTTCTAGATCAACCCGTGGCTTTGTATCTCGTTCTAGACCTCGATGTGGCCTTGTATCTCGTCCTAGATCTCACTGTGGCCTCGTAGTTGTTTCAGATCAAGCTGTGGTCATGCATATCATTCTAGATCTCGCTGTGGTCTCGAATCTCGTTCTAGATCTTGCATTGGCCTTGTATCTCGTTCTAGATCTCGCTGTGGTCTCGAATCTCGTTCTAGATCTCGCATTGGCCTTGTATCTCGTTCTAGACTTCGATGTGGCCTTGCATCTCATTCTAGATCTCGCTGTAACCTCGCAACTCATGTCACATCTCGTTGTAGGTCCTCGAACGCTGTCACCAGTCCTCGCAGCGGTCTCGAGTATCCTCCGCAGTTCTTGTAGTGGCCTCCAGCGCGTCTCCAGATACCAGACCAGCCCTCGCAATGTACGTCAGAATACTGGAGGCTTCTCTTGTGTAACCCGGTAAGCAAAGAGCCGCCGCCGGGAAACAGGAACACACCAACACTGCTCCGGTACACGTGGAGGCGCTGTGATAGAGCTGCTGGGGAGACTGGGTATGGTTTAATGGCGTCTAAGGTGGCTTAAGGATGATCTGAGAGGAACTAGTGTGGTTTAATGGCATCTGGGTTAAGGTTCATCTGAGACGAACTTGCGTGGTTTAATGGCGTCTAAGGTGGCTTAAGGATGATCTGAGAGGAACTAGTGTGGTTTAATGGCATCTAGGAGAGTTTAAGGTTGATTGGAGAGGAACTATTGTGGTTTAATGGCTTCTAGGAAGGTCTAAGGTTGATCTGAGACGAACTTGCGTGGTTTAATGGCATCTAGGAGGGTTTAAGGTTGATTGGAGAGGAACTATTGTGGTTTAATGGCTTCTAGGAAGGTCTAAGGTTGATCTGAGACGAACTTGCGTGGTTTAATGGCTTCTAGGAGGGTTTAAGGTTGATTGGAGAGGAACTATTGTGGTTTAATGGCTTCTAGGAAGGTCTAAGGTTGATCTGAGAAGAACTAGTCTGGTTTAACGTGTAAAACGGGTTCAGAGATGGCACTGACGTCGTAGGTGTGGGAGAAAGACATATCTCAAAGGAGTACAAGGTGTATTTGCCGGCAGAGTGGGGAGGGGCTAGTGAGGCGAGGCGGAGCGGACATGTACAGGTGAGGTTTTTAGAAATGCACAGGAGGTCGCTGGGTTTCCTTTTGAGTAAGTCTGGCTACATTAAAGTTCGTCTGTTAGGCTAGGCACGTACTCTGTTATTCCATGGGGGGTCGGTCGGAGCGGCTACCCACCCACCCACCAACCCTGTGTTTTTCCCGGTGTCTGTGTGGGCCGAGTACCTGCTGGTGTACGTGTTACAGGTGAAGCTTCTTGGGGGAGGGGGCCGGGGGGGAGGGGAAGAGGGGGGGGGAGGGGGGAGGAGAAGCGCTTGAAGGGTAATATATCATGCAAAAAAAAAGGTGGGGTGAGAACTTGAGGTTTTGATAATAACAAACAAAACATTTGACAGAGCAACTTGAGGCCTTAATAATAACGAAGAGGTATTTTATGGAGTGCTAATGTGTTGAAAACCATAAGATTATAATTACGTATCACTTTAAAGTCTTAGAAACCACGAAACAAAATCATTTAAGGACCAGTGAACTAAATTTTCACTTGTTCTCATCCATTCTCGCCCGTTCCCACCCATTCTCGTCCGTTCTCACCCATTCTCGTCCGTTCCCACCCATTTTCGTCTGTTCTAACCCATTCTCGCTTGTTCTCACTCATTCTCGCTTGTTCTCGCCCATTCTCGGCCGTTCCCACCCATTATCGTCAGTTCTAACCCATTCTCGTCCGTTCCCACCCATTATCGTCAGTTCTAACCCATTCTCGTCCGTTCCCACCCATTCTCGTCTGTTCTAACACATCTTCGCTTGTTCTCATCCATTCTCGCCCGTTCCCACCCATTCTCGTTCGTTCCCATCCATTCTCGCTCGTTCTCACCCATTCTCGCTCGTTCTCACTCATTTGCTCCCACCCTGTGAATGTACACACGCCAACGGTCTGTACACACTCTTGACTCATTCATAATTATGCTAAGCCCATCCTTTACGTGACTGTGTGTGTGTGTGTGTGTGTGTGTTTGAGAGAGAGAGAGAGAGAGAGAGAGAGAGAGAGAGAGAGAGAGAGAGAGAGAGAGAGAGCGTGTGTGTGTGTGTGTGTGTGTGTCCAAGTATCACAACCATCAGAGAACCAAATAATTATAAAAGCTAAACAAACAGATGACAAACGACAGGAAGACAAAACAAAAGACGTTCAGATCCCAAGAACTTATAAACAAACTCTTCAGCCAACACCAGGACACACCAGATTCAGAAACTTAAAACTAATTTATTTCGCCCATTTAAAAGACGAGGAGGTCCAACTACAGCGTTATAATCTTAAAGGTAATTTTGATGCTATTTTGACAGTTATCTTTGTGTTGGAGGTTACGTATGAGGCAGCTGGAGACGTTCTCACGGTGAGCTAGTTAGAGGAAGGGGAAATATAAACGACGTGAATCCAGAGGCTGAGTTCAGTGATGAGTATTAGTCTCTCGTCGTGGGCCCAGACGTATACCGTAGTAGCTTAAGTTATCTTGCCTGGAGGTGGTCGAGGGAATGAAGAACTGGCAAGGTAATTTCTGGTGAGGATCTCGTCGCCTGGAGGAGGAAGAAGTCTGAGTGGTCTTTTCACCCGAGGAAGAGAGAGAGAGAGAGATAGAGAAGAGCTGATGAAATTCCGTAATTCCATTCTCATGTTTAAGGCACTTTTCTGAAGAATTCCCTCAAGACCAGAATCCTTTTAACCCTCATGCAAGAAGAACTGGCATTAACAATGAACCTTTTCCGTAGTGTAACGTCTTACTGTACTGATTAAAAGAGATTCTTAAAGATTTAGCCCCAGAACTGTAATATTTTTCTTGATTTTCACAACTTTTTTTTCATTTTCCTTGATTATTATAATTTCTTCTTGATTTCCACCATTAACCCTTTTCTTCATTTCCATTCGTTTTTTCTTCATTAACGACGGTACAGAAACACAAGTTTGGTTTACAAAATGATCCATTACAGCGTGCAGGAGGTTACAGGAGGAAGAAACCATGAGATAAGATTACAGTCTAGAATTACAGGTTAAAGTTACAGGACGACGTATTTATTAATTCAGTTACAGGGGATGTGAGACTGTGAGGCTGAACGACGAAAATCAACCCGTCATCTGATGTAAAATTTTGTACAAGGAAGACTGTACCCTTGATGGTAGGTGTGGGCAGGTGTGGGTTAGTGTGGGGTGTGTGGGTAAGTGTGGGGTGTGGATGAAAGTAGAGGGTGTGCTTGATTATAATGGTGTGGATGAGTATATAGTGTGAATCAGTGTGTGGGTGTGGATGAGTGTATGGTGTGGATGAGTATATAGTGTGAATCAGTGTGTGGGTGTGGATGAGTGTATGGTGTGGATGATTGTATAGTGTGAATCAGTGTGTGGGTGTGGATGAGTGTATGGTGTGGATGATTGTATAGTGTGAATCAGTGTGTGGGTGTGGATGAGTGTATGGTGTGAAACAGTATGCGGGTGTAGATGAGTGTATGGTGTGGATGAGTATATAGTGTGAATCAGTGTGCGGGTGTGGATGAGTGTATGGTGTGGATGAGTATATAGTGTGAATCAGTGTGTGGGTGAGTATATAGTGTGAATCAGTGTGTGGATGAGTATATAGTGTGAATCAGTGTGTGGGTGTGGATGAATGTATAGTGTGAAACAGTATGCGGGTGTAGATGAGTGTATGGTGTGGATGAGTATATAGTGTGAATCAGTCTACGGGAGTGAATAATTGTATAGTGTGAATCAATGTACGGGAGTGGATGAGTGTATAGTGTGAAACAGTATGCGGGTGTGGATGAGTGTATGGTGTGAATGATTGTATAGTGTGAATCAGTGTACGGGAGTGGATGAGTGTATAGTGTGAATCAGTGTGTGGATGAGTGTATAGTGTGAATCAGTGTACGGGAGTGGATGAGTGTATAGTGTGGATGATTGTGTGTGAATCAGTGTGCAGGGTGGATGAGTGTGTATAGTGTGAATCAGTGTGTGGATAGGTGTATAGTGTGAATCAGTGTGCAGGGGAGTGGATGAGTGTATAGTGTGGATGGTTGTATAGTGTGAATCAGTGTGCAGGGTGGATGATTGTATAGTGTGGAATCAGTGTGCAGGGAGTGGATGAGTGTATAGTGTGAATCAGTGTACGGGAGTGGATGATTGTATAGTGTGAATCAGTGTACGGGAGTGGATGAGTGTATAGTGTGAATCAGTGTACGGGAGTGGATGAGTGTATAGTGTGAATCAGTGTATGGGAGTGGATGAGTGTACGGTGTGGATGAGTGTTTAGTGTGAATCAGTGTACGGGAGTGGATGAGTACTTCACAGATGGAGAAATAAAATGTGTGAGAGAGAGAATAAAAAAGTATTCATTTTTCCCAACAAGGGGATCTCATGCACCTGACAGACTGCTGAGTTCGTTTCACCTGTGCTAACTAACATCGAGCACAACAATGTTAAAAATTAGTTTCCTTCACATAATTTCACATGATAGATGAATATTTTTACGTTATATACCAAGACGACTAATAGATATTTTACATTATATCAAATTCGCAACTTGAAATCACAATCAGAACCAAAAAAAAAACATTTTATATAAGGGTTTCCTCTTAGGTATGGTGTTATGAAATTTATTGGCAAGATTAGCGGTAAAAGCTTTTTAGAATTTAGCGGAACATAAGTCTTCGGGCGTTTTAACTGAACATATGTCTCTTGTATTTCAGCGCGATTCAGTATACGAGTTTTTGCTTTCAGCCGAGTACAGTATAAGCCATTTCCATTTTGTTATATTTTATTAGTTTAACAAAAATAATACCGAAATAAGTAAAAGGGATTTGGAAATGATAAAGAGTTGGAATGTTTATTATTCCGTCACTTACACCGTATGATGCTGATATTTTGGGAAATGAAAAGGTTTACGTTTTGATATTAGAATGGCATTGTACTGGTGGTGAAAGTTAGGTTAGGTTAGAGTTGGGTTGGGTTAGGTTAGGTTAGGTTAGGTTAGAGTTAGATTAGGTTAGAGTTAGGTTAGGTTAGGTTAGGTTAGAGTTGGGTTAGGTTAGAGTTAGGTTAGAGTTAGGTTAGAGTTAGATTAGGTTAGAGTTAGGTTAGAGTTAGGTTAGGTTAGGTTAGAGTTGGGTTAGGTTAGAGTTAGGTTAGGTTAGATTTGGGTTAGGTTAGGTTAGGTTAGGTTAGGTTAGGTTAGGTTAGGTTAGGTTAGGTTAGAGTTAGGTTTGGTTACTCCCTGAAGGAAAGAAAATACGTCGGACAGAAGTGCTGTTGGACATAAAAGAAATCGGACAAAACTTCTTCAAAAAATACTGGACAAAAGCATCATGGGAACAAATGTGACACAAACACAAAGGTCACATCAGAATATAAAAGAGAAAATAAAAATAATATAAAAAACAACAAAAATAAAAAGAGGATAAAAATATGAAAAGAGGAAAGAAAGAAAGAAAACAAAAAATCAAATAAAAACACGATTGCCAGACGACAATACTCATTACCCCCAGCCTTCCCTACCACCCTAAACCCCCTACCACCACCACCCACTCCACCCCCACCCACACCCTCTACCCATTCTCCCACCACCCCCACGTCCCCTACCACCCATTCCCTCACCACCCGCACCATTACCACTAGGACAACACACAGGAGAGACCTTCCCACTCATGAGCGGAGTCCCTCAGGGGAGCGTCCTCTCCCCCACCCTATATATTATCTACACAAGTGACACCCCGCCTCCCACTAGAATAGGTAACGAAGATATTATGTATGCAGACATCACTCAAATAACAACACATCAAGGAAAATCGCGAGCGTTACAGGCCGACAACACCAGGCGGGAATTAGAAAGGGTAAATAATTACGAAAAACAATGGAAAATCCAAACCAGTCTCCCAAAATTCACAGTGATACACTTATGCAGAAGGAAAACCCATCCATTAGTAGCCAATAATGCCCAGATTGAATACAAAAGCAGAGGCGCCCTCCTAGGCCTGCATATATCCACGACAGGTTACTCCCATCATGTCCACACCAGGAAGGAAAAAGCAAGAAGAGAGCTGAGAAAACTATACCGCTTTAAAGCACTTCCTGAGAAAATAAAACTTCGCCTGGTGACATCATTTATCACACCGATATTAACTTACCCAGCAATACCTCTTCATACTATGAGCACCACCCAAAAATTAAAATTACAGGTGGTCCAAAATGAAGCCCTAAGATTCGTCACAGGTGAAAGATACCCCTTCACCAGAACCACAGCCGAGATACATAGAGACCTGAGAAAGAAACCCATCAACCAGCAGCTGCACACCCTGGCCAGCAGAATCTGGCAAAAGATAGAACGATCAGAGCAAGAACTCCTTCAAAGACTCCCACCAGATAACGACAACAACCATACATGGTTCCCAAAAAGTTACCAAATCTCAAAAGGTCCGTTACCACCCCTGATCTACACGGCCAGGCAATAGACAACCTCCCTAGACCAGCATCTGCCAGTGGGGTCGGCGGAACATGAAATAAGGCCCTTAAAACACCCATATATGGGACAGGGTAGGATGTCTAGTGTCTGTACCGACAGACAATAACTAACCCATGACACAACCCTAACACACTATTAGCTTAGCTAGGCGGTCAGCCCGCCCTCTCTTACCTCCTCCTAAATTTGTTCAATTTCCGAACTATAACTTCCTTCCCCCACCTCTAATCTTCCTTCACCCTCCTGTCTCTATATAAAAAAAAATAAAAAATAAATAACACATCCTCTACCCATTCTCCCACCACCACCACACCCCCTACCACCAACACCACCACCACCACCCCCCCTACCACCAACACCACCACCATCACACCCTCCCCCAATCTCTCACCGACTTTACATAATACCAGAGGGGGAAAATACTAATCATAAAATATCCCAGGAAGGAAAAAAATAGGAAAATAAAATAGCAGGGAAAGGTAAAACAAAATGATGAAAAAAACGAGCAGACGGGAGGAAAAAAACAGACAGACAGTGACAGCGGGTAAAACTATTATGCGGGAATAGAATATTATTCGGGTGGGCAAAAAATATCACTCGAGAGGCCCCAATAAAATAATACTCCGGCAAAAAGTATCAGTCGAGAGGGCAAAAAGAGTATCAATCGGTCAGGCAAAAAAAAAAAATATATATATATCACTCGGACAAAAAGTATAAATCGGTCGGACAAAAAGTATAAATCGGTCGGACAAAAAGTATAAATCGGTCGGACAAAAAGTATCACACGAGTGGGCAGAAATGACTACTAAAGTGCCAAAGTGGGAAAAAAAAAGATGGCGAATTACCATATGAACACAGCGCTGGATATTGTGGTCATAATATTCTTCTCTCTCTCTCTCTCTCTCTCTCTCTCTCTCTCTCTCTCTCTCTCTCTCTCTCGTTCTCTCTTCCTAATCCTATTATTCTTCCTACTGTCTTCCCTCCTTGTCTTTATTTTCTCCTTCCGCCTTTCTTTTCCTCCTCCTTCTTTATTTTCCTCCTTCCTTCTTTTCTTCTTCTTTCTGCTCTATTATTTTTCTTCTTCTCTTTATTTTTTATTTCTTCTCTTCTTTTTTCTTCTTCTTTCTTTCTCTATTATTCCTCTATCAACCCTTCCCCTCTTCGTCTATCCCCTTTCTTCCTCTCTACGCTTATTGCTTTCTTCGATTCTCTCCTCTTCCCTTCCATCTCTCTCTTCTCTTCCATTATGTCTTTCCTTCTTTTCCTTCTACGCATTACAGTTCCCTTACCTTCTCTCATTTTTCCTTTTCCTTCTTCCCTTCCTCTAGTCTGTCTTTTATCTCTCCCCCCCTCCTTCCTCCCTCTCTTCCTTCCTTCATTTTCTCCTATCTCCTCTTCCTTCTCTCCCTCTCTATCTTACCTCCTCTTCTAGTCTCTCTAGTACCTACTTTTTCCTTTTTACTTCTACTACTTCTCTCTCTTCTTCTCCTTCCTTCTCTCCCCCTCCTCTTCCTCCTCTCTCTACTCCCTCTTCCTCCCCTCTCCTCTTCTTTCTTCACTCCCCTTCCCCCTCCTCTTCCTGCTCCCCTTCCCCCTCCCTCCTCCCTCACCACGTCAAGACAGACTTATTGTTAATTCTCTTTTGCGCTCCTTATACATTTAATTTCCGTACTATTTCTTATTTTCGCTTCCGATTGTATGATTCTGGAGAGGTTAGGTTAGGTGTTGAACTGATCATAATTCCATTCTCTTTTCTCATCTGATCATTATCGATGGCGACTCAGTTACTTAGATACTGTGTGCCAAGTAAACAACATGCGCAAGAACGAGACTAAGACGTAGTGCGCATTTAGAGATATACAACACTAAACGCATACATAGTGCCCAACAAGATACGACATACAGGTAGAAATATACACACCAGGTCGGGGGATCAAGGCAGAAGCAGATGTACATTCAGGAAAATTGCGTTTTAAATCTCCATAGGAAGGGTGGCGATCCTGTCAACACGGAGAGATACAGAGACTACGGGACTAAACCTTAGTTGATGACAATATGGACGAACCAGTCAGAGAGCTAAAAGTGATCAGACCGAGATAACTGTGAATTAATTAAATTTAAATTATTAAAACTTACATCAAACTAAACCAAAAACAAAATAATAAACCAAACCAAACCAAACCAAACCAAACCAAACCAAACCAAACCAAACCAACCAATCTAAACAAAAAAAATATTCAAACTAAATCCAAGTTAACTAAACCAAAAGTTAACCAAGCTGAATGGATACAAGGCTCGCTTTCCGTCCTATGGGTTGCTGGTTCGCACCCCAGTTCATCTTTCCAGTTTTAGGTATACCTTAAGTTATCTTGTTGTACGTTCCTTCTTAAATAACTCTCACACGTTCCTTACACGAACCCCGTAGAGCTGCACCACCTCTGGGTCATTCCCGTGTGCGTGTGATGAAACACGACAGTACAGTGCCACGTCTCTTCCGCCACTCGCCCTCCCTCGGGGTAACATCCTCTAGTGCCACACAAGTGAGATAAATTATAAAAATACAGATACTATAAACTACAATGGGCCAGAGAGAGAGAGAGAGAGAGAGAGAGAGAGAGAGAGAGAGAGAGAGACGCGTCATGGTACGGGCCCTGATGTGATATACAGGCCCCAATAACCAATACTAATACCTGGACACATTGCAAAACAAATATTTCCCGCACATCGGCAGGGAACCAACTTGCCAATTTATATTATCAATATCCCGGCGCTCACTGGCCTTAGTGCAAGGCAGCACCTGGGGAAAGGCTCCTACCCCGTCGTCCCCTACTTCAGTGCCTTCGTCGGTTCCCTCTGACCACAGGCTGTGAGGACGTCGCACCACATAGTTCACGCTCGCGGATAAATAGGACGATATGTCTTCGACGGAAAGGAATGAAAAGGTGAGAATTACAAGGGAGGTGGGCGGTGGATGATGGGTGGGTGGGGGAAGTGGGCGGGTGGTGGGAGAAGTGGACGGGTGGTGATGGGTGGGGAGGCAGCACAATGGTTGTGTGGGTGAGGTGTGTGTCCGTTCCCAGAGCATAACAATCCCAGTCCCTCGCCAGCACGCGCGCGCACGCACACACACACACACACACACACACACACACACACACACACACACACACACACACACACACCTGACCTCCCGAACATGATCGAGTTAACCTTCTTCAGTACCTACAGGTGTACCCTAAATGTTTAGTGCAGTAAATTACAGGTGTGATGCTAAGGTATTGTGTGATTGTTGAGATCTTACTATGTTCTTATGTGTTCTCCGTTTGTTCTTATGTTCCCCTTTATTATGTGTTCTCTCTTTATTCTTGTGCTCCCCCTGTTCTGTGATCTCCCTTTATTCTTGTGTTCCCCTTTGTTCTGTGTTCTCCCTTTGTTCGTGTGTTCTCCCTTTATTCTTGTGTTCCCCTTTGTTCTGTGTTCTCCCTTTGTTCGTGTGTTCTCCCTTTATTCTTGTGTTCTCTCTTTGTTACTGTGTTCCCCCTTTGTTTTCTCTTTTTTGTTCTCTTTATTCTATGTTCTTTATTTGTTATGCGATTTCCCTTTGATCTTGTGTTCTCCTTTTGAACTTTTGTTCTCTCTTTGTTCTGGCAGATGCACTTATCAGGACCCCTGACTTAATCCCATTAAACTACCATCAACAATTCAGTCATTTGGGGAATTTGGAAATACAGGTTAGCTTAGGTTAAGAACATAAGAACATAAGAATGGAGGAAACTGCAGCGGGCCTATTGGCCCATACTGGGAAGTCCCATTTACACCCATCCCCTATCGCTCATATTTCCATCCAACCTATGTTTGAAGCTATCCAGAGTATTCGAGTTAATGATGATGTTTGGTAACTTGTTCCACTCATCCACTACTCTATTTCCAAACCAATGTTTACTTATTTCGCGCCTAAATATAAATTTGTCTAATTTAAAACAATTGTTACAAGTTCGCTCCTGGTTGGATAGTTTGAGTGCCTTTGTTATATCACCTTTGTTTAGCCCTGACTTCCATTTATACACCTCGATCATATCGCCCCTCACTCTACGTCTCTCGAGGGAGTGCAGATTAAGATGCTTTAACCTGTCTCTGTACTCAAGGTTCCTAATGCCCGGGATTAGTCTTGTCATTCTTCTCTGAATTCTTTCTAGGGCTTCGATAACCATTCTGTAGTCCGGTGACCACAACTGAACTGCGTAATCCAAGTGAGGTCTCACAAGCTCAAGATATAGTTTCAGATTAACCTCGCTAGTCTTGTAACTAACACTCCTTTGTATGAACCCAAGTACTTTGTTGGCCTTGTTTCAAGCAAATACACATTGTTCAAGATCCCTACTTATTGTAACTCCTAAATCTTTCTCAAAGTCGGATTTCTCTATAACAACGTTGTTCATCTGGTATCCGGTTTCTCTGTTTGCATCGCCTAGATTAAGAACATTTGTCCATATCAAATTTCATCTGCCATTTTTCAGACCATTCGAATTGTTTTTTAGAACTTCCTATAGTTTTGAGGAGTCCACGTCAGATTTAATTATACGTCCTATTCTAGTGTCATCAGCAAATTTACTTATGTTGCTGTCTACGTCTATATCTATGTCGTTACGTGAGGTGAGGTGAGGTTAGGTTAGGTTTTAATAAAAGTAGAATTATTGGTAGATGTTGACATTTATAATGTTTATATTTATACTGTCTAACCACCGAGGTCTTTAAGTGGGTACCCTGAGTTAGATCCCATCATACAAGTCATCAACAATTATATATTGCGAGAGATACGCCTGTTGTGTTCTGACCTCGCTAGAGGAAAGGTCACGGCAGACTTAGCTTCCAGGGATTAATTGTCAGTAATGGCTAGTACTACTTGTGAGCAGGGCTGTGCCCTTCTGAGGGTCGACCTATAGGCCGAGTTAGTGAAGGTCAAGGACGAAAAATTGAAATTAAAGGAAGTGACAGCAATGATGAAGGAAGAAGACACGAGACAAGGAAAGCCCGTGTCTGACGAAGACACAGGCGAATGGAAGGTTGTGAGGAGAGGAACGACCAAACTGGTGGTAAGAAAAGACCCCAAGGAAACGACAACAGCTAAGTGTAAAATTTCCTTTAGTCCTTTGATTGACGAATTGGACGTTAGTATAGTCAGGGACAGAGCTGACGAGGAAGGTACAAAAACCTCAATGGTTGGTGATTCCCACGCACGGTACCTGGACAGAGCTTTTTGTGGTAAAAATAAAAATAGGATGAGGGGCTGTTTGCCAGGAGCTGGGGTGGGGGATATAGTTGACAGGATGGATAATATCTTGTCTGGTAATGGGAACAAACCAATAATCTGACCAATTATCTGCCTCAGTGCAGGAGGCAATGATATTGGTCGGTGTAGGAGTGAGGAGCTTCTTGATAAGTTCAAGACAGTTATAGAACGTATTAGGGTGAAGGGAGGGATCCCTATCATATGTGGTGGTGTCCTGCCTAGAAGAAGAGTTGGCAATGAATTGTTGTCAAGGGCAGTTGGTGTCAACGGCCGTCTTGACAGATATTGCAAGTCAATATCAGTCCTATTCATTGACAACTGGGACAACTTTTACGGCAGAAGGGACCTTTGTGCTAGCATTGCTAGGGATGGGGTACATACATCTGTCTAGGGATGGGGTGGCAACCCTGGCTGGCTCTCTCGAGAGGGCAGTTCAAAAGTTCTCGAAGTCTTTAAACTGCTAGGGGAACATATGAGCACGGGCATCGAGGAGATTGCAGTGGGAGTGGGTACACAAAATGAAAGGTTACAGAGAAATAGTGCGAGGAATGATGACAAAACTAAATTAGGCAGGGAGTTAAAACCGAAATGTGACAGAGGAAGGACTCGGATTACAACTAACGTAAATGTCTACTACACAAACAGTAGAAGTATGATAAACAAAATGGATGAAATCAGGGCGTTGGTATGTACCGAAAAAAATCGATATAATAGCATTCACCGAAACATGGATAAACGTACTCACGTGAGTTACTGTCGAATGCCAAATTGCAGGTTACAAATTATTCCATACCGATAGGCAGATTAGGAAAGGAGGCAGAGTAGCAATCTATGTTAGGGATAATCTAAAGTGTGAAATAAATAAGGAAATATAACTGAACTGAATACAGAAACAATTTGGATAGAATTAATCGATGGTAGGAAAAAATTAATCATAGGAGTAATATATCGACCACCTAATCTTGATAGAGTTAACGAACGAATTATTTGGGATGAAATACACAGGTTATTCAAACATAGCAAAGTCTGTATAGTAAGCAACTTTAACTTAAGTCAAATAGATTGGATCGACCTTACGGATAACTCTGAATCAGAGGATTTCCTTGAAACAGCTCAGGAGTGTTTCCTAAGTCAACATAGAGCCGAACCCACCCAGGGTAATAATCTTACTCGATTTAGTTCTGCCAAACAGAGAAAACCTCATTTGTAATGTCAAGGTAGGGAACGAACTAGCTAACAGCGATCAGAAAGAGGTAAGATTCAAATTAGAATTTAATGGCAGTCTCAAGGAAAATTCCAATAAAGTCCCAGATTTCAGAAGGGCAAACTTTGATAGTCTGAAAATGCAGCTGAGAGAAGGGGTATCGCGTTTGGAGATGGATTACATGACCTTACGTGAGGTCCCACAGAGAGCGATTTTATTTTACCTGGCGAGCTGACAACTATATCCTCACAAAATATGACAGTTGAGGATGACCTGATCACGAGATCTGAGGTTGACGAGTTCCACAACAATTTGAATAATAAGTTACTTAATGCACAAAGGCAGAACATACCATACAGAAAACTCAGGTCAAGCATCAATGACCCCAAATGGATAAATAATTATTTAAAGAATATTATTGGACAAAGGAAGGCTATAGGTAGGAGAATAAATCGTGGTGAAGTTTACCTCCGAGGCCAGTTAGGTTAAGACTGAGATAAGAAAAGCAAAGAGGAATAATGAACTGAAGGTAGCAAGGGAGGCGAAGACAAACCCCAAGGGATTCTTTCATATGTGTCAAACTAAAACACGAGAAAAGATTGGGCCAATACTGTCAGATACCGGCGAGCTAACTAAGAACAAAGGAGAAATGAGCAATAATCTGAATAATATTTTTTAACAGTTTTCACCACCGAAAATTTAAACATGATACCCGAGGCACCGACTATATTCAGAGAGAGTGAAGAAAATAGATTAAGCGAGATAGTAGTGACTAGTAACGATGTTAGTAAGCAAATAGACAAGCTAAAGCCTAATAAGTCTCCAGGTCCAATGAGATATATGTCAGAGTATTAAAGGAATGTAAGGAAGAGCTCAGTATGCCCATAGCATATTTATTTAACATGTCACTAAAAACGGGTGCAGTACCAGAATCCTGGAGGATAGCGAATGTAAAACCGATTTTCAAGAAGGGAGATAGATCACTTTCCTCTAACTGCTGTCTAATCAGTTTAACATCAATTGTAGGCAAATTGCTGGAAGCAATAATTTCAAACTATCCGAAATCACCTGGAGAAGCACAAGTTGATCAATGATTCCCAACATGGCTTCACAAGCGGGCGTTCATGTCTAAATAGTCTTTTAAAATTCTTTTCAGCTGTTTTCGAATCAGTGGACGACTGGCACTACTATGATGTGGTATATCTCGACTTTAGCAAAGTCTTCGACAGGGTCCCCCAAGAAAGACTAATAAAAAAGTGGAGGTTCATGGCATTGGAGGAGATACTCTAAAATGGATTAGGGCGTGGTTATAGGACAGGAAACAGCGAGTGAGCATTAACGGCAGTAAATCCGATTGGAGTGACGTCACTAGTGAAGTACCCCAAGGTTCAGTATTTGGACCATTATTATTTATTAAATACATAAACGACATAGATATCGGCGTAGACAGCAACATAAGTAAATTTGCTTATGACACTAAATTAGGGCGTATAATTAAACCTGTCGTGGACTCCGCAAAAGTATAAGAAGATCTAAAAAAATCGAATGGTCTGAGAAATGGCAGATGAAATTTAATGTGAACAAATGTTAATTACTTAGTCTAGGAGATGTAAATAGAGAAACCAGATATCAGATGAACAACGATATCATAGAAAAATCCGACTGTAAGAAAGATTTAAGAGTAATGACAAGTAGGGATCTTAAACCTAGTAAACAATGTGTATTTGCACGAAACGAGGCTATCAAAGTACTGAACTTGGGTTCATACAAAGGAGTGTTAGTTACAAGTCTAGCGAGGTTATCCTAAAAGTATATCTTGCTCTTGTGAGACCTCACTTGGATTACGCAGTTCAATTCTGGTCACCGTACTACAGAATGGATATAGAATCCCTAGAAAGAATTCAGAGGAGAATGACAAGACTAATCCCGGGCATTAGGAACCTTGAGTACAGACAGGTTAAAGCATCTTAATATGCACGCCCTCGAGAGACGTAGAATGAGGGACGATAAGATCGAGGTGGATAAATGGAAGTCAGGGCTAAACAAAGGTGATATCAAAGGTATTCAAACTATCCAACCAGGAACGAACTCGTAACAATGGTTTTAAATTAGACAAATTTTGATTTAGGCGCGAGATAGGTAAACACTGGTTTGGAAATAGAGTAGTGGATGAGTGGAACAAGTTACCAAATATCATCATTAACTCGAATACTCTGGATAGCTTCAAACACAGGTTGGATGGATATATGAGCGATAGGGGATGGGTGTAAACGGAACTGCCCAGTATGGACCAATAGGCCCGCTGCAGGTTCCTCCATTCTTATGTCTCATCTGTCTGTTATATATAGGTATAATGAAGGTGGTCTACAAGTCTGTTCTCATAAGGAAATATATATTTAACCTTCTTGAGAGGTAGAGGAGCACCCGATGGTACTGTTGTTCCATAGAAATAAGCTTATTGTTTAATAATTATTGTTTACCATTGTATACCTTTATTGTTTACCATTTTATACCACCGTCATCACCACTACTACTACCACCACCACTACTGCAAGCACCACTGCCCCAGCCGCGCTAAAGGTTGGGTGGACGGAGGTAGATGTGACCAACCAGGGTCTCATTAGCGGCCACATCAATACCCATTACTCAGATAGGTCAACATTGATTACCTATGACCTGTGATCGACCTGGTTAGTCTCAGTTCATCATCTCCCCCCCACCCCAACTCTCCCTCCCTCTCAGGTCTCTTACCCTACCTGTAGATACCTGGAATATATCTTCCGGGGTCCAGGCACTGATCTCATCTGGAGGGATTAATCCAATTACATATACATACAGGTATACCTACAAGGAAGACTTGACCTTCAAGTGGCATCAATTCAAGTATAGACTCAACAAAAACCCTTAGTGGTCATTAGGAAGGTCTTGGTTACGAGGAAGTCATCCAATAGGGTTTTTAGGATTTCGATGATGCTATTAAAATTCTGTTTACTGATTGGACGATAATTTCCTCTCCCCCTTTGTAGTTCACATTCATGAATTTTGAAGAAGTGTTTGTGTTCACTCTAATATTCTTTTCAGATTATGGGTAATTCTGATGTAGGGAGCAGTGATCTCTCTCTCTCTCTCTGGCAGAAGGGGCTAAGAGAGGTTAATATCCCTACCTCCCTCCCTATCTCTCACCGTCCTTCCCCCCCACCGTTCTTCCTCCCCTTTCTCCCTTGCACCTTCCTCCCTCACACCTTCCTCCCCTTTCTCCCTCACACCTTCCTCCCCTTTCTCCCTCCCACTTTCCTGCCCTTTCTCCCTCGCACCTCCCTCCCTCCCTCCCTCTCGTCCAGGCTGCCACTCACCACAGCTACCTGTTGGCACCACCATCAATAACCCCCCACTGGCTGGACGCCCACACCGCCTTTAACTACTGTGGTCGCCTAAGATGGTCAAAGTTCAGCCACTTAGATCCCATAATGATGCCGCCAATTACGAGGGAGTTGGAGTCTAACGAGGGGGGAGGAGTCTGACGAGGGGGGTGGAGTCTAACGAGGGAGGTGGAGTCTGACGAGGGAGGTGGAATCTGACGAGGGGGGTGGAGTCTGACGAGGGGGAGGAGTCTGAACGAGGGGAGGAGTCTGACGATGGAGTCTGACGAGGGGTGGAGGAGGTGGAGTCTAACGAGGAGGAGTCTGAGGAGGTGGAGTCTAACGATGGGGTGGAGTATAACGATGGGGTGGAGTTTGATGAGGGGTGGAGTCTGATGAAGGTGGAGTCTGACGAGGGGTGGAGTCTAACGAGGGTGGAGTAACGAGGGGGTGGAGTCTAACGATGGGGTGGAGTCTGACGATGGGGTGGAGTCTGACGATGGGGTGGAGTCTGACGAGGGGGTGGAGTCTGACGAGGGGGAGGACGAGGGGTGAAGTCTAACGAGGGGGTGGAGTCTGACGAGTGGAGCAACGATGGGGTGGAGCTAACGATGGGGTGGAGTCTAACGATGGGGTGGAGTCTGACGAGGGGGTGGAGTCTGACGAGGGAGGAGGCATCTGACGAGGAGGGTGGAGTCTAACGAGGAGGGTGGAGTCTGACGAGGGGAGTGGAGAGGAGGAGGCATCTGACGAGGAGGTGGAGTCTAACGAGAGAGGTGGAGTCTGAGACGAGGGGGTGGAGTCTGACGAGGGGAGGCATCTGAGAGGACGAGAGGTGGAGACGAGGAGGTGGAGTCTAACGAGAGAGGTGGAGTCTGGCGAGGGGGTGGAGTCTCATGATTAAAGAGTGAAGTTTAACGAGGAAGTAGTGGAGTCTCAACGAGAGGTGGAGTCTGACGAGGGGGTGGAGTCTGAGGGGGAGGCATCTGACGAGGAGGGTGGAGTCTAACGAGAGAGGTGGAGTCTGACGAGGGGGTGGAGTCTGACGAGGGGAGGCATCTGACGAGGAGGGTGGAGTCTAACGAGAGAGGTGGAATCTAACGACGGGGTGGAGAACGAGGGGTGGAGTCTAACGAGGAGGGGTGGAGTCTAACGAGGAGGGGTGGAGTCTAAAGAGAAGGGGGTGGAGTTTAGCGAGGAAGGGGTAGAGTCTAACGAAGAGGGAGGAGTCTAACAATGAAGGGGTGAAGTCTAGCGAGGAGGGGGTGGAGACTAACGAAGTTGAAGGAGTCTACTGTATCAAGGAGGGGGTGGAGTCTAACGAAGTCAAAGTTCAGGATTAGGTCACATTCTCAAGTCAACAGCTTCATCACGTCTGCTACATAATGTGGGGGGGAAGGGGGTCTGAGAGGGTCAAAGTTGTGGTAGTTTGACGCCATTATCAGGTGAGCACAGGTGGCCTCATCTAGCCTCACCAAGTAAATGCTGGGAGATGACCTGTGGTTATCTGCTGATGACCTCTAACGACCTAAACTTTGAAAACTTTGAGAACATTAAACCATACAGTAGTTAGTGAGGGTGTGGGCGGCCAGTGTGGGTGGCCAGTGTGGGCGGCCAGTATAGTGATTGTTGTTACGTTACTCTGTGTACAGGCGTGGTGTCATTGTATAATTAACAAGAAAGGTGTCTCATTAATGGCTGCGTGTAACTATGAGACGTCCAGGTCACCACTCTCTCCTGACTTCGTTATTACACACCGTCACTCACTGCTATTCTGTCAGGAGTTAGGTTAGGTTAGGTTAGGCTAAAGTTAAGTTAGAGTTAGAGCTAGGTTAGGTTTAAAAGGGCTGTGAATCTCGTTGCCATCAAATTTTATTGTGTGAGAAAACAGTAAAATATGTCCGTCCGTCATGCCTGAAGGCCCATGAGGGGCAGTTTGGATATAGCATACCGAAGACCAAGCCGTCGGTGTACCAGGAAGCAGGGTGGCCGGCACTGCTCTCGACCGCCTTCACTTCCCCAGCAACAAAATCAGGTACCTGGTCACAGGTGGATGGACTGGGGGAGTCATGAGCCAACGACCTTAGATTAGGATGGCCGTGGCGAGAGAGCGCTATATCCACACGGCCACCGCGCCATAATATAGAAGATAATATTATACGGTACTTGAAAACCGGCTAAACTTTCTATCCGTAAAAAGAAACAACAAGTTCCATAGTTATTTTGTTCTGAACTTGTGTCCATCATCCCCCACCACCACCTGGCCCCAAACACCCTATAAAAAAAGAGTATTTTATGAGGCACACGACCCGACTGCTAATAACTAACAACCAGATGTATGTGACGTCATATACAACAGTAACATACGGAAGCCGTCTACTGGTCACATCATTAAGTCTGATGGGCAGCAAAAAACATAACAAAAGTTGAGCTAAAAACTAAACTTGGCCGCGAGAAGATTATCTAATGAGGGCTTCTCACTGGCCAAGATACGGCCTCCAGGACAAATAACCGCTGCCTGCCGGGGTTCGATGGCACCACAAATAGGGCTTAACGACCCCACGGGGTGACATTAGGGCGGGCCGAGGCATTAGCGAAGGAACAATTACACCCACCAGACGGCCCCTTGGGTCCTCCCCTTCCCTTCACCCCTCTACCCCCTAGGAGACGACCAAGGATGCTGTAGGGAACCTAAACGAGACTAAAGGGGGGCTTTAGGGGTTAAGGGTAAATCTGACAGGCTAGGGGGAGGCATCGTGGTGCAGCGGAGAAATAATTACATTCACCGATAAGGTCCATCAAGTCTGCCCTTCCTTTATCGCCTCCTCCCCCGCCCCTTCCCCCGTCCCCGCTCCCTCCCCCCAGGACACAACCAGGCATGCTGAGGGTGAGGTAGGGGGGTTACCCGTTTAGGGGTTCCTTCAGTCTACCACTCCCCTCCCCTTCCCCCACTACGGGACCAAAGGATTGTGGGGGAGTTGGGGATGGCTGAAAGGACATGGTTAGGGGACGTGCTTGAGGCCAGACGACAATATAGAGCAAGTGAAATTTAACACTGAGTAACCGGTGACATTATACCACCATAACACCACACCACCATCACCACCATAACACCACACCACCATCACCACCATAGCACCACACTAGATCATCATAACACCACCATAACACCACACCAACCATCACCACCATAACACCACACCACCATCATACCACAACACCACACCACCATCACCACCATAACACCACACCACCATCACCACCATAACACCACCACCATCACACCACAACACCACACCACCATCACCACCACAACACCGCACCACCATCACCACCATAACACCACACCACCATCACCACCATAACACCACACCACCATCACCACCATAACACCACACCACCATCACCACCATAACATCACACCACACCAAACACCACTCCAGATCACCAGTATAACACCATAACACCACACCACCATCACTACCATAACACCGCACCACCATCACCACCATAACACCACCATCACCACATAACACCACACCACCATCACTACCATAACACCACACCACCATCACAACACCGCACCACCATCACCACCATAACACCACACCACCATCACCACCATAACACCACACCACCATCACCACCATAACACCACACCACCATCACCACCATAACATCACCATAACATCACACCACACCAAACACCACTCCAGATCACCAGTATAACACCACCATAACACCACACCACCATCACTACCATAACACCACACCACCATCACTACCATAACACCACACCACCATCACTACCATAACACCACACCACCATCACCACCATAACACCGCACCACCATCACCACCATACCACATCACTATCATAACACCACTATAACATTATACCACCATAACACCACACTAGATCATAATAACACCACCATAACACCACACCACCATCATTACCCTCATCACAACATCACGATACTTCCACCATACCATCATCAACACCACATCATCCCTCCCTTGACACCATCACTACTACACCATCCCTGCACCTGACCTCTCCTCTCTCCCTTCACCATCAACATCACCACACCTCCCTCAATACGACACCATTACCTCACTATAAAATCACCACCACCATAGTGTTATCCTATCGTCATCATCACTACACCTTCTCCCCAACACCACACTACTTCCTCCCCAACACCACACTACTTCCTCCCCAACACCACACCACCTCCTCCCTAACACCACACTACTTCCTCCCTAACACCACACTACTTCCTCCCTAACACCACACTACTTCCCTCACCAACACCACACTACTTTCTCCCCAACACCACACTACTTTCTCCCCAACACAACATCACTTTCTCCCCCAACACCACACTACTTCCTCCCCAACACCACACCACTTTCTCCCCCAACACCACTACTTCCCTCACCAACACCACACTACTTTCTCCACAACACCACACCATCTCCCCAACACAACATCACTTTCTCCCCAACACCACACTACTTTCTCCCCACAACATCACTTTCTCCCCAACACCACACCTTTTCCCCAACACCACCCTCTCTCCCCAACACCACACCACTTTCTCCCCCAACACCACACTACTTCCTCCCCAACACCACACCACTTCCTCCCCAACGCCACACCACTTTCTCCCCAACCCACACTACTTTCTCCCAACACCCACACTACTTCTCCCCAACACCACATCCTTCCTCCCCAACACCACCTACTTCCCCAACACCACATCACTTCCTCCCCCAACACCTTCCCTCCTGATACCACCACTTCCCTTCCCTGACACCAGCACCTCCTCCTGACACCACCTCCTCCCTGTTCCCCACTCCCTCCCTGATACCACCACTCCCTCCCTGATACCAGCACCTCTCTTCCCTGATACCACCACCTCCCTCCCTGACACCACCACTCTCCTCCCTGACACCACCACCTCCCTCCCTGACACAGCACCTCTTCCCTGACACACCACCTCCCCTGACACCACCTCCCCTCCCTGACACCACCACTCCTCCCCTGACACCACCACCTCCCTCCCCTGGCACCACCACTCCCTCCCCTAACACCACCATCTCCCTCTCTAAAAGCCACCACTCCTCCCCTGACACAGCACCTCCCCTCCCCTGACACCACCACTCCCCCCTGACCTGCTTCCTCCCCTCCCCTGACACCACCACTCCCTCCCTGACACCAGCACCTCCCCTCCCCTATTCCCCCTCCCCTCCCTCCCACCACCACCACTCCCCTCCCTGACACCAGCACCTCCCCTTCCTGACACTTGATGGACAATAATTATTTCCAGTTCCGGAATAATCAGAGATACAACTTAAGGTACCCAGAGCTACTAAGACCACCCCCCATGCGCTCCTCTCAGTCCCAGACCTCCATAAAATATCATGGTGTGCAGGTGTGGAACAACTTACCCCCACCCATCCCAGCAAAGACTACGCTCCCTTCCCTTAAATCATAACTTAAAAAATATCTATTGTGTAAGTATAAATATTTTTTGGAATGCATAATTTATTTTCTTACTTTCGTTGTTCCACCAAAACCATTATATTATAATTGTCACGTAGATAGAAATTCCTATTCAAATAATTATATATTTGCCGACATGACATGATACTGACAGCACCGACCTCTTGTTCCACCTTAATACAACCCATGTTCTACTGCTTCCCTCCCTCATCAGGTTAATGTATATCAACTCCACTGTAAAATATGTATACTGTATACTTATAATATAAATGCAAAAAAAAAAATTAAATAAATAACGAAGTGATAACCGTGGTAACGTTCTAATATGTTCTTACTAACACCATGTTACGTGTACTATTCCAGATGATACTAAATGTTACATAATACCTCCTTGAGATAAATGTATAGTATATATCAAGTGCCTAAACGAGAGATCAGCCATGTTAATATTGTTATTATTATCCACTCTGTATCTGTGTTTTTCTGGCTAAATAAACTGTTTCAATATCGAAATCAATACCACCTCCCCTCCCTGACACCACTACCTCCCTCCCTGACACCACCACCTTTCCTCCCTGACACCACCACCTCCCCTCCCTGACACCACCACCTCCCCTCCCACCACCACCTCCCCTCCCTGACACCACCACCTCCCCTCCCTGACACCACCACCTCCCATCCCTGACACCACCAACTCCCCTTCCTTTCTCTCCCGAGTTTAAGTTGTAAATTCAACCTCGATTCCGTTCACTTCAGGGATTTGTACCAGTGGTAATGATAAAGTCTTATGCTGGGAGAGGGAGAGAGAGGGGGAGAGAGAGGGAGAGAGGAAGGGGGAGAGAGGAAGGGGGAGTGGGAGAGGGTTAGGGGAAAGAGAAGGGTGAGAAGGTAGGAGGGGAAGGAGGAGAGGGAGAGAGGGTTAGGGGAAGAGGGTGAGAAAGGTAGGAGGAGGGGGAAGGAGGAGGGAGTGGGAGAGGGTTAGGGGAAGAGGGTGAGAAGGTAGGAGAGGGGAAGGAGGGGGAGTGGGGAGAGGATTAGGGGAAAGAGAGGGTGAGAGGGTAGGAGAGGGAGAGAGGAAGGGGGAGTGGGAGAGGGTTAGGGGGAAAGAGAGGGTGAGAGAGAGGGAAGGTAAAGAAAGTGAGGAGGGGAGGGGATGAGGAGGGTGTGAAGAGGAGGGAGGGAGATAATGAGAAGAGGAAGGAAGGAAGAAAGATATGGGAGAGAGATAGGAGGAGGAGGCAGGTAGAAGATAAGGGAGGAGCGATAAGGTAGGATGGAAGAGGAAGAAGTAGGCGAAGAAAGAGGCTAGAGGAAAAGAATTTAGGTTGAGGAGGAGAAGGAAGGAGAGGAAGAATAAGGAAAAGGGAGAAATGAAAAAGAGGAAGAAGAAAAGTTAGAAAATAAGAGGAACAGGAGGATAAGACAACCCTCCACCAGGGGTCAAGAGGTAGAGACAGTCTAGACCCAAATGGTACCTCCGTGAAACACAACCAAACACCAATAGTATTTCCCCACCAGCGGTACAACAACTCAACACAAACAAATACTATTAAAAAAGAAAGAAGGAAAAAACCCCAAAGAGGAGATGGAAATGTTGTGAAAACGAGAGAGAGAAATGTTGAACGCATGAGGCTTATACAATGTTGTGCAACGAGGCTGAAGAATATTGCACACTGCACGACGTATTAACGCTCAGAATAACATGTGATGATATATGTTGTATGCAATATGTAGGGAGGTCGACGGACGAGCCACCAACATGATTATTGTGTTCCATATTAGATGAGGGGTGGGGGGTAGAGACCAGAGATTGGGGGAATATATGTTTAGATCAGATTGCATAACGATGATTGTCACGATGCATAAACACAGAAGGTAGGTGTGTGTGTGTGTGTGTGTGTGTGTGTGTGTGTGTGTGTGTGTGTGTGTATGTGTGTGTGTGTGTGTGTGTCACTCATCCGCAGATACTGTAAGTAGATTATCGCCTCGATTCGTATATGCTGAATTGTATACCTGCATTTTCTCTGCTGAACTACATACCTGAATTATATACATACCTGGTGAACTGTATCCCTGCATAGTCTACATACATGCTGAGCTGAAATCTCCATTTTTCATATACATCCTTATCTATATTCTGTACCTGTATTGTTTCGCGAATACAGAGGGAAGGTCTCGCTAAAAGGACGGAACAATACTATGTTTTTGAAGTAGATTGTATCATGTTTTTGAGGAAATACAGGAAAATTTAGCTTAGACAAATATTACCCGCCATAACACACTACACGAGTTTCCCGCTAACCAGGAGTGCCCGAGAAGCCTGAGGCGTGAACCAATTACAGTGGCCTGCGAGTGTGACATCATAGGCCTAACTGCTGATTGGCTGGAAGCTGAATTCGTGCCCTAACCCAGAGTCTGAGTTGTAATTTTGTGTCGAGAGGTGTAGGACGTCTGTGGTGGCGACGTGGCATTATTTAGGTGTATTCTATTTGGTAAATCCTTAAGTTCACATTTGTTGTGAGATACGTGGTCCCCATTTAACTAGCTAGGGGAATAGATCAATTGTGTTGAAGTGTAGTTGTCAAATCCTAATAATAAGTGTTCAATAAATAAAGAACCGTTAAGAAGCGTTATATATTTCCCCATCTTGGTATTGAGTGAAAACATTGTCATAAATATCTTTGGTGTTATGCAGTGATACGTTGAGCCCTGAGTGACAACACACCTATTGCCTGTTTCCCCAAGTGTCTCAGTTATCGCATGTTATCCCTGTTCCCCTAGTTATCCTCCTCTCTCCCTCTCCCCTCATACCGGTTACCCTCTGGTGGGGGGAGTGGCCACAGGCAAATCCTCCCCCTCCCTCGACCACAAACCAGCCATCTCCCCTCTCTCTCACGAGTTATATAGAGCAAAGAAAGAAAGATTAAGAGCAAGAAAGGAGAATTAGAGAATAAAGATAGATTAAAATTAAGTAAATAAATATAGATAAGAAAGGTAAAAATGAAGTTATTATTACATGGAAGTCAATGTCTTGCTAATAGGAAGTCAAGGTTTCGATAGGAAGTCAAGGTTTCGTTAGGAGTTCAAGGTTTCGCTAATAGGAAGTCAAGGTCTCGCTAATAGGAAGTCAAGGTCTTGCTAATAGGAAGTCAAGGTCTTGCTAATAGGAAGTCAAGGTTTCGTTAGAAGGTCAAGGTTTCACTTATAGGAAGTCAAGGTCTCGCTAATAGGAAGTCAAGGTTTCGCTAATAGGAAGTCAAGGTCTCGCTAATAGGAAGTCAAGGTCTTGCTAATAGGAAGTCAAGGTTTCGTTAGGAGTTCAAGGTTTCGCTAATAGGAAGTCAAGGTCTTGCTAATAGGAAGTCAAGGTCTTGCTAATAGGAAGTCAAGGTTTCGTTAGAAGGTCAAGGTTTCACTTATAGGAAGTCAAGGTCTCGCTAATAGGAAGTCAAGGTTTCGCTAATAGGAAGTCAGGTTTCGCTTATAGGAAGTCAAGGTTTCACCATAGGAAGTCAGGGTTTCGCTTATAAGGAAGTCAAGGTTTCACTTATAGAGTCAAGGTTTCACTTATAGGAAGTTAAGGTTTCGCTAATAGGAGTCAAGGTCTCGCTAATAGAGTCAGGGTCTTCAGCGGAGATCAAGGTTTCCTTAAGGAAGTCAAGGTTTCACTGCCGAAGTCAAGGTTCACTTATAGGAAGTCAAGGTTTCACTTATAGGAAGTCAAGGTTTCACTTATAGGAAGTCAAGGTTTCACTTATAGGAAGTCAAGGTTTCACTTGCTAGGAAGTCAGGGTTTCACTTATAGGGAAGTCAAGATTTCGCTTATATTTTGCCCTCCTCTCCACTACTCCTCCTCCTCCCCACTTCTCTCCATTACTCCTCCTCACTCCCCACTTCTCTCCAGTACCTTTCTAATATCCTGTTATGCCTCGAGTTAGAGTTTGCTTGATACTTATACAGATCCTGTGTATGGTTGATGTTGTTGTGTATGCAGGTGTTGTGAATAGTGATGAAGCTATCTTTGTGTGTGTGTGTGTGTGTGTGTGTGTGTGTGTGTGTGTGTGTGCGTGTATGTGTGTGTGTAAAGTTCAATAAGAGTGGTGCCAGAAAGACGAAAAAATATAGTGCATAAAACAATAACAGAAAATAAGATAACAAAAACAAACTAAATAGATTCTCCAAAACTGTCAACAAAAGATTTTTTTCAGACTGTCGTCTCATCGTGAGGGATAAGAGGCTCGCCATACCACCCGCCGCTGAGGTTCCAATAACGGAGAGTGTTGCTGCTAGACGCCGGGCGATCATTCTTCAAAACATTAAAACGTCATTTGCAACTCTGGAGTCCCCAAGGCCACACTACACTGCTGGTAATATCATGGCTTTTTAATTTGTTAAAAGCAACGGAGTGAGGTGCCGACTCCATGGAGACTACCAGCAAGCAGTTGTAATATGCACACGTATGTACACAGGTGCTCACCCGTGTGTGCTTTATATGTAGTTATGTGCAGGTTTGCTGGTACACATGTTATGATATTATGTGATCACGTCTGGCTAGTCACTCTTTTCAATTTACTCTACACATACAAAGGCAAACACACACAAACAGTGACTAACGCAAACGTATTGACCCCCCCCCCACCCCTCCACACTCACGCGGTTCACCAACATGTATGAACGTCACCACCAGCCTTCATCACCAGCCTTCATCACCAGCCTTCACCACCAGCCTTCATCACCAGCACAGGGTTAGTGACATAAGCGTCGGGTTCCACCAACTATGGGTATCACCAAAACAAATTATCACTAACACTGGGATTCACCAACAGTGAGTGGCACAATCATCGTTCCACTCAACGCCAACTTCATCATCAACACTTACTGGTTTTCTCCATCTTCTTGCGGGACCAGGCGAGGGTAGGGTCGTGGGCCCAGAACATCAGTTCCTGACCCACGCTTACGTCCTGGGTGGTGATGAGGAACACGCCAATACCGCCCACGCCGCCCACGCCGCCCATCACAACCATGCCAGAGGTGTCATCGCCTGCGTCATGGAAGGAGAGAGAAATAAACAAAAATTATTAGAATACGGACAAAAGAATCCTGATCAAATTGGTGTTGTTGTAATTATTGGGACACTAACTAATAAATTCTCTTTACCCCGTGCCTCTCTGTTCTCACCTGTGATTATAAAGTAGTTTTTTATCCACAGGTGATATTAATATTTGACAACTGACACGCAACATGGGATAAAATCAATCAGGCTTAGACAGAGAGGTGGTCAAGAACCGCCTGACACCAACACAAACACAAGATCACCTGAGGATAAGACACCCCTGTTTGTTTCACTTAAAGATTAATTCTCCTAACTTAACTCCTCCAGGTAGCGTTGGAGTTGTTAATCTTCAGGTGAAATAGTTAGGGTGTCTAATCTTCAGGTGATCCCAAACACACGAGATATTTACACATGTACAAGTTAATAAAAGGCATAGCAAGGTACAGCCACTCAAGTTGAACCCTAAGTTATATATCCCTCAAGTTACAGCCCCTTCAAGTTACAACCCTCCTTAAGTACCTCCATTTAAAACTTTCTCAATTTACAACCCACTAAAATAAACCTCATCTCAAATTAAAACCCCACCCTCCTCAAAGTCCACCCACGTCAAGATGAAACCGCGTCAAACAGAGGCTCCAAGATCCTTTGTGTCACCAAATGACGTTCTAACTTCAGCAACACAATCTCCGTTAACTGTTTTATATACACACATACATCGCTCATACAAGGGAAACCGGGCGTGTGCGAGTTGCTCCTAAGTTTTCCCTTGTTAATACCGACTACCACAACTTTGGGGAGGGGGGAGGGGGGTGTAGGACTTCCGCCAACAACCTCGGCGACGACGGAGCTTAGCTTTTAGCGCAAGATTATGGAGACCCGATACTCTGCCTTGAAACTCCACCGCCGAGTCAGGTCGAAGAGATCTATCTCTCTCCACTGGATAAACTCTGTCTCTTATTCTCTATAGTGTGGATTCTACTAGTGTTACCTACACGCTCTACCTACACGGTCATGTGCTACAACAACAGTATACAGTAATATGGAATAAGGAACGTGTGAGATTCGTGCTGCCATCTGTTGGTCGTAACTCTTAACAGCGTTGACCTCATTATTTGGTTGTCTTGCTATTAACTAAAACTCATCTAATAATAAATACGGTGAGGTTGCTGGTCCTTCTAACTTCTTCAACAACGGGCAGGACAACATAAGGAGGGTGAAAATATCAACATTGAAATTTTCAATATTGAACATAACTTGGAAAATAATATAGACTGAAAGCTGAACACAGGAGTAAAAATAAAATATTGTGAAAATAATAAGGCTGGGCATATTAACAATGAAAACAACGAAGCAAAGTCTGGAAATAACAAATGAAAAGTAAAAATGTATAACTAAATTGCCATGAGCACAACCTTCGTCAGGCTTAGTGGATTATAATACTTCATCGCCCCATTACTCCTCAAATAATTATTCTTGAGACTTTTTGTATAGGAGAGAAGTTGTTCCTAACCTCAAGAATAATCCATATCCACCTCTGGATCTGCCCTCCACGCATTGATTTGTTATTTTTTCGTTGTTTTCTTAATCATATAAACTACGTCAATCAGCCGCCACGGAGGTCTACAAGTGAACTGTTGTTTAGGTCAAGTTGCCAGTGATTACCATTTTGTTTAATATTTAATAATTAACAGTTTTTATAATTTTATTTCAGTGTTTCAATATTCGGTTAATGCTTTTTCAGTTAAATATGAGGTAAACAAAATCTTACCACGAACAGTACGGTGCAGTGTAACGAGCGATTGGCAGATTGCAACTTTAAATAGTTTAACTTTTAATCTAACAATCAGAGAATATCTTTAAGTTCATATTGATAAGGTTAGATAGATTAGGTTTGGTTTGGTTAGTTGATTGGTTCTAACATCATGTTAAAGAAGACAAAACACAGGCGATAAACAATTACTGGGTCAGGCTACGATACTACGATCTCCCCCTTTACACGACAGGAGATGATGTTTTGACGTATTACTGCGCATCAACATCTAAGGTCTATAGTAAAGCGCGCACTCTAGATTAGTATATATATTGGTATATGATATTCGGCTCAGGGAAGAAAGGAAACTAACAAGCTGGAGTTGGTCACGTCATCTGGCAGGGCTCAACACAGCTGGTCCAGTCTGCCCGCCACCACCACCCTACAGGTCGGTTACACCCAAAAGACGCAGCACGTGTCTTCATCAACACCTCCCCCCTTGCGATGGACTTTTGATTGTCCCTATCAAATACCCGTTCATAAGGCCTGGTGAGGGTAGGCCAGAGACGATTTACTATAGATTCCACGCATATACGGGCATAGTGTGTGTTGATTGGTCCTCGTCCACCATAACGATAGTAAGAGCTCCTCCCTTTGTGACGCTCAGGTTTGGTGAGATCTGTTTCAACCTAATGTAGTCAATGCCTAAATTATCGTAACTTAGCTCAATTTAACCTAACCCAAACTTAACTAATGTAAATTTAAACTAACGTAGCTCAATCTAACGTAACCTAATTAAAAAAAAACTAACATCATCCTAACTCAAACCTAACCTAACTTAACCTAAACTAACTTAACCTAACCTTACCTAAGCTATGCTAACTTAACCTAACCTAATTTAAACCAAAGCGAATCAAAATTAAAACATGGTCTAACCTAACTTAACTTACTCTAAACCTAACCTAACTAAACTTCAACGGTGGACACGGAGCCAATCAGCGTGTACTGTGTTAAATCGTGGGTTGTAATAACTCACTGATGAGCTGGACGACAATCACAACAAATTAAACTAAACTAATCAATAACTACTCACAACCACAACAAATTTCACAGTTAAAATAATCAACATTGACAAACAAAAAATTTAAGTGGAAATAACCAAGTTACTCAAAATAACAACAAATTTCAGTTTAAACAATTGACAGTCAACTAAAGATATAACAAGTATTCAGATAGATAATTCCTACTCAACCAGAACACAACAAATCCTTACCAGATAACCCACAACCCAACCACAGTCTGGACAACAAACTACAGCAAAGCGTCAAACATGCGGCCCAACACACTCTTACATGCGGCCCAACACACTCTTACATGCGGCCCAACACACTCTTACATGCGGCCCGACACACTCTTACATGCGGCCCGCGGCCCATTTGCTGCTCCAGCCTTACCTTGAGGAGCTTAAACTAAATAGTGAGTGTATCCCTCAGCTGAATAAAATAGTCTGCTGTTTCCGAGAACAAAATACTCAATCAACTTCAGCTTTTTGAACGGCAACTATCAGAGAGTAATCTTTCTCACTTTCCGACCTTGAAGTCCCTGCAAGGCACACTCGAGTTTCATGCTGATATCAACACAAAAAAGTACTGCATCAAGATTTACAAATTAATGAATGAGTTCCAAGAAAGATTTGCCGACTTAAAAAGACTTGAGAAGGATTTTTTCATTTTTCGGGACCCATTCTCTGTTGGTGTTAATGAGGTACCAGAACATCTTCAGTTAGAATTAATTGAGCTTCAGTGTGATTCTGTGTTGAGGAACAAGTTTTCGAGTGTTGATGGTGGCACATTTTATCAATATTTTGGACCAAATTATCCCAGGATTAAATGTTTTGCCTCAAAGATTATGTCAAT
The DNA here is from genome assembly GCF_018991925.1 of Homarus americanus. Taxonomy (NCBI): domain Eukaryota; kingdom Metazoa; phylum Arthropoda; class Malacostraca; order Decapoda; family Nephropidae; genus Homarus; species Homarus americanus. The sequence continues at coordinate 41,036 of NW_024733214.1, forward strand.
GTTCGGAAGTACATATGTCTGTGAACAACTCTTTTCTGTGATGAACTTGAACAAGTCTCGGCTTCGGTCTCAACTTACTGATGCGCACCTTAATTCAATACTGAAGGTTGCTACAGCTCAGTCGTTAGTGCCAAACATTGATGCACTGGTCCATACCAAGAGGCGCCAGGAAGCAGCAGTAACAAACAATAAGATTGATCAAGGTAAGTAAACACTTGATTTGTTTGTTTGTAAGGCTTTCGCACGAGGGCAGACTAAGTCCACCTTTCTTATTTTGTCGTACTACTCACCTAAGAGGTGATGGCGAAGTGCTCATAATTATGTTACTTGGCCCGCACACTGTGTACTCATACTAAATCTGGCCCGCCTTGGCAAATGAGTTTGACACCCCTGAACTACAGCTAACACATGAATGAGCTGCCCATCATAGTCAAAACTAATCACATAATTATATGGAGTAGTTAATAGTTTAATAATGACCTTTACAACTAATTCACTGGGATGAATTAGTCAACTAATTCATTATGGTGTCTTAAAAACTAACTCACTGTGAGGAATGATTAAACTGATTAACTCGTGTACAACAAACCCAACTAATTCAGTAAATAAGATGACTAGGTAAACAGGATGCCTTAACAGCTAATTAACTCATCCAGGTGAGTAAATCAACTAATTAACTCCCCAATATGAATACGTTAAAAGGAAGCCTAAACAGCTAATCAACTAATCAAAGTAAATAAATAAACAATAAAAACATCACAGCGACAAAATTCAACATCAATAACAAATTAACTCACTGGGATTTTTTTAAAGAGTATGGACAACAAAATTAATCAGAAGTATAATCACAACCAAAAACTTATTTTTATTTACTAAAATACGAATTACTGAAGCTAAACACATCAACTCAAGCGAACACAAAAATTACAGAACAACAATTCGGGCATGAACAACATATGTGGTGGTGGTGGTGGTGGGGTGGTGGTGGTGGTGGTGGGGTGGTGGTGGTGGTGGTGGTGGGGTGGTGGTGGTGGTGGGGGGTGTGGTGGTGGTGGTGGTGGGTGGTGGTGGTGGTGGTGGGGTGGGGGGTGGTGGTGGTGGGGGTGGTGGTGGTGGTGGTGGTGGGGGTGGTGGGTGGTGGGGTGGGGTGGTGGGTGTGGTGGTGGGGTGTGGGTGGTGGGTGTGGGGTGGTGGGGGGGTGGTGGTGGTGGGTGGTGGTGGTGGGGTGGGTGGTGGGGTGGGGTGGTGGTGGGGGCAGGATGGTGGTGGGGAAGGATGGTGGTGGGGGTGGGGTGGTGGTGGAGGAGGCAGGGGGGTGGGGAGGGCAGGGGGGAGGGGGTGTGGTGGGGTGGTGGTGGGTGGGGTGGGGGTGGTGGTGGTGGGTGGGGGTGGTGGTGGTGGGTGGTGGTGGGGTGTGGTGGTGGTGGGGTGGTGGTGGTGGTGGTGGTGGTGGTGGGGGTGGTGGTGGGGGGGTGGTGGGGGTGGAAGTTAGGGTTGAGCGTCGCATCTAAGGTAAGCTCTGTTAAAAATGGAGGGAGGGTAGGAGGGAGGGAAGGAGGGAAATAAAGGAAGGAGGGAGAGAGGGAGGAGGGCAGGTAGGGTCAGTGGATAAAGGAGGGAAGGGAAGGTTAGTGGGTAAGTAAAAGATGGAGGGAGGGATGGAGGGAGGAGAGGTGTGTTAATTAGAATTTCATGAAAGGAAGGAGGGAGGGGGGGACTGTGTAGTGAGGAGGAGAAGGAGAGATGGACGAAGGAAGAAGGGGGGAAGGGAGGGAAATGGGAAATGTTGCAGGGAGGAGGATGGAGAGAGAGAGGAGGAGAAAGAGGAGGAATAGATCATAATAGAATACAAAAGAAAGAGGAAGAGGAGTAGAGGTGGAAGGAGGGTGGCAAAGGAGGAAAGGGAAGAGATGGAGATGGGGAAGAAGGAGGGGGGTGGGAGAAGAGGGAGGGAGGGAAATGTGGGAGGGGTGAAGGAAGAGAGGGAGGAAAAGGAGGAGTTGATCAGAGCAGGACAAGAAAGCAAGGAGCCACCTGGGGATGGGAGGGAGAGGTTGGGGAGGGAGAGAGGTTGGGGAGGGAGAGGAGAGAGAGAGAGTGTGGGGGAGGAGAGAGGTTGTGGGGAGGGAGAGAGGTTGGGGGGAGGAGAGAGGTTGTGGTGGAGGGAGAAGGGGGAGGGAGGAGGTGGAGGGAGAGAGGTTGGGGGAGGGAGAGAGGTTGTGGGGAGGGAGAGGCTGGGGGGGAGGGGAGAGAGGTTGGGTGGGGGAGAGGTTAGGGAGGAGAGAGAGGCTGGGGGAGGGAGAGAGGAGAGGAGAGAGTCAGGGGAGGGAGAGGTTGTGGTGGAGGGAGAGAGGTTGGTGGTGGAGGAGAGGCGAGGTGGAGGAGGGGTGGAGGAGAGAGGCTGGGGGGGGAGGGAGAGAGGTTGTGGAGGGAGAGGCAGGGAGGGAGAGAGGTTGTGGGTGGGAGGGAGAGAGGTTGGGGAGGGAGAGGTGGAGGGAGGAGAAAGGTGAGGAGAGAGGCTGGGGGGGGAGGGAGAGAGGGGGAGGAGAGAGGTTGTGGTGGAGGGAGAGAGGTTGTGGAGGGAGAGAGGTTGGGGGGAGAGAGGCTGGGAGGAAGGGTGGAGGGAGAGAGGTGGGGTGGGAGGGAGAGAGGTTGGGGGAGGGGAGAGAGGTTGTGGGAGGGAGAGAGGAGGGAGGAGGTGGGGGAGGGAGAGGGGGTGAAGGAGAGGCAGGTGGGAGGGAGAGAGGCCAGGGGAGGTGGAGGGAGAGGTTGTGGTGGAGGGAGAGAGGTTGTGGGGAGGGAGAGAGGTTGTGGTGGGAGGAGAGGTTGTGGGGGGAGGCAGGAGTGGGAGAGGCAGAGGAGAGGCTGTGGGGAGGAGAGGTGGTGGAGGGAGAGAAAGTGGAGGGGAGAGGCTGGGGGGAGGAGAGGGGAGGCTGTGGTGGGAGGGAGAGGCTGGGGGTGGGGAGAGAGGTTGTGGGAGGGAGGAGAGGTTGTGGTGAGGGAGAGAGGTTGTGGTGGGAGGGAGAGAGGTGGGAGGAGAGAGGTTGGGGAGAGGTGGGGGAGGGGAGGTTGGGTGGGAGGGAGAGAGGTTGTGGTGGGAGGAGAGAGCGGGGGAGGAGAGAGGGTGGAGGGAGAGAGGTTGTGGAGGGAGAGAGGTTGTGGTGGAGGGAGAGATTGTAGTGGAGGGAGAGAGGTTGTGGGGAGAGAGAGAGGTTGGGGGAGGGAGAGAGGCTGGAGGGAGGGAGAGAGGTTGGGGAGGAGGAGGCAGGAGGGGAGGCTGGGTGGAGGAGAGGTTGTAGTGGAGGGAGAGAGGTTGTGGTGGAGAGCGTGGGGAGGAGAGGGTGGGGGAGGAGGAGGTTGGGGGGAGAGAGGCTTAGGAGGGAGAGAGGCTGGGGGGAGGGAGAGGTTGGGGGAGAGAGGTTGGGGGTGGAGGGAAGAGAAGTGAGGTGGAGGAGAGAGTCAAGGGAGAGGAAGGGAGGAGAGGAGGTTGTGTGGGAGAGAGGTTGTAGTGGGAGGAGAGAGGTTGTGGGGAGGAGAAGGAGGAGATGTTGGGGAGGGAGGGAGAGAGGCTGGGGGAGGAGAGAAGGGGAGGAGAGGCTGGGGGGAAGGGAGAGAGGTTGGGGAGAGGAGAGGTAGGAGGGAGAGAGGTTGTGGGGAGGGAGGAGAGGTTGTGGGGAGAAGAGAGGTTGTAGTGGAGGAGAGGAGGCGGGGAGGGAGAGAGCTGGGGGGAGGGAAGAGGTCGGGGGAGGAGAGAGGTTGTAGGGAGAGAGGTAGTGGAGGGGGAGGTTGCAGGAGGAGAGGCAGGAGAGGGATGGAGGGAGACAAGAGAGAGAGGTTGTGTGGAGGAGAGGAGGAGGAGGAGGAGAGGTGGGAAGGAGAGAGGTTGTAGTGGGAAGGAGAGAGGCTAGGAAGGGAGAGAGGTTGTAGGAGGGAGGAGGGAGGGAGAGAGGTTGTAGGAGGGAGAGGTTGTGGTGGGAAGGGAGAGGTTGTAGGGGAGGGGAGAGAGGGGTGGAGAGAGGTTGTGGTGGAAGGAGAGGTGGGAGGGAGAGATAGGCAGGAGGAGAGGTTGTGGAGGAGAGTTGTAGGAAGGAGAGGAGTGAGAGGAGGGAGAGAGGTTGTAGTGAGGAGAGAGGTGAGAGAGAGGTTGTAGGGAAGGAGAGGTTGTAGTGAAGAGGGAGGAGAGAGGTTGTGGGAAGGAGGTTGTAGGAGGAGGAAGGAGGTTGGAGGTGGAGGGAGAGGTTGTAGAGGTAGGGAGAAGAGGTTGAGGAAGGAGAAGGAGGGAGAGGTTGTGGAAGGAGAGGGGAGGGAGAGGTTGTAGGGAAGGAGAGAGGTTGTAGGAGAGAGGTTGTGGTGGGAGGAGAGAGGTTGTGGTGGAGGAGAGAGAGAGTGGGAAGGAGAGAGGTTGTAGTGAAGGGAAGGGACAGGAGGTTTTGTGAGTGGAAAAGTACTGTGAAGGGAGAATTTTTCTCGACGTAACGAAGAGGAAAGATTATGGAAGAGGAGGGAGGGGCGCTTCTGTGTCCCTGTTCTTTGTTCTGTTGTGGTGGAGGGTCGACGCGAACCACCGCTAACGAGATGGGAATGAGACTGGGAATGGGAATGGGAATGGAACCAGGACTAGGAATGAGTCTTGGAACGGGAATGAGGCTCAAATGAACAACTGGAACAAGACTGGAAACTGGAATGAGGCTGGAATACGAGAATGAAAGTTTGGAATAGAAATGAAACTGGGAGCGAAAAACTACAGCTAGGAATAGGAATCAAGCTTAGATCGGGAATGAGATTAAAACAAGAATAATATCAGTAACGGGAATGGGATTGGGAAACGGATATGATGGTTGGAATAAGACAAGGATATAAAATGGATCAAATGATGAAGGGAGACACCAGAAGGACACATAACCAAGAAAATATAATGTTGATGCCTTACGACGCTTCAACAAGGAGATGAATGTGAAGAGACGGGAAAAAGAGGTTGAATGTGGCAGAGGCAGTCACTCACTGGGTGGGGTGTGTAAGGTAGGACGGCTCTGTCTCTGCTGTCCTTACCAAAATAAATACGTTGGCAGAGAGAGAGAGAGAGAGAGAGAGAGAGAGAGAGAGAGAGAGAGAGAGAGAGAGAGAGAGAGAGAGAGAGAGAGAGAGAGAGGATACCATAAAACTAACACAAATTAGTTTACTGACAAAAGCGAGGCGGGCTGGAAGGATGAGGCTCTCACATTCACCAAACCATGTCACTCCCAACAACAAAATTTCAAACCACAGCGAATTTTTATCCCAGAAAGGGAAATGAAATGAGGCTGTATCAGAGGGTTGGGTTCACGCAGAGACAGTTTGTGTGATCGAGGATAGACTTAAGGCGGGAACAGACAGTCAAAAAGATCACCTCAAGGTAGACCTCAGACGGTTTCAAGGTTTATTAACTCATGACTGTCTAAGCTCATGAAATACTCGGCTTTAACTGGTCTTTTGGTTACCTGGCTCAAGCCATCCGGGTAACAAACCGATTGCAACCGGCGAGTTAACATGACCACCACACCCTGGATGATCACTTCACCTCCTCCACCTATAGTTTAAGGCAACATCGTCTCCAGAACGTCTCGTGAGGGTAATCTACACCTGATAAACACTCTCTAAGTATTCTTTACCTACTATACAGACACTTACCGGGGTCGAGGATGGGTCTGAGGACGACCACCAGGTTGGCTGAGTCTCTGTCTGGTGCCGGTCTCAGGTAGCGCGTCCAGTTGCTGCGTCGAGGGTCCACCGTGCTCACGTAGCGCTTCCCTTCCCCGCTGAACACCTGTCGGAGAACACACCTGGTTAGTGGTGTTGGGGGTGATTAGTGGTGTTGGGGGTGATTAGTGGTGTTGGGGTGATTAGTGGTGTTGGGGTGATTAGTGGTGTTGGGGTGATTAGTGGTGTTGGGGACAGATTAGTGGTTTTCGGGGTGATTAGGGGTGTTTGGGGTGATTAGGGGTGTTGGGGGTGATTAGTGATGTTGGGAGTGATTAGTGGTGTTGGAGGGGTGATTAGTTAATGGCGCTACAGGGATATATATTCACCGCCAAGTAAAAGAGTGAAGGGGGGGTCTGGCGCACCTGAGATTTTTAGAAAAATATTTCCACCTTATTAGCATACATCAACAAGTATGCCAGTAACGCCACACCCTAACCGTAACGGCGTAACGCCTAACGGCCAATCGGTAACCACCTACCTGCCGCTACCGCTGTGTAACTTACTGCCGCTAAGTGTCGTACTCGCGGGCTTGATCGTGAACCTTAATGTAAATAATTGTTTCGTAGTGTATTGCGTGGGCCGTAGGTGTTGGCACCCATTTGGATTACTGATCATGTGACCCACTACTGAAAAAAAAACTTGGACGCCCCTGATCTAACCCCTTGAGGATTATACCTTAAACCATCGTCCTCAAAGAGTTAAGTGAGGGAGATTATGACAGAGGGAGAATACTTTAAGAGAGGAACACAACGCAGGGAGAATATGATATCCTTGACTGGTAGACAAAGAAAGAAAATTTTCCTAATTGCATAACGACGACAAAACAGGGAGACTATCTTGCTGGTAAAGGTAATACTGAGTTAATATCTCAGAGAAGAGGGGAATATTATGTCGATAAATATTACAGGTGAACATGATATAGGTGGAATATCTGAATAACAGGTGTGTGGAGACGTGAATAAAGTGTTACATTTCATTATATTTTGTACATAATGAGTGTGATGGAGTGCAGGAAAGTGACTTATTTCTTTATACATGAGGAGGAAGGTGAGTAGTTAAGTATTTGATGGTGATGATAGTGATATATTGTCATTGATAGTGATGATAGGGTTTGATAGTGATGGTACTGAGGCGTGAAGCAAGACATGCATGGAATGTAGCCATGTGTGTGCTTGATGAAAGGAATGGTGACAATGACGTGTGTCGCTCACTCTCCAATTCAACGCTTCACACTCCCAGTCAACGTTAAACCACTCCCAGTCAACGCTAAACCACTCCCAGTCAACGCTAAACCACTCCCCGGAGACACCAACAGACCACCACAACAACAGCAAAACGGAACTTCTCAGGCAGGTAAGAGCAAGACACCAGATCTGAACCAGCCCCCATGCATGTCCTCCTTCCTGCTCACGTTATGACCCGGGAAAGTCGTCCACATAATCCAGGTATTATTAAGATGGAGATAAAGGGGACACGACTCTCTAATATCTTTTAAAAGGCAATTATATTAATAACTTAATAGCCAGACACAGGTGCAGAGGTCTTATAAATTTAGTGGTCGTGGGGAAAAGGGGTGAGAAAAGTGTTACTGGATGGACACACAAATACACAAGACACAGATAGGACAGATAGACATAGACCTCTGCACACACACACACACACACACACACACACACACACACACACACACACACAGAGGGAGGCTACAAGAGGTTAATAGTCAATCTATTTGTTTCCTCACAGTCAAAAACGCCACAAGTTTGTTTAGTGTAGACAGAGGTGTGAGGGAGCTGGTGAGTAAACGTGTGGGGCTTGATACAGATGACAGACAACTTTGGTTTAAATAAGTCTGAGTAATTAATGATTTTTATTAAACCATCGACGGTAAAAAAAACAAAAAAAACAAAACATCAACAACAGCAGTAGAGAAAGAAAGAAGCGTCTAGAAGTAACAGCGTTCATAAGCCAGCGATCAACAGTGCAGCGTTCATAAGCCTGTTCATTGCTAGAGACACGTATGTTCAACCTCACGACAACCTACACAGATCAACTGAGGTGAAAATAAACTGAATTGTTTTTTAACTAAGCTGACCATCCCATCCCGTCCCTTCCCTATAGAACCACCATCTTTGAAGACCTAGAGAGATACGACGTCTGAAGGGCCTCATTACTGCTAGACATGAAGACTTTGTGGAGCATTATTGATTACAAGAAGCAGCGGCCATGATGATATAAGTATGTGTTAAGGAGTCTGACTTATATATAGGGTCCCTCATACGGCTCTATCTCCTCGTGTCTTTCTGGCAGTGATCCGTGTGTGGTGTACAAAGTGTGTGTTTTTTTATAGATAAATTGTCGGATACATTTACGGATTCACTAGGGGAAAGGTCACGGCAGGGTTAGCTCCGGAGGGATAATTATCAGATATGGCCAGTGCTATGTGCGGTCTTGGGTATGAGAGTTTGTTGACCAAACTGGAGTGGTCCATTGAAGAATTGGCGAGGGCCACGTTGGAGAACCTGAAATTAAGGAAAGAGCTGGCGAAGTTAAAAGGAGAGGCTGGACGAGTAAAGCCAGTGTCTGACGAAAACTCAAGCGAGTGGAAAGTTGTGAGTAGTGGGAAGACAAAGCTGGTGGTGAAGAAGCACACCAAGGATACGACAACAACGACAACAACAGCTAAGTGTACCAACCCGTTCAGTCCCTTGATAGACGAATTGGACGTTAGTACAGTCAGGGACAGGGATGACAAGGAAGGTATAAAAACTTTAATTGTTGGTGACTCACAGGTAAGGTACTTGGACAGGGCCTTTTGTGGTAAAAACAAAAATAGGATGAGGGTGTGTTTGCCAGGAGCTGGGGTGGGGGATATAATTGACAGGATGGACAATATCTTGTCTGGTAATGGGAACAAACCCATTATCTGCCTCAGTGCAGGAGGCAATGATATTGGCCGGTGTAGGAGCGAGGAACTTCTTGATAAGTTCAAGGCAGCCATAGATCGTATTAGGACTAAGGGAGGGATCCCTATCATATGCTGTGTCCTGCCTAGAAGGAGAGTTGGCAGTGAATGGTTGTCAAGGGCAGTTGGTGTCAACGACCGTCTTGACAGATATTGCAAGTCAATATCAGTCCCATTCATTGACAACTGGGACAACTTCTATGGCAGAAGGGACCTTTATGCTAGGGATGGGGTGCACCTGTCTAGGGATGGAGTAGCAACCCTGGCTGGGGCTCTAGAGGGGGCAGTTCAAAAGATATCGAAGTCTTTAAACTGCTAAGAGAACATATGGGCACGGGGGTGGAGGAGACTGCAGTGGGAGCGGGTAAACAAGGCGAAAGATTACAGGGAAATAGTGTTAGGAATGATGACAAAACTAAATTAGACAGGGAGTTTAAAACTAAACGCGGTAAGGGGAGGACTCAGAACACGACTAACTTAAATGTATACTACGCGAACAGTAGAAGTATGAGAAACAAAATGGATGATATTAGGGCCTTGGTATGTACCGAAAAAATCGATATAATTGCATTCACTGAAACATGGATCAACCTAGACACACGTGAATTACCAGTCGAATACCAAATTGCGGGTTACAAACTGTTCCATACGGATAGGCAGACCAGGAAAGGAGGTGGAGTAGCAATCTATGTTAGGGATAATCTGAAGTGTGAAATAGATAAGGAAATAAAAACTGAGAGGAATACAGAAACAATTTGGATAGAATTAAGCGACGGTTGGGAAAAATTAATCACAGGAGTAATATATAGACCCCCCAATCTTGATAGCGTCAATGAGCGACTTATCTGGGATGAAATGCGCAGGGCTTCCATACACAACAAAGTCTGTATAGTAGGCGACTTTAACCTTGGCCAAATAGATTGGACTGACCTTACGGGTAACTCAGAATCAGAGGATTTTCTCAAGACGATCCAGGACTGTTTCCTAAGTCAACATATAACCGAACCCACAAGGGGTAATAATATACTGGATTTAGTTCTGTCGAACAGAGAAAACCTCATTAGCAATGTCGAGGTAGGGAACGAACTTGCAAACAGCGATCACAAAGAAATTCGATTCCAGTTAGATTTTCAGGGCAGACGTAAGGAAAATTCCACTAACGTACCAGATTTCAGAAGGGCAAACTTTGACAGTTTAAAGAGGCAGCTGAGAGAGGGGGTGTCGCGCTTGGCCGTGAACCTGACAGATGACACCGACCTGATAACGATATCTGAGATTGCCGAGTTCCACGACAATTTAAATAGTGAGTTACTTTATGCACAAAGGCAGAACATACCATACAAAAAACTCAGATCAGACAACAATGACCCTAAATGGATAAATAATTATTTAAAGAACATCATTGGCCAAAGGAAGGCTATAGGTAGAAGGATAAATCGTGGCGAAATTCACCTCCGGGATAAGGAAAGCAAAGAGGAATAATGAGGTAAGGATAGCAAGGGAGGCAGAGACAAACCCCAAAGGATTCTACCAAATGTATCAAACTAAAACACGAGAAAAGATTGGACCAATACGGTCAGACTCAGGCGAGCTCACTGATAACGACGGAGAAATGAGCAATAATTTGAATAAATATTTTTCAACAGTTTTCATCACCGAAAATTTAAACATGATACCCGAGGCACCGACTCTATTCAGAGATAGTGAAGAAATCAAATTAAGTGAGATAGTAGTGACTAGTAACGATGTTAGTAAGCAAATAAACAAACTAAAGCCTAATAAGTCACCTGGTCCCGATGAGATATTTGCCAGAGTATTAAAGGAATGTAAGGAAGAGCTTAGTATGCCCTTAGCAAATTTGTTTAACATGTCCTTAAAAACAGGTGTAGTACCAGAATCCTGGATGATAGCGAATGTAATACCGATTTTCAAGAAGGGGGATAGATCATTATCCTCTAACTACCGCCCAATCAGTCTAACATCAATAGTAGGCAAATTACTGGAAGCAATCATTTCAAACTCTATTCGAAATCACCTGGAGAAGCACCGATTGATCAATGATTCCCAGCATGGCTTCACAAGCGGACGTTCTTGCCTAACTAATCTATTAACATTCTTTTCATCAGTTTTCGAATCGGTGGACGAGGGGCACAATTATGATGTGGTATAACTCGACTTTAGCAAAGCCTTCGACAGAGTCCCCCACGAAAGACTAATTAGAAAGGTAGAAGCTCATGGCATCAAAGGTGATATCCTTAAATGGATTAGGGCGTGGTTACAGGACAGGAAACAGCGAGTGAGCATTAACGGCACTAAGTCCCATTGGAGCAACGTCACAAGTGGAGTTCCCCAAGGCTCAGTACTTGGACCATTATTATTTATTATATACATAAACGACATAGATATCGGCATAGACAGCAACATAAGTAAATTTGCTGATGACACTAAAATAGGACGTGTTATTAAATCTGACGAGGACTCAGCAAAACTACAGGAAGATCTAAAAAATTTTCGAATGGTCTGAAAAATGGCAGATGAAATTCAACGTGGACAAATGTAAAGTACTCAGTATAGGAGATGTAAACAGGGAAACCAGATACCAGATGAACAACGATGCCATAGAGAAATCCGACCGAGAGAGATTTAGGAGTAATGATAAGTAGGAACCTTAAGCCAAGTAAACAATGTGTTTTTGCTCGTAACAAGGCTAATAAAGTACTTGGGTTCATACAAAGGAGTGTTAGTTACAAGACTAGCGAGGTCATCCTAAAACTGTATCTTGCTCTTGTGAGACCACACCTGGATTACGCAGTTCAGTTCTGGTCACCGTATTACAGAATGGATATAGAATCCTTGGAAAGAATTCAGAGGAGAATGACAAGACTAATCCCGGGCATTAGGAACCTTGAGTATAGAGACAGGTTAAAGCATCTGAATTTGCACTCCCTCGAGAGACGTAGAGCGAGGGGCGACCTGATAGAGGTGTATAAGTGGAAGGCAGGGCTAAACAAAGGGGACATTACAAAGGTACTCAAATTATCCAACCAGGAGCGAACTCGTAACAATGGTTTTAAATTAGACAAATTTAGATTTAGGCGTGAAATAGGTAAACACTGGTTTGGAAACAGAGTAGTGGATGAATGGAACAAGTTACCAAATATCATCATTAACTCGAATACGCTGAATTGCTTCAAACATAGGTTGGATGCTCATATGAGCAATAGGGGTTGGGTGTAAACGGGACTGCCCAGTATGGGCCAATAGGCCCGCTGCAGTTTCCTCCATTCTTATGTTCTTATGTTCTTATTTGCTTTTTATTTCATTTATAGCGGTCTTCAATTGTTTTGTTTATATTTCGTTTATGATCAGTCATCATTTGCTATTTTATTTTGTTTACGTCTGCGATCTTTTGTTCTGTTTGTTATTTAATTTAGAACTGTCTTCATTTGTTTTTATTTTTTACTTTATTTATACCTTTATTTATTTCACGTATACCTCAGTTTTTAGTCCTCGTGGAGGGCGTTTCATTCATCCATAAGTGCATAAGTTTGTACTGACTGTAAGCGAGTCCGGGAGCTGCACACACGAGTACACATAACTGTGAACACAAGTACTTGAACAAATAGTAATGGATTTCAATACCGACTTCGACATAGTATGCAGATATATTTTGACAAGATCTTAGACGAGTCATTACTGCTTGGAGTTATGGCTCTCTGTTGTGGCGCTATATTACGACACTATTGCAACACATAAAGGAAGGATTTACTTAAGTAGTACCATTATCCATTTTGCCTCAGTTATTTAAATTTTATTTCATCTATAAATTCATTCCACTTATACATACTTACACTCACTTACTCAATTCTATATTTACGTATGTTTTTGTTTCTTATTTCATCTATATTTTATTTCCGCTTATATTAGTGGTTATTTTTCTTGTACTAATGGAATCTATTATTTATCTTTTAATCTATTATTTCCTTGTAACTATTTTACTCCTCCAAGTTTTGCTTCTTATTACCAAACGTAATGGTCATTTTGTTCTTGCCTAACCATTATGGGATGGAAGGAGGGAAGGAAAGATGGAGGAAGAAAAGGAGGGAGGAAGAGACAGGGAAGGAGGGAGGGAGGAAGGTAGGGAGGAAGTGAGAGACAGACAGACAGGCAGGCAGACAGGGAAGGAGGGAGGGAGAGAGACAAGGAAGAAGATAAGGAAGAAGGGAGAGAGGGAGGGAGGGAGGAAAGCGGACAGACAGACTGGTAAGGAGGGGGAGAGAGAGAGAGAGAGCTTGTGGAGTGGAAGCTGATAGTACACAACAACACGTCCCTCCAGAGAGAGACAATAGCCACAGCCGTCACTCAAGACAGCTCGCTTCCCTCTATTGCCCCCTCTGAGTGACAGCCCCACCCACCCACTCTCGACACTCACCGAAACTCACAACATTCCCTTAAACTCTTGATTTAATGCTGTAACGTAATTCTCAGAGCTGTAATGCATGTCTGTAACTCTTGACTGTAACTCTTGACTGTAACTCTTGAGATTGCATAATTAATGTCTGTAACACTAATTAATTATTTATCTGAGTTTACGCCATTCACTGAGGCATTTTGTATTTACTGTAATATAACCGTTATTTTACATCGTCGGGGAGGGAGGAGTGGTGATGGAGGAGGAGAGGGGGAGAGGAGGAGTGGTGATGGAGGAGGAGGAGAGGGGGGAAGGGGGAGAGGAGGTAGGTGATGGAGGAGGAGGGAGGGAGGAGGAGAGGTGATGGAGGAGGAGGGAGAGGGGGGGAGGGGGAGAGGAGGAGGGTGATGGAGGGGGAGGAGAGGGGAGGGGAGGAGGTGGTGATGGAGGAGGAGGGAGAGGGAAGGGGGAGAGGAGGTGGTGATGGAGGAGGAGGAGAGGGGGGAGGAGAGGAGGAGTGGTGATGGAGGAGGAGGAGGAGGGGAGAGGAGGTGAGTGATGGAGGAGGAGGGAGAGGGGGAGGGGAGAGGAGGAGTGGTGATGGAGGAGGAGGGAGAGGGGGAGGGGGGAGAGGAGGAGTGGTGATGGAGGAGGAGGAGAGGGGGAGGGGGAGAGGAGGAGTGGTGATGGAGGAGGAGGGAGAGAGGGGAGAGGGAGGGTGGTGATGGAGGAGGAGAGGGGGGAAGGAGAGGAGGAGTGGTGATGGAGGAGGAGGGAGAGGGAGGGGGAGGAGGTGGTGATGGAGGAGGAGGGAGAGGGGGAGGGGGAAGGAGGTGGTGAGTGGAGGAGGAGGGGGGAGGGGAGAGGAGGAGTGGTGATGGAGGAGGAGGAGAGGGGAGGAGGGTGGTGATGGAGGAGGAGGGAGAGGGAGGGAGAGGAGGTGGTGATGGAGGGGGAGGAGGAGGGGGGGGAGGAGGAGGAGGTGATGGAGGAGGGAGGAGAGGGGAGGGGGGAGAGAGGAGGAGTGGTGATGGAGGAGGAGGGAGAGGGGGAGAGGAGTGGTGATGGAGGAGGAGGAGGAGGGGGGAGGGAGGAGGTGGTGATGGAGGAGGAGGGAGAGGGGAGAGGAGGAGTGGTGATGGAGGAGGAGGAGGAGAGAGAGGGAAGGAGGAGTGGTGATGGAGGAGGAGGGAGAGGGGGAGGGGGAGAGGGAGGTGGTGATGGAGGAGGAGGAGGGGGGAGGGGGAGGGAGGGTGGTGATGGAGGAGGGAGGGAGAGGGGGGAGGGGGGAAGGAGGGTGGTGATGGAGGAGGAGGGAGAGGGGGAGGGGAGAGGGAGGGTGGTGATGGAGGAGGAGGAGGGGGGGGGGGGGGGGAGAGGTGGTGATGGAGGGAGGGAGGGAGAGAGGAGGTGGTGATGGAGGAGGAGGGAGAGGGAGGGAGAGGAGGTGGTGATGGAGGAGGAGGGGGAGGGGGAGGGAGAGGAGGAGGGTGATGGAGGAGGAGGAGGGAGGGGGAGAGGGGGTGGTGATGGAGGAGGAGAGAAGGAGGTGGTGATGGAGGAGGAGGGGGGGGAAAGGAGGTGGTGATGGAGGAGGAGGGAGAGGGGGGAGGGAGAGAGGAGGAGGAGTGGTGATGGAGGGAGGAGAGGGGGAGAGGGGAGGGAGAGGGAGGGTGATGGAGGAGGAGGAGAGGGAGAGGTGGTGATGGAGGGAGGGAGGGAGAGGGGGAGGAGGAGAGGGTGAGGAGGAGGAGGAGGAGGAGGTGAGTGATGGAGGAGGGAGAGGGGAAGAGGAGGAGTGATGGAAGAAGGGAAGGAGGAGAGGAAGATGAGGAGTAATGGAAAAATGAGAGAGAGAGATGGGGAAGATGGAGGAGGAGAGGAGGAGGAGGTGATGGAGAAAGGGGAGGGTTGAGAGGAAAGGGTGTAGAAGAGGGTGAGGGGAGAGGAGAAGGGGGTTGATGGAGGTAAATGAGGGGTGAGGAGATGGGGGTAGTGGAGGGGTGATAGGAAAATGATGAGGGAGAAAAGGAGGAGAGAGGGAAGAGGGAGGGAGAAAGGGGAGAAAAGAGTCAATAAGGGAGAGGGAGAAAGGGGGAGATGGGGGGGGGGGGAGGGGGAGAGAGGGGGAGGGAGAGGGGGGGAGGGGGGAAGGGGAGAGAAGGGGGAGGGAGAGGGGGAGAGGGAGAAGGGAGAGGGAGGGGGAGGGAGGGGAGAGGAGAGGGTACAGATCATTAAAAATTACCTCGGAGTCGCCTGATCGTGTCGTCCGCCATGAACTGGGATTGGCCAATCAACACATATTATGAATGATCCACCCCCCCTCTCTCCCTCTCCCCCTCTCCCACTCTCTCCCTCTCCCTCCCTCTCTCTCTCTCTCTCTTTCTGTCTCTCTCTCTCTCTCTCTCTCTCCCTCTCTCTCTCTCTCTCTCTCTCTCTCTCTCTCTCTCTCTCTCTCTCTCTCTCTCTCTCTCTCTCTCTCTCTCTCTCTCTCTCTCTCTCTCTCTCTCTCTGTCTCTCTCTCTTTCTAACAATCTCTAATTTATTCCTCTCTGTCTGTCTGTCTGTCTGTCTCTATCTCTCTCCACACACAAAGGGTTGGACTTATAACAAAACTGCACAAAACTAATAAATGAGAGTACAGCAGGATTTGCATAATTGTTCAGGAAACTAATCAAAGGTTGATGTTGTGCATATTACAGCTGGTCTCTGTGTGGGGGGAGAGAGAGGGGGGTGTGGGGGGAAGAGTGTGGGGAGGTGTGGGGAAGAGGGGGGTTGTGTGTGTGGGGGGAGGGTGTGGGGGAGGGGGGGGGTTGTGAGGGGGTGGGGAGGGCAGGGGATGTGTGTGGGGGGAGAGGAAGGGTGTTCAGTGTGTGTGGGGAAGTGGGTGTTGTGTGTGTGTGTGTGTTTGAGAGAGAGAGAGAGAGAGAGAGAGGCGCTGGTCACTGAAATTGTTGGTAAATCATTGTGTAAGTTTTTTCGCCAGTGATTCACTCGATTAATACACTAAATGAATCTGTCAGGCGAATGAATCTGTCAGGCGAGGGAGTTAAAATGTCTAATTTTTTCAGGAAGTCTAATTTGGTTGCGAATTAGACAGACAGACAGTCCGACACACACACACACACACACACACACACACACACGTCTGTAAAGGCAATATGCTGTACATACAGTAGGTGGTACCTGGGAGAGGAGAGGTGAGGTGAGGTGAAATGAGGTAAAGTGAAGTGAGATACAGTAAGAACATAAAAACATTAGAAAATAAGGAGTCTGCAATAGGCCGGTTGGCCTGTGCATGGCAGCTCCTGTCGGGAGTTACTACCACTCTCTATCATCCATGAATCTATCTAGCCTTCTTTTGAAACTTTCCAGAGTTCCAGCATTTACTACAAAGTTGCTAAGCTTGTTCCACTCGTCCACCACCCTATTTGTGAACCAGTTCCTTCCTATCTCCCTCCTAAACCTAAACTTATCCAACTAAAATCCGTTGCTCCGAGTCCTATCCTGCTCGGATATTATAAGAACTTTATCTATATCTCCTTTATTGATTCCTTTCACCCACTTAAATATTTATCTCATATCTCCCCGCACTCTTCGTCTTTCTAGGGAATGCAAGTTTAGTTTCTTTAATCTATCTTGATATGGAAGGTGAATTAAGGTGAAGTGAGGTGAATTAAGATGAATTGAGGTGATATAAGGTAAACATGGATGTCGAATCCCTAGAAAGCGTACAGAGGAGAATGACAAGACTAATCCCGTGCATTAGGAAATATTGAGTATAGAGACAGATTAAACCATTTGAAACTGCACTCTCTTGAGAGACGTAGTGTGGGAGGCAATATGATCGAGGTGTATAAATGGTAGTCAGGGCTAAACAAAGGTGATATAACGAAGATACTCAAACTATCCAACCAGGAGCGAACTCGTAGCAATGAATTCGACAAATTTAAATTTAAGCGCGAGATAGGTAAACACTGGTTTGGAATAGAGTAGTGGATGAATGGAACACGTTACCAAACAACATCATAAGAACATAAGAATGGAGGAAACTGCAGCGGGCCTATTGGCACCATACTGGGCAGTCCCGTTTACACCCAACCCCTATTGCTCATATATCCGTCCAACTCGAACACGTTGGATAGCTTCAAATATAAGTTGGACGGATATATGAGCAATAGGGGTTGGGTATAAACGGGACTGCCCCGTATGGTGCCAATAGGCCCGCTGCAGTCTCCTCCATATTAATGTTCTTATGTCTCTTCTATAAACAGTTACCAACACCACTTTTAACCTATCATCACTAAACTGACGCAACGCTTCCACTTTATACACAATATAATTTTCAGAGAAGTTTATCATTAATTATGTTCCTTGTGATGAAATTATTACTGTACACAATGGTGAAGGTTCTCATTTAACTAGTGTACATTTTCACTCCAATTGACAAACAAAGGTTATAAGTTAGTTGTTCTTGTTGTGTATTGGTTTAACTCATTCTTGAGGTTATTCTTGGTTTTAATCTTTACTTGTTACTTTAGTTAACACAGAAACATAACAAAAAAAATCTCTCAAATTCAGTGTTTCCCGTCAGGCAGGAAATGTGTTCATATGTCTGCTTTTATCGATTTCATCACAATAAATTAAACAATATGTATCTTCTCTCTGGGTGAGGTGGCCGAGAGGATACAACACTCGTCTCCTGACCTAAGGGTTCCTGGTTCACGTCCAGTTTACCCAGCTGTTAATGGGCACCTAACTCTATAGTTGAGGAAGTGAAGACAATTGAGTGCTGTACCGGCCACGCACTACGCCCTTGTAACCCTGAACTCATAGAAAATGAAATAACAAACCTAATGAAATATGATAAATATCTTTATGTGACCAAAATGATTGCTGCTCGATTCATTACACGATATTGCTTGGGAGATTGATAGCCGCACACTCATCCACTATATCCTGAGATGTCCCCACACACAACACCTCCTGCTGGACCACCACTTCGCGACCTCCTGACGGAGGCACGTTGCTTCTCACCTGCATGCTGGCCAGATATTTCATAAATAATATTGATATTATTTTGAAGGAATGTCCTTCTTTCCTTAGGTTTTAGTAATGCCTTTTGTATTATTTAATTTATATACACTTGAGATTCCTGCCAGTTGCTTCTGTTACATTGTACAGGGGTACCAAGTGACAGCACCAGGATCCCGTTTCCTGTCGAAAATTTAATTGAATATGACCGCGAAATCAATTCTACAGAACTGAAATTAATGAAAATATTAAAAAAAAAATCTTTTGGGTTTGACTAATGATTGATATTTCTTGTAAACTCCTCACGTCGTCAACATTGTGTTCAAGAATGTAAATTCAGTTAAGAAATTTTTAATTATAAAGTTTCCTGTTTGTTCACGTGGATGTTTGTTCACGTGGATGTTTGTTCACGTGGATGTTTGTTCACGTGGATGTTTGTTCACGTGGATGTTTGTTCACGTGGATGGTGTACAATACAGAAAAGTTCACACTAGACACACAGGCAAGACGTTGTACACTGAACCAGGCAGGGTACAACAACACAAGCACAGTACTGTACTGTATTTAGCAGGATCCTGAAGCTCTGTTTGTTTACACGAGAGAACCAGGTCATCCCATTGACTGGATTAGATAGTTTTATGTGAATCAGCTGTTGATGGGAGCATTATTAAATCTAATTTAATACTATTTTTAATAATGTTAAATCTAGTTCAGGGTTATATAGATTAGATCTTGACATCATTATATAAATTGTCAGCAGCAGGGCCGGATTCAGGAGTGGGCAAAGTGGGCAGCTGCCCAGGGTCCTCCACAATCTGGGGGCCTCCACATATTACAATATTTTATTTATTTGTTTATTCATTTGGATTATTTTTATTTTCATTCTTTAAAATTCATGTATATCTATTCCATCACGTAAAACTATGATCAGCAAGAAGCGTGATAGAAATTAGGCTAGCTACTCCTTGAAATTCATGAATACCTAGTTTTCCTATGAACCGACTTGAAACCATATGAATGACTCCAGTCATGTCTCACTTTTGTGTGTGTGTATGTGTGTGTTGGGAATTTGTACACTATCAATAAATATACAGTTAATTAAAAAAAATTCAATGTTGTAATTTCCTCAATATAACTGCATTTGGCTTCAAAATTCTCCAAAGAAGTGTTCAAATTTCAAAATTTTCCCGGGGGGCTTACAGAGCCCCCCGGAACTCCCAGATATTTTAGGCTCGCTTCACTCGCCACCCAACCCTCTTAGGTAGTTATAATGAGAGGGGCCTCCACAAAGAGGTTGCCCATGGGCCTCCACAGGTCTAAATCCGGCACTGGTCAGCAGCCTATAGTCTAGTGTCACTCTCGTGTCTGCTCGCACGTAACCATCCATAAGTTATTGTGTGATAATCTCTCTTACACCTGTGGCTACACCTCCCTTGTGTACACTCCTGCTGTTATTCCTCAACACGTGGATGAATGTACAAGAATATGATTGGGGTCTCTCTGTCTGTCTACACACACACAGACAGAAGACAGATCACTCTACATGTCACAGCTGGCAACACTAAGAGCCGCCTACAGTATACTGTCAAAGATGTGGCACAGGGCGGGAGGCGAGGTGACCCAGATGTGTCACTGATGTGCTCACGGTAAAGTGATTTATTGTCATCTATCTTCTTTAGTATTTGTATATGATTTATCAACAGCTTTACCGCAGACACACAATGTTAGACAATTGTTGAGTCTGATCAGATCGAGTCAATATATATAATAACCTCCTCAACACTTCCTCATTTCCTATAAGGATAACCAGATAATGGCTCCTCGTTTAATATAGTTCAACACGTTAATCCTAGTTAACCCACACGTCATGCCACGCCGCCTATATATTTACTAACAGATTCATCGGAAATATGATTAAATTGGCGGGAAAATATGGCAGGTCATCAATTTGCAGACGGCCGTAAATGGTAGCGAGAGAGGCAGCGACCATGATTGGCTGGTGCGAGGTTTCCCGCATAATTACAACCAATCATAGAGCGCCATTATTCCCGCCACCCTCAATCATATTTACGCTTAATCCTAGAATAAGCCCAGTGAGCAGGATTTATATCGTTCCTGTTGGGTTAAGTTAAGTTTAATAAGATTTATCTCGAACAGAAATATAAAGTTTTAAGTAGAATATATGAACCAGGTTCCAATAATTTACACAATAGCGAAAAATGGCAATGTTACGGTGTTGCCATATTTTGATTGGCACTCGGAGTTATTGCCTCACCTCTTTGTTGTAGCCTCACCCTGTTATTGCCTCACCTCTCTGTTGTAGCCTCACCCTGTTATTGCCTCACCTCCCGATCTCTAATTTACTGTTGTTACCTCACCTCCCTGTTATTGATTCACCTCCCTGTTATTGCTTCACCTCTCTGTTGTTGCTTCACCTCTCTGTTATTGCTTCACCTCTCTGTTGTTGCTTCACCTCTCTGTTACTGCTTCACCTCTCTGTTACTGCTTCACCTCTCTGTTGTTGCTTCACCTCTCTGTTACTGCTTCACCTCTCTGTTGTTGTTTCACCTCTCTGTTACTACTTCACCTCTCTGTTGTTGCTTCACCTCTCTGTTACTGCTTCACCTCTGTTGTTGCTTCACCTCCCTATCCCTAATGTACTGTTGATGCCTCACTACCCTCCTGTTGTTGCCTCGCCTCCCTGTTGATGCCTCACTACCGCCCTATTTGCCTCGCCTCCTTGTTCACCGATATTAATGTTAGGTTAGATTATCGTTAGGGCGGTCAATCTTAAGGTTAGATTAAGTTAGGGTTAGATTAGGATAGGTTAGATTAGCGTTAATTTGGTTAATCGATGGTGCTAATCTTCACGTGAACTGTATAACACAAAGAGGTCTCCCTGCAGGTATAGTACACATAGGAGTTAGTACATACATGAGGCAATTACGTATTTTGATTACACTGACTAAACTATTCATCAGGGGAAGTAGTCCTACCTGGGCAGCCTAATCACCCCCACTGACACCTGAAACGATTGATTAGTAACTACTCTCTGTGTGATATTTAGAGGAGTAATTTGTTTGTTCGACTGGACTGAAAATTGGACGGGTTGTTTGCCGGATAGGAATGAAGTTTGGAGCAGTTATTTGCTAGAAAGGAACGAAATTCGGAGCGATTGTTTGCCGGATAGGAATGAAGCCTGGAGATGTTGTTTGCCTGATAGAAATGAAGTTTGAAAAGTTGTTTGCCAGATAAGAATGAGTTTAGATGAATTGTTTGCCGGATTGGAATGGAGTTTGGAAATGTTATTTGCCGGATAGGAATAAAATTAGGGGTCTATTTGGTAAGAAAGAATGAAAAAAATAATTGCTGTTTGCTGAATTGGAATGAAATTTGGTGGGTCATTGTTCAGGACCCCGGCTGGGTGGTCATTCAACATCCATTCTACCAAACAATCTAACATTAACGAGTTGTGTTGATAGACGGCAGCACCAGGTTACACGTGGTACAGGTACACTCATACATTGGTACACTACTTCAACAATGGTGAACTGTACCTAACAATAATATGTACCTCCTGATATGTTACCAATATGAACAGCTGTTACAATTGTACATAATACCTGCCGAGCCATAAATGTACACATGACCTACCGAGCCATAAATGTACACATGAACTACCGAGTCATAAATGTACACATGAACTACCGAGTCATAAATGTACACATGAACTACCGAGTCAGAAATGTACACATGAACTACCGAGCCATAAATGTACACATGAACTACCGAGTCAGAAATGTACACATGACCTACCGAGTCATAAATGTACACATGACCTACCGAGTCATAAATGTACACATGACCTACCGAGCCATAAATATACACATGACCAGTCGAGCCAAACATGTATACATGACCTAGAGCCATAAATGTACACATGACCTGCCGAGCCATATACGTGCACATGACCTGCCGAACCGTAACTGTACACATGAGCTAGAGCCATAAATGTACACATGAGATAGAGCCATAAATGTACACATGAGCTAGAGCCATAAATGTACACATGAGCCAGAGCCATAAATGTACACATGACCCAGAGCCATAAATGTACACATGAGCTAGAGCCATAAATGTACACATGAGCTAGAGCCATAAATGTATACACGACCTGCCCCCTCCATGACCCTACTGAGGTCAGCTTCACCGTCCGCCTCCCCGTGTTACTGTATGAAGGCAGCGGACGTGTGCTGCAGCCGCCACCATTCACTACACTTGAATACTAATGAGTTGTGCCGCGGGTGACATAAGAGGAGTAAGTCTTTATGTTGTAGTCTTTATGTTGTAGTCTTTATGTTGTGGTCTTTATGTTGTGGTCTTTATGTTGTAGTCTTTATGTTGTAGTCTTTAGTGTTGTAGTCTTTATGTTGTGGTCTTTATGTTGTGGTCTTTATGTTGTAGTCTTTATGTTGTAGTCTTTATGTTGTAGTCTTTATGTTGTGGTCTTTATGTTGTGGTCTTTATGTTGTAGTCTTTATGTTGTGGTCTTTATGTTGTGGTCTTTATGTTGTAGTCTTTATGTTGTAGTCTTTATGCTGTAGTCTTTATGTTGTAGTCTTTATGTTGTAGTCTTTATGTTGTAGTCTTTATGTTGTGGTCTTTATGTTGTGGTCTTTATGTTGTAGTCTTTATGTTGTGGTCTTTATGTTGTGGTCTTTATGTTGTAGTCTTTATGTTGTAGTCTTTATGTTGTAGTCTTTATGTTGTGGTCTTTATGTTGTGGTCTTTATGTTGTGGTCTTTATGTTGTGGTCTTTATGTTGTGGTCTTTATGTTGTAGTCTTTATGTTGTGGTCTTTATGTTGTGGTCTTTATGTTGTGGTCTTTATGTTGTAGTCTTTATGTTGTAGTCTTTATGTTGTAGTCTTTATGTTGTAGTCTTTATGTTGTGATCTTTATGTTGTAATCTTTATGTTGTAGTCTTTATGATGTAGACTTTATGTTGTAGTCTTTATGTTGTAGTCTCTATGTTGTAGTCCTTATGTTGTAGTCTTTATGTTGTAGTCTTTATGTTGTGAGTCTTTATGTTGTCTATATGTTGTAGTCCTTATGTTGTAGTCTTTATGTTGCAGTCCTTGTTGTAGTCGTTATGTTGTAGTCTTCATGTTGTATTGGGCTTTATGTGTAGTCTCTTTATGTTGTAGTCTTTATGTCGTGGTCTTTATGTCGTGGTCTTTATGCTGTAGTCTTTATGTTGTAGTCTTTATGTCGTGGTCTTTATGTCGTGGTCTTTATGCTGTAGTCTTTATGTTGTAGTCTTTATGTTGTGGTCCTTATGTTGTAGTCTTTATGTTGTGGACTTTATGTTGTGGACTTTATGTTGAAGTCTGTATGTTGTAGTCTTTATGTTGTAGTCTTTATGTTGTAGTCTTTATGTTGTAGTCTTTATGTTTTAGTCTTTATGTTGTAGTCTTTATGTTGTAGTCTTTTTGTTGTGGTCTTTATGTTGTGGTGCCCTTATGTTGTAGTCTTTTATGTTGTGGTCTTATATTGCAGTCTCTGCAGTGTTGCAGTCCCTTTGTTGTAGTCTTTATGTTGCAGTCTTTATGTTGCGGTCTTTATGTTGTAGTCTTATGTTGTAGTCTTTATGTTGTAGTCTTTTTGTTGTGGTCTTTATGTTGTAGTCTTTATGTTGTAGTCTTTGTTGTAGTCTTTATGTTGTGGTCTTTATATTGTAGTCTCTATGTTGTAGTCCTTTTGTTGTAGTCTTTATGTTGTAGTCTTTATGTTGTGGTTTTTATGTTGTAGTCTTTATGTTGTAGTCTTTATGTTGTAGTCTTTATGTTGTAGTCTTTATGTTGTAGTCTTTATGCTGTAGTCTTTATGTTGTAGGCTTTATGCTGTAGTCTTTATGTCGTGTTATTTATGTCGTGGTCTTTATATTGTGGTCTTTATGTTGTGGTCTTTATGTTGTAGTCTTTATGTTGTGGTCTTTATGTTGTGGTTTTTATGTCATGGTATTTATGCTGTAGTCTTTATGTTGTAGGCTTTATGCTGTAGTCTTTATGCTGTAGTCTTTATGTTGTGGTCTTCATGTTGTGATCTTTATGTTGTGGTATTTATGTTGTAGTCTCTATGTTGTAGTCTTTATGTTGTAGTCTTTATGTTGTGGGCTTTATGTTGTGGTCTTTATGTTGTGGTCTTTATGTTGTAGTCTTTATGTTGTAGTCTTTATGTTGTAGTCTTTATGTTGTAGTCTTTATGTTGTAGTCTTTATGTTGTAGTCTTTATGTTGTGGTCTTTATACTGTAGTCTTTATGTTGTGGTCTTTATGTTGTAGTCTCTATGTTGTAGTCTTTATGTTGTAGTCTTTATGTTGTAGTCTATGTTGTGGGCTTTATGTTGTGGTCTTTATGTTGTAGTCTTTATGTTGTAGTCTTTATGTTGTAGTCTTTATGTTGTAGTCTTTTTGTTGTAGTTTTTATGCTGTAGTCTTTATGTTGTGGTCTTTATGATGAGGTCTTTATGTTGTAGTCTTTTTGTTGTAGTCTTTATGTTGTAGTCTTTATGTTGTAGTCTTTATGTTGTAGTCTTTATGTTTTAGTCTTAATGTTGTAGTCTTTTTGTTGTAGTTTTTATGCTGTAGTCTTTATTATGGTATTTATGTTGTAGTCTTTATGTTGTGGTCTTCATGATGAGGTCTTTTTGTTGTAGTCTTTTTGTTGTAGTCTTTATGTTGTAGTCTTTATGTTGTGGTCTTTATGTTGTGGTCTTTATGTTGTAGTCTATATGTTGTAGTCTTTATGTTTATGAATCTTTATATTTATTAATTATTTATGTTGTTGTCATTATGTTTAGTAGTCTTTATGTTGTAGTGTTATCTTGTGGTATTTATATTTGTAGTGCATATTTGTAGTCTTTATGTTGTGGTCTTTTTGTTGTAGTCTTTATGTTGCAGTCTTTATGTTGTGGTCTTTATGTTGCAGTCTTTATGTTGGGGTCTTTATGTTGTAGTCTATATGTTGTGGTATTTATGCTGTAGTCTTTATGTTGTGGTATTTATGTTGTTGTCATTATGTTGTAGTCTTTATGCTGTAGTATTTATGTTGTGGTATTTATGTTGTAGTCTTTCTTGTAGTCTTTATGCTGAAGTCTGTATGTTGTAGTCTTTATGCTATTGTCTTTATGTTGTTGTCTTTATGTTGTAGTCTTTATGTTGTGGTCTTTATGTTGTGGTCTTTATGTTGTAGTCTTTATGTTGTAGTCTTTATGTTGTAGTCTTTATGCTATTGTCTTTATGTTGTTGTCTTTTTGTTGTAGTCTTCATGTTGTGGTCCATATGTTGAAGTCTTTATGTTGAAGTCTTTATGTTGTAGTCTTTATGGTATAGTCTTTATGTTGTAGTCTTTATGTTGTGGTATTTATGTTGTGGTATTTATGTTGTAGTGTTTATGTTGTGGTCTTTATGTTGTAGTGTTTATGTTGTGGTATGTATGTTGTAGTGTTTATGTTGTGGTGTTTATGTTGTAGTGTTTATGTTGTAGTGTTTATGTTGTAGTGTTTATGTTGCAGTGTTTATGTTGTAGTGTTTATGTTGTAGTGTTTATGTTGTGGTCTTTATGTTGTAGTGTTTATGATGTGGTATTTATGTCGTAGTATTTATGTCGTAGTGTTTATGTTTATAGTGTTTATGTTGTAGTGTTTATGTTGTAGTGTTTATGTTGTAGTGTTTATGTTGTGGTATTTATGTCGTAGTATTTATGTTGTAGTGTCGGTAATAGAAAGGTTTATAAGCAGTAGTGCCGATGTTGTAGTGTTTGCGTTGTAGTGTTTGCGTCGTAGTGTTTATGTCGTAGTGTTTATGCTTAGCGTTTGCGTTGTAGCGCTTATGTCGGTATTTATGTCGTAGTGTTTGCGTTGTAGCGTTTATGTTGTAGTGTTTATGTTGTAGTGTTTATGTTGTAGTGTTTATGTTGTAGTGTTTATGTTGTAGTGTTTATGTCGTAGTATTTATGTCGTAGTGTTTATGTTGTAGTGTTTATGTTGTAGTGTGTATGTTGTAGTGTTTATGTTGTAGTGTTTATGTTGTAGTGTTTATGTTGTAGTATTTATGTTGTAGTGTTTATGTTGTAGTGTTTATGTTGTAGTGTTTATGTCGTAGTGTTTATGTTGTAGTGTTTATGTCGTAGTGTTTATGTTGTAGTGTTTATGTTGTAGTGTTTATGTTGTAGTGTTTATGCTGTAGTGTTTATGTCGTAGTGTTTATGTCGTAGTGTTTATGTTGTAGTGTTTATGTTGTAGTGTTTATGTCGTAGTATTTATGTCGTAGTGTTTATGTTGTAGTGTTTATGTTGTAGTGTTTATGTTGTAGTGTTTATGTTGTAGTGTTTATGTTGTAGTGTTTATGTTGAAGTGTTTATGTTGTAGTCTTAATGCTGTAGTAATATTTTGGTACGAGGTCGTAGTATTTATGTTGTGGTTTTTATGTCATGGTATTTATGCTGTAGTCTTTATGTTGTAGGCTTTATGCTGTAGTCTTTATGCTGTAGTCTTTAGTCTTTATGTTGTGGTCTTTATGTTGTGGTCTTTATGTTGTAGTCTTTATGTTGTGGTCTTTATGTTGTGGTCTTTATGTTGTAGTCTTTATGTTGTAGTCTTTATGTTGTAGTCTTTATGTTGTGGTCTTTATGTTGTGGTCTTTATGTTGTGGTCTTTATGTTGTGGTCTTTATGTTGTGGTCTTTATGTTGTAGTCTTTATGTTGTGGTCTTTATGTTGTGGTCTTTATGTTGTGGTCTTTATGTTGTAGTCTTTATGTTGTAGTCTTTATGTTGTAGTCTTTATGTTGTAGTCTTTATGTTGTGATCTTTATGTTGTAATCTTTATGTTGTAGTCTTTATGATGTAGACTTTATGTTGTAGTCTTTATGTTGTAGTCTCTATGTTGTAGTCCTTATGTTGTAGTCTTTATGTTGTAGTCTTTATGTTGTTCTTTATGTTGTGGTCTTTATATTGTAGTCTCTATGTTGTAGTCCTTTTGTTGTAGTCTTTATGTTGTAGTCTTTATGTTGTGGTTTTTATGTTGTAGTCTTTATGTTGTAGTCTTTATGTTGTAGTCTTTATGTTGTAGTCTTTATGTTGTAGTCTTTATGCTGTAGTCTTTATGTTGTAGGCTTTATGCTGTAGTCTTTATGTCGTGTTATTTATGTCGTGGTCTTTATATTGTGGTCTTTATGTTGTGGTCTTTATGTTGTAGTCTTTATGTTGTGGTCTTTATGTTGTGGTTTTTATGTCATGTTTATATTTAGTAGTGTTTTATATTTGAAGTGTTTATATTTGTAGTGTTTATGTTGTAGTGTTTTTATATTGTAGTGTTTATATCGTAGTGTTTATGTTGTAGTGTTTATGCTGTAGTGTTTTATGTTGAAGTGTTGTATTTGTAGTGTTTATGTTGAAGTGTTTATGGTTGGTGTTTGTATTTGTAGTGTTTTATATTGTAGTGTTTATGTCATAGTGTTTATGTTTGTAGTGTGTTTATGTTGTAGTGTTTATATTTGTGATGTTTATGTTGTAGTGTTTATGTTGAAGTGTTTGTATTTGTAGTGTTTTGTATTTGTAGTATTTATATTGCTGATGTTTTATATTTGTAGTGTTTATGTTGTAGTGTTTATGTTGTGGTATTTATGTCGTAGTATTTATGTCGTAGTGTTTATGTTGTAGTGTTTATGTTGTAGTGTTTATGTTGTAGTGTTTATGTTGTAGTGTTTATGTTGTGGTATTTATGTCGTAGTGTTTATGTTGTAGTGTTTATGTTGTAGTGTTTATGTCGTAGTGTTTATGTTGTAGTGTTTATGTTGTAGTGTTTATGTTGTAGTGTTTATGTTGTAGTGTTTATGTTGAAGTGTTTATGTTGTAGTCTTAATGCTGTAGTGTTTATGCTGTAGTTTTTATGCTGTATTCTTTATGCTGGAGTAATACGCTGGTGATAAAACACTTGATGTATTTTTCATTGATATTCAAGGAGGATCTGTTGATGACTTAACACGTAACGTAACAGAGTGTGGTGGCAAGTAACACAACACGGCGAGTACTAACACAACACCTGGTGACGACCTCTTTAAAGCTTGGTCCACAACCCTCCCCCTCCCCCCCACCCCCGCCTTCTACACCCACACCCCGCCTACACTCCGACCCCTCCTTGCCCCACAACCTCCCCCTCCCCCCCACCCCCGCCTTCTACACCCACACCCCGCCTACACTCCGACCCCTCCTTGCCCCCTCCTCCGGTACAGGTATTCCGCTCTGGTCATCCATTTATCACTATATATTTTCTAGTTACACCTGAAGAAGCTTTCTTAGTTGGCACCTTCAGATCACTACCAGCAGAAAGCTCGTCGTGAGCTTGGCAGAGAGGACATGACATACAGACAGTCTGAGAATAACTGTCACTGGCAACTAACAGAGACAGACAGTCACCATTTACTAAGAGAGACAGTCTGTCAGTCACCATCAACTAAGAGAGAGACAGTCAGTCACCATCACCTAAGAGAGACAGTCTGTCAGTCACCATCAACTAAGAGAGACAGTCAGTTACCATCTACCAAGAGAAACAGTCAGTCAGTCACCATCAACTGAGACAGTAGGGCTGAGGTGTTGCGTCGGTCTGCAACACCTCAACCCAAAACGTTCAGTAACTTTAAGAAACACCAAAAGTTGTATTCCCTCCACCCACACACACACACACACACACACACAAAAAAAAAATATCGTCCCTCTCATACACTTAGGTGGCTGCCCTCCCTTCTCTTACTGTTCGTGTGTGTGTGTGTGTGTGTGTTCAGATGTGTATGTATTTGCGTGTGTGTGTTCAGATGTGTATGTATTTGCCTGTGTGTGTGTGTGTTCAGATGTGTATGTATTTGCGTGTGTGTGTGTATGTGTACTTGGTGTGACTTGGTGTGTACAAAATTAGACATGAAACAAATAGTAGAAATAGTAATTGCGGTAGTAGTAGTAGTGGTAGTGTTGGTAGTGGTAGTGTTGGTAGTGGTAGTGTTGGTAGTGTTAGTTGTGGTAGTGTTCGTAGTAGTAGTAATAATAGTAGTAGTAGTAAAAAAGAAATAGTAGAAGTAGTAGTAGTAAAACGCAGTAGTAGTATTGGTATTGGTAGCAGTAGTCTTAAAAAAAAGTAGTAGTAATTGCAGGATGGCAGAGGGGGTTAGTAGTGGCTTTAAGGTGTTCCCAACAGGTGCCTCTCTAACTCTGATGGTGCTGGCCCACACACCCAACGTTCAAAGAGGTTCCGCCCAGCCTCTCACCTTAAAGTCCCACCACTACCACCACTTGCCCACTCCCTGCCCACTGTCTAGCCAGGGGAGGGGAAAAGAGCTGAAGAGAGAAGGGGTGGGGGAGAGGTGAGAGTAGGGAGGTAGGGAAGAGGGCAATAAAGAGAGGAGAGAGAGGAAGGGGTAGGGAGGAGAGGGGGGGAGGAAGGATACATCGCTAAATCATCTCGCCTTTAAAAGTTCCATGACGGTAACACGACAGGTACAAATTATTGCTGTCTGGTGTATTATTTTTGTCAAGTGTTTCCCCCCGACAACCTTAACTGCTCCGTTGTTCAGGGGGGCCCGAGGCGTGAGTCATGGAGGCCTTTTGTTAAATTCTATTCTTTAACCGACTCACTCCATAAATATAGGGAACATTATTTCAATATTTTTTTTTCTTCCATGGAACGAATAATATTTGTGAGTTTATCCTTGCAAAAGTAACCACACACACACACACACACACACACACACACACACCTAACCGGCCTCTACGTACTGTACATGGTGTCCAATGGCTGTTAAACCTAACCTAACCTCCCCAGATAATCATGAAAGTGTTTAATCATCAAGTGAATTATGTCAAAGGGAAAAACAAATATTCAGGTGAATCAAAAAGTCACACAAATCACATTTTAAGAACACAAGAACCTAAAATAAATCCCTCGCAAACAAGGAGGAGGTGCTGACACGCTGGACAGAATAAAGAGATCGTGGCATGTAGAAGAAAACTGATTCGTGAAAAGTGATCTCTCAAGTACGCGAACTGAGGGGAAAATCTGGCTGAGTCATCTGATGCGGAGTGTTCAAGTGACGGCGGGAATTTAATGCGGATTTATGAAGGTTGTGAATCAGAGGTAGTGAGGGAGGCAGAGTGACGGCCCGTAATGTTGTGATCAAGTATGTGAGTCTCATCTTGACAGCTGGTTCATCTCGACAAAGAGTGATGGTGGTAGGTGGACGACTCTTACAGATATATAATTTGGAGGTTTGAAGGCAATTGCTTAAAACTTTTGGTATTAAGAGTAGTAACGAGCATACAGCCATTCTTGATGATGATGATAATAATAAATACTACTACTACTACTACTACTAATAATAATAATAATAATAATGATAATAATAATAGTAATAATTCAGTAAAATCATCATACACGTTTACAATTGGTTCAGCATGTATATAAACAATACAAGCAAACAGTTCAGCATGTGTATAGACAACGCAGGTATACAGTGTACCTAGACGGTGCAGGTAAACAACAACGGCAAACAGTCAGGCAATGCGACCAAACATTGCCGACAAAGCCATCAAAACCAGTATACTGTATTCTTGCCACAGTGAGAAAGAATAAAATTTTGAGAGCTAACAAGAAGTGATAAAAACGTGTTATAAAACAGTCATAAAACAAATGAAAAAAAATACATAGTAGCATTAAACATATAAATGTATACAAGAAATAAAAATAAATAAAAATCAGAGGAATAGGTAAGGAAATAAATAACAAGGTGTGGAGTGTCTGTTTCAGGAGCTTATGTAAAACACGCCACACAACAGAGCTTCGCCAGGAGGGACGGGACGAGGAATGCCCGCCACGAATTCACGCGACTATTTACAATATGTAGCGTCGACATTTAAGCCTCAGTACCCACCAGCGCTCATTCAAGGCTCGGCTGAATACGAGACGCACGGGAAAGCTTTAGTTTACATGATAATTCCAGAGAACGAGTTGACCTCGAGTTGGGGATATTTTCTTGGATTTACAACACTGGAAAGTGGAATAATGGCATGGTGTGATGAAGTGTAGGGGAAAAAGGAATGATAAAACAGGGAAGAAAGGTGATAATGTGCAAGGATGCTAGAATGAAAAGGAGAAGGGAAAGCATGGTGGTAAAGTACGATACGAATGTTTAAAGAATTATCAACAGTAAACACATAACAAAATATAGCAGTAAGATGACAACCATCACCATTACGACCACTATCACCACCAAGGAACACTATAATAATAACATTAATGGCTGACCCTGGTGTTGGAGGCTGACCGATCCTAGAGCCACCTAGGTGTGAATTTGCTTAAGGTGTAGAAGCTGTCGCCAACACAACAACCACACACTGAATTAACGAGATATATGACCCAGTGTCAAGGAATAATCTAAGAAGACCGGAGAACTCACCAACTGCACTGGCTAAACATTACCCCGACGCAGAATTTGCGTATCAATTAACATCCATGTTCCCAATTACTGCTGGGTAGACAGAAGCAAATGGCGTAAAGAAAAATACCTCTAGCTTAACCCTGCCTGGGGATCGATCCTGGTACTAGTCACTTGTGAGACGAACATGCTGACCTTTATACCAGAGGTGGGGTGGTCTACAGAGAACAATTAAACAACAACAACTACCATCACCACCACTACTAGGAACACTATAGCGGTGTATACTACATCACCACCACCACCACCACCACCACCAGAGGAGCGACGACCCCAGCGTGGAGTCCGGAAGACAACTGCTACTACTCCGACCCTTTTTTTGCCACGGTGGTGTTGGCGCGGGAGGAAGCAACAGCGTGTGTTTAAAGAGGCTCTCTCGGTCCAGGGCGGTGGCGGCCTCCCAGCGTATACGCCGGGTTGGCTCAAGGCTCCAGGGCGGGGGGTGGGGGGGGGACTCCTCACATTGTTGTTGTTATTGGTGATGTATGGCTGGGACGCGGGAGAGAGAGAGAGAGAGAGAGGGACTGAAGACGACCTGGCTTACGAGAGGAGGATCCCAGGGTTACAGCGACTCATCCCGGAAAAGAGCTTTAAAGGGGTGGGGTCACGACATGACCCTCCCTCTCCCTCCTACTCTCCCTCCTTTCGTTGTGCACCCTCTCCCTCTTTTCATCCTTCTATCCTTTCTTCCTCCCTCCCTTCTGTCTGCCCTCTTCCCTCTCTTCCTCCTCCTCTTCTCCTTCTTCCCTTCTTTCTGCCCCCGCCCTCTTTCCTTCCCATTTCCTTCTCTCCGTCCTCCTCCATCTACCAGTTTGCATTATAGGAAACTTATCCTCATTTTCCTCCGCCCAGTATTGTGTTGTGGACGCTGGGTGGTTGTCTACACGTGTCCTCGTCTACACTAGGACTGTATCACTTGTGAGGATGTCATTTTGGAGGTAAACTTGGATGTAATTGTGATTGTTTCTCTGGCTGCGAAGTCAATACTGTTAGTGACGTCAGTGGTTGTTGTTCCTTTGTAATTATCAGTGACATCATTTTGTCGTAGTGACATCCGTATTTACAGTTGATCGTGACGTTATTACTTGTTGTCGACAGTGACGTCATTGTCTATTGTGAAAAGTGATGACATAAAGAGAATGCAAAGAGTGACGTAGTGTCTGGTGCAGCCGGGTCGGGGTGCTGTCGGGGAAGTGCTAGGGATGAGGAGGGGGTGGCATGGGGATAGGGTTGGAGGGAGTGTCGCCTGGGTCGGTGCCAGAAGAGTGCCATTTGTGTGGGTGGTGTCAGCAGAGAGAGGGAGAGAGAAAGAGAGAGAGAGGCAAGTGTGAGTTATATTTTTAGCCTGGGCTCCTGGCAGTGCAGCAGTCTAGTTTAACCCAGACTCAGTGGACGTGACCCCCTGTTTGGTGGCTTAAAGAGGCCCACTCCAGCCGTACCTTCCCTGGAGGGTGAGGAGGAGGGGCTGAATTACCTCACACAGTGGCTGAGAGGCGAGGTACAGGGCGATGACACTGTGTATAGACTCGCAGTGATAATATTAATAATAATGAACATACTGTACTTAGATACGTCAGAAAGCTCAGTAATGATTCAGAATAATAACAATAATAATATGAATACTACAGATTATCAGAGACTTAAGGAATACACGTACTTAAAGACATCTGATACTTACTTAAATAACACACACACACACACACACACACACACACACACACACACACACACACACGTCTGACACACACACACACACACACACACACACACACACACACACACACACACACACACACACGTCTGACACACACACACACACACACACACACACACACGTCTGACACACACACACACACACACGTCCTGACACACACACACACACACACACACACACACACACACACACACACACACGTCTGACACACACACACACACACACACACACATGACACACACACACACACACACACACACACACACACGTCCTGACACACACACACACACACACACACACACACACACGTCTGACACCACCCACACACACACACACACACACACACACACACACCACACACACACACGTCTGACACACACACGCACACACACACACACCCACACACACGTCTGACACACACACACACACGTCTGACACACACACACACGTCTGACACACACACACACACACACACACACACACACACACACACACGTCCTGACACACACACACACACACACACACACACACACACACACACGTCTGACACACACACACACACACACACACACACACACACACTCACCTTACCTCACTGAACCTCAAATCTTCGTCAACAAATTTAACCAAGATGAATTAACTTAAAACTTCCTTCAACATAATCCATACACTTAATCTCTCCAAATACAGTTAGAACCTTTTTTCGTAGTTATTCTATCTTCCTCCAAGCTGTATAGGGGACTTGTAATAACTCCATACACTTATAAAGAGAACTAGAGTCTGGTAATCACAGAATTCCTCTTTGGAGATTATCTAGAGAAATATTAACTGAAATTCCCCTTCAATTATTTCAAAAAAGCTTTCTATCCACACCGTATCAACTCCGGAACCAAATGTAACCTTCAATGTACGTATACAATGTTCTGTATTTATTATGTACCCATTTTAAATACACCAATATACTGTACACTGTAATCCTTGTATACCACTCTGTAAACGTTATGTACTATTTTAAGTATATTTAGTTGCTTTGTAATTGCTATGAACGGCTCTGTATTTACTATATACGGCTCTAGTCGCACCAAGAGGCTCTGTAACTGCTGTGTACGGCTCTAGACACACTAAGGTGATCTTTAATTGCCCTGTACGGTTCTGTAATTGCCCTGTACGGCTCTAGACACACCAAGAGGCTCTGTAATTGCCATGTACGGCTCTAGACACACCAAGAGGCTCTGTAATTGCCCTGTACGGCTCTTGACACACCAAGAGGCTCTGTAATTGCCCTGTACGGCTCTTGACACACTAAGGTGATCTGTATTGCCCTGTACGGCTCTTGACACACCAAGAGGTTTGTTCTGTACGGCTCTTGACACACCAAGAGGTTTCTAACTGTTCTGCACGGCTCTTGACACACCAAGAGGTCTTGTACTGTTCCCTGTACGGCTCTTGACACACCAAGAGGCTCTGTAATTGTCCCTGTACGGCTCTTGACACACCAAGAGGCTCTGAATTGTCCTGTACGGCTCTTGACACACCAAGAGGCTCTGTAATTGCTCTGTACGGCTCTTGACACACCAAGAGGCTCTCAGATACCCCCAGGCGGCTCTTGACACACCAAGAGGCTCTGTAATCCATGTACGGCTCTAGACACACCAAGAGGCTCTGTAATTGCCATGTACGGCTCTAGACACACCAAGAATCTCTGTAATTGCCATGTACGGCTCTAGACACACCAAGAGGCTCTGTAATTGCCATGTACGGCTCTAGACACACCAAGAGGCTCTGTAATTGCCATGTACGGCTCTAGACACTAGAATCTCTGTAACTGCCATGTACGGCTCTAGACACCAAGAGGCTCTGTAATTGCCATGTACGGCTCTAGACACACCAAGAGGCTCTGAATTGCTGTGCACGGCTCTAGACACACTAAGAATCTTGTAACTGCCATGTACGGCTCTAGACACACCAAGAGGCTCTGTAATTGCCCTGTACGGCTCTAGACACACCAAGAGGCTCTGTAATTGCCATGTACGGCCTCTAGACACACTAAGAATCTCTGTAACCCATGTACGGCTCTAGACACACCAAGAGGCTCTGTAATTGCCATGTACGGCCCTAGACACACCAAGAGGCTCTGATTGCCATGTACGGCTCTAGACACACTAATCTCTGTAACTGCCATGTATGGCCTCTAGACACACCAAGAGGCTCTGTAATTGCCATGTAACGGCTCTAGACACACTAAGAATCTCTGTAACTGCCATGTACGACTCTAGACACACCAAGAGGCTCTGTAATTGCCCCAGCGGTCAGTAATTGTTATGTACGGCTCTAGACACACCAAATCTTGTATTGCCATGTACGGCTCAGTAATTGTTATGTATGGCTCTAGACACAGTAAGAATCTCTGTAATTGCTATGTAGGCTCTAAACACACCAAGAGGCTCTGTAATTGCCTTGTATGGCTCTAAATACACCAAGAGGCTCTGTAATTGGGCTGTACGGCTCTTGACACACCAAGAGGCTCTGTAATTGCCATGTAACGGTCAGTAATTGTTATGTACGGCTCTAGACACACTAAGAATCTCTGTAATTGCCATGTACGGCTCTAGACACACCAAGAGGCTCTGTAATTGCCATGTACGGTCAGTAATTGTTATGTACGGCTCTAGACACACTAAGAATCTCTGTAATTGCCATGTACGGCTATAATTGTTATGTACGGCTCTAGACACACCAAGAATCTCTGTAATTGCCATGTACGGCTCAGTAATTGTTATGTACGGCTCTAGACACACCAAGAATCTCTTGCACTACAGGCATGGGCATCATATGCATGGCTCTAGACACAGTAAGAATCTCTGTAATTGCATGTACGGCTCTAAACACACCAAGAGGCTCTGTAATTGCCTTGTATGGCTCTAAATACACCAAGAGGCTCTGTAATTGCGCTGTACGGCTCTAGACACACCAAGAATCTCTGTAATCCATGGCTCAGTAATTGTTATGTACGGCTCTAGACACACCAAGAATCTCTGTAATTGCCATGTACGGTCAGTAATTGTTATGTACGGCTCTTGACACACCAAGAGGCTCTGTAATTGCGCTTGTACGGCTCTAAAACACCAAGAGGCTCTGTAATTGCCTTTATGGCTCTAATACACCAAGAGGCTCTAATTGCGCTGTACGGCTCTTGACACACCAAGAGGCTCTGTAATTGCGCTGTATGGCTCTAAACACACCAAGAGGCTCTGTAATTGCCCTGTACGGCTCTTGACGCACCAAGAGGCTCTGTAATTGCGCTGTATGGCCCTAAACACACCAAGAGGCTCTGTAATTGCTGTACGGCACTAAACACAGAGGCTCTGTAATTGCGCTGTACGGCTCTAGACACACCAAGAGGCTCTGTAATGTCTCAGCTGGCTCTTGACACACCAAGAGGCTCTGTAATTGCGCTGGCTCCTAAACACACCAAGAGGTTCAATTGCCTGTACGGCTCTATACACACCAAGAGGCTCTAATTGCCATGTATCTCTTAGACACACCAAGAATCTCTGTAATTGCCATGTACGGCTCTAGACACACCAAGAGGCTCTGTAATTGCTGTGTACGGCTCTAGACACACCAAGAGGCTCTGTAATTGCCATGTGGCTCTAGACACACAAGAATCTCTGTAACTGCCATGTACGGCTCTAGACACACCAGAGGCTCTGTAATTGCCATGTACGGCTCTAGACACACCAAGAGGCTCTGATGCAATTGCATGCACGCTCTAGACACACTAAGAATCTCTGTAACTGCCATGTACGGCTCTAGACACACCAAGAGGCTCTGTAATTGCCCTGTACGGCTCTAGACACACCAAGAGGCTCTGTAATTGCCATGTACGGCTCTAGACACACTAGAATCTCTGTAACTGCCATGTGCTGCTCTAGACACACCAAGAGGCTCTGTAATTGCCATGTACGGCTCTAGACACACCAAGAGGCTCTGTAATTGCCATGGCTCTAGACACACTAAGAATCTCTGTAACTGCCATGTACGGCTCTAGACACACCAAGAGGCTCTGTAATTGCCATGTACGCTCTAGACATCTATTAACTCTGTAATCATGTACGGCTCTAGACACACCAAGAGGCTCTGTAATGCCCTGCACGGCTCAGTAATTGTTATGCGGCCCTAGACACACCAAGAATCTCTGTAATGCCCAGTAATTGTTATGTATGGCTCTAGACACAGTAAGAATTTGAATTGCCATGGCTACTCTAAACACACCAAGAGGCTCTGTAATTGCCTTGTATGGCTTAAATACACCAAGAGGCTCTGTAATTCGCTGTACGGCTCTTGACACACCAAGAGGCTCTTAATTGCCATGTACGGCTCAGTAATTGTTATGTACGGCTCTAGACACACTAAGAATCTCTGAATTGCCATGTACGGCTCTAGACACACCAAAAGAGCTCTGTAATTCACATGCCTAGTAATTGTTATGTACGGCTCTAGACACACTAGAATCTCTGTAATTTATGTACGGCTCAGTAATTATGTACGCTCTAGACACACCAAGAATTCTGTAATTGCCATGTACGGCTCAGTAATTGTTATGTACGGCTCTAGACACACCAAGAATCTCTGAATTGCCATGTACGGCCCAGTAATTGCTATGTACGGCTCTAGACACAGTAAGAATCTCTGTAATTGCCATGTACGGCTCCTTAAACACCAAGAGGCTCTGTAATTGCCTTTTATGGCCTCTAAATACACCAAGAGGCTCTGTAATTGCGCTGTACGGCTCTAGACACACCAAGAATCTTTAATTGCCATGTACGGCTCAGTAAGTTTTATGCACGGCCTAGACACACCAAGAATCTCTGTAATTGCCATGTACGGCTCAGTAATTGTTATGTACGGCTCTGACACACAAGAGGCTCTGTAATTGCGCTGTACGGCTTAAACACACCAAGAGGCTCTGTAATTGCCTTAGGCCTAAATAACACCAAGAGGCTCTGTAATTGCGCTGTACGGCTCT
Organism: Homarus americanus; assembly: GCF_018991925.1. Taxonomy (NCBI): domain Eukaryota; kingdom Metazoa; phylum Arthropoda; class Malacostraca; order Decapoda; family Nephropidae; genus Homarus; species Homarus americanus. The sequence goes on from NW_024733214.1 coordinate 79,466, forward strand.
TGACACACACAAGAGCTCTGTAATTGCGCTGTATGGCTCCAAACACACCAAGAGGCTCTGAACTGTTCTGTACGGCTCTTGACGCACCAAGAGGCTCTGTAATTGCGCTGTATGGCTCTAAACACACCAAGAGGCTCTGTAATTGCGCTGTACGGCTCTAAACACACCAAGAGGCCTCTTAATTGCGCTGTACGGCTCTAGACACCAAGAGGCTCTGTACTGTTCCCTACGGCTCTTGACACACCAAGAGGCTCTGTAATTGCGCTGTACGGCTCTAAACACACCAAGAGGCTCTGTAATTGCGCTGTACGGCTCTAAACACACCAAGAGGCTCTGTAATTGCCCTGTACGGCTCTGTATGTATCTACAAGCTTTGTAATTAGTGGATCGTCTCTTGAATTCCATTTCTGACGTTTCGTTTAATTAATATTGTGAGTGTGAGGACCCTGGAGTGGCTGCCTTCCTTACTCTCCCTGACTCACTCTTACTCTCCCTGACTTTCATTTCCTTCTGACTCTCACCTCCCTGACTTTCC
>NW_024733214.1:82500-127500 GCF_018991925.1 Homarus americanus
CCCCTATTATAGAATGGATATCAATTCACTGGAGTCGGTGCAGCGAAGAATGACAAAAATGATTCCGGGACTTAGAAACCTTCCATATCAGGATAGGTTAAAGAAACTAAACTTGCATTCCCAGAAAGACGAAGAGTGCGGGGAGATATGATAGAAGTATTTAAGTGGGTGAAAGGAATCAATAAAGGGATATAGATAAAGTTCTTATAATATCCGAGCAGGATAGGACTCGGAGCAACGGATTCAAGTTGGATAAGTTTAGGTTTTGTTTTGTTGTTGTTGTTGTTATTGTTTTTTTTTTTTTTTTTTTTTTTACGGGGATAAGCCCAACCTGCAATTGTGTGTAAATGAAGCAGAAAGTCAGATCAGCAACCTGGGACTTGGTCACAATTTTCGTGATGCCATATGGCAGCAGGGTCTACCATTAGACAACACATTATGCTTCCAATATCTTCTCAGGCGGTAGTACCTCCCTGTTTGATAGCTGCCTACTACCTACTGGTTCACAAATAGGGTGGTGGAGGAGTGGAACAAGTTTAGCAACTTTGTAGTAAGTGCTGGAACGCTGGAAAGTTTCAAAAGAAGGCTAGATAGATTCATGGATGATAGAGAGTGGTAGTAACTCCCGACAGGAGCTGCCATGCACCAAGCCAACCGGCCTATTGCAGACTCCTTATTTTCTTATGTTCTTATGTTCTGTACTCTCTCTCTCTCTCTCTCTCTGTCTCAACAAGTATAATAAAAATAATAATAATAAGGCAATCATGACGCCATTTCGCTGCTCGTTCGTTCCCCTCTGTATTTATTACGAACCGAAGAAGAATCTTACAGTGAGTCTCTATAACGAACACGAAGAGCTTTTACGCATTATTTTTTGAGATATAATGATGATATAACGGTGATTTTGAGGGGTCATTGTCACCTTGAGGTTTGGCCCATCAAGGTGATTTTTATAGTGAAAATTTTGGTGTTTTTTGGGGGGAGGGGGTGATTTTGTGACTTTTGGTGTGGCTTTGGTGTGATATTTATGTGATTGATTTGGATGTGATTTCTTATGCGATTCTTGTGAGGTTTTAATGTGTTTATGTTATTCTTGTGTAATTTTTAGGTGAATTTTTAGGTGAATTTTATTTCGTGTGATTCTTAATATGTTTCTCATGTTAAGTTTTAGGTCTATTCACCTGTTAATCCGTCTCTCATTTACTTCCTAATCCATCCGTCTATCCATCCACTCCTCCGCCCTTAATACTATCCGTCAACCTAACTGTCAGCCCGTCAGCCAGTCCACGCTGATGCCCTTGTCACACATGGGAGGGGGAGATGGGGGATGGAGGGGTGGGGAGAGGGGACACCTTCTCCTCTTCTCCCCCTCCCCGACACATCACTCTCCTTTGTCACCTAAGTCAGCCAGCTCTATGGATGCCCAAGCTTGACAAACTGACTGACGTTGAGTATGTGAATATTCTGACCAGCCAGCCCCCACTAACGCAGCCTGTGAACAAGACTTTTGAGGTTTATTTAATATATATTTTTTGGTATTTTGCAATTCCCCTGTTATTATCCTCTCTCTCTCTCTCTCTTTGCTCAAGTTTCTTAATTATTTACTCGTTTCTATGTCTTCATTTCGTCAATCTCTTCTGTCCTCTTCTCATTCTTTGTCTCTCTCTCTTCCTCCTCCTCCTCTTCACTCCCTACGTCTCTCTACTTTCATTCATCCTCTTCTCATTCTTCTATTGTCAAGATGTTATTCAGCTCATTATTCATTATTTCTTCATGTCTCCTTTTTATTATTTTAACCTTTACATTTCTTGTTTATTATGGTATATGTTATATGTCATCTGGTTCATTAAGGATTACTGGAATTATTATACTACGGTCTATCATACTGTGACATAATTACCTGTTCTCTCTCTCTCTCTCTCTCTCTCTCTCTCTCTCTCTCTCTCTCTAATCTTTATGTAAACAGGGTCTGTGATCACTGTATACAGCCAACCAACTAACACAGACACATCACAGCTTCAATACAGACACATCACAGCTTCAATACAGACACATCACACAGCACAACACACACAGACACACATCACAGCTTCAATACAGATACATCACAGCTTCAATACAGACACATCACAGCTTCATACAGACACATCATAGCCTAAGAGACACATCACAGCTTCAATACAGACACATCACAGCTTCAACACAGACACATCACAGATTCAACACAGACACATCACAGCTGCAACACAGACACATCACAGCTTCAATACAGACATCACAGCTTCAATACAGACACATCACAGCTTCAATACAGACACATCACAGCTTCAACACAGACATATCACAGCTTCAACACAGACACATCACAGCTTCAACACAGACACATCACAGCTTCAATACAGACACATCACAGCTTCAATACAGACATCACAGCTTCAATACAGACACATCACAGCTTCAATACAAACACATCACAGCTTCAATACAGACACATCACAGCTTCAATACAGACGCATCACAGCTTCAACACAGACGCATCACAGCCCAACACAGACACATCACAGCTTCAATACAGACACATCACAGCTTCAATACAGACATATCACATCTTCAACACAGACAGATCACAGCTTCAATACAAACATATCACAGCTTCAACACAGACGCATCACAGCTTCAACACAGACGCATCACAGCTTCAACACAGACACATCACAGCTTCAATACAGACACATCACAGCTTCAATACAGACATATCACATCTTCAACACAGACACATCACAGCTTCAATACAAACAGATCACAGCTTCTACAAACATATCACAGCTTCAACACAGACGCATCACAGCTTCAACACAGACGCATCACAGCTCAACACAGACACATCACAGCTTCAATACAGACACATCACAGCCTAACATATCACAGCTTCAACACAGACGCATCACAGCTTCAATACAAACAGATCACAGCTTCAATACAGACACATCACAGCTTCAACACAGACGCATCACAGCTTCAATACAAACATATCACAGCTTCAACACAGACGCATCACAGCTTCAATACAAACAGATCACAGCTTCAATACAGACACATCACAGCTTCAATACAGACACATCACACTGACTCGCTCACCCTAACGTCTGACACACTGACTCACCCTAATACTGACGCACTGACTCACCCTATAGTCTGACACACTGACTCACCCCTAATACTGACACACTGACTCATCCTATAGCCTGACACACTGACTCATCCTATAGCCTGACACACTGACTCACCCTATAGTCTGACACACTGACTCACCCTATAGTCTGACACACTAACTCACCCTATAGTCTGACACACTGACTCATCCTATAACCTGACACACTGACTCATCCTATAGCCTGACACACTGACTCAACCCTATAGTCTGACACACTGACTCACCCTATAGTCTGACACACTGACTCACCCCAATACTGACGCACTGACTCACCCTATAGTCTGACACACTGACTCACCCCTAATACTGACACACACTGACTCACCCTATAGCCTGACACACTGACTCACCCTATAGTCTGACACACTGACTCACGCCTAATACTGACGCACTGACTCACCCTATAGTCTGACTCACCCTAATACTGACGCACTGACTCACCCTATAGCCTGACACACTGACTCACCCTATAGTCTGACACATTGACTCCTATAGTCTGACACACTGACTCACCCCTAATACTGACGCACTGACTCACCCTATAGTCTGACACACTGACTCACCCTATAGCCTGACACACTGACTCACCCTATAGTCTGACACACTGACTCACCCCTAATACTGACGCACTGACTCACCCTATAGTCTGACTCACCCCTAATACTGACGCACTGACTCACCCTATAGCCTGACACACTGACTCACCCCTAATACTGACGCACTGACTCACCCTATAGCCTGACACACTGACTCACCCCTAATACTGACGCACTGACTCACCCTATAGCCTGACACACTGACTCACCCCTACACACGCACTGACTCACCCTAGCCTGACACACTGACTCACCCCTAATACTGACGCACTGACTCACCCTATAGCCTGACACACTGACTCACCCCTAATACTGACGCACTGACTCACCCTATAGCCTGACACACTGACTCACCCCTAATACTGACGCACTGACTCACCCTATAGCCTGACGCACTGACTCACCCTATAGTCTGACACACTGACTCACCCTATAGCCTGACACACTGACTCAACCCCTAATTCTGACACGGTGACTGACACAGCATTAAAGCTAACAAACTGACTCACCACCACCATCTGTGACACATAAACTGACCCAACCTTTAACTGACACACACAACTGATCCACCAACAGCCCATAACCATCGGCTTTCAATACATAACCGCGCGCTCTTTGTGTGTGTGTGTGTGTGTGTGTGTGTGTGTGTGTGTGTGTGTGTGTGTGTGTGTGTGTGTGTGTGTGTTCGTCCTCATTAACCCAGGCGACTCCTACTGGCTAACGAGCGATGCATAACGAAGGTGGAATGACAAACGTAGATGGAGAGAAGGAAGGAGGGAGGAAGTGAGGAAGGAGAGAAGGAGAGAGGAGAAGGAGGAAGGAAATGGGAGAGGTGGGAGGGATGGAGGGAGGGAATGAGTGAGTGAGTGAGAGAGGGAGTGAACGAGGGAGGGAGTGAGTGAATGACGGCGTGAATGAGTAAGTGAACGAGGGAGGGAGGAGTGAGTGGAGTGAACGAGAGCGTGAATGAGTAAGTGAACGAGGAAGTGAGTGAGTGAGTAAGTGAAAAAAGAGAGAAAATGAGAGAAAATGAAAAGAGAAAATGTGTGAATGAGAGAGCGAGAGAAGTGAACGCGTGAAAGCAAAAGACCTCCAAAATATAATGGTCCACCCTCCCTCCCTCCTCATTTTCTACACTGTTGTCTCCATGAATACCCCTCCCCCTCTCTCTCCACCCCCTCCCTCTCCCCCCTTGTCTATCTCGTTATCTTTCTAGCACACTTTCCTCCTAACCCTTTCACTTTTCTGTCTATCTCTTTTTTTTCCTTGAGGTGGAGACCATTTTGAGTCTTTAATTTCTTTTTTGTTTGTCTTTTTTATCAAATTATGGATCTCTGTCTCTTCTCTCTCTCTCTCGCTTTCTTTCATGAGAACATTTGTTATTCCACCTCTTCCACCTAAGAAGAAGAAGAAGAAGAAGAAGAAGAAGAAGAAGAAGAAGAGGAAGAAGAAGATCTTAATGAGGTAATGCTCCAGGACCAGCCGCCAACTCCTCCTCCTCCTCCTCCTCCTCCTCCTCCTCCTCCTCCTCCTCCTCCTCCTCCTCTCCATTATGTGAACCCGATCGCTCAGCATCCTTCCCTCCGTTTAGGATTGTGGAGGAGGGCCTATGGAGGGAGGACATGGAGGATTGGGGAACATTGAGTATTGTGGAGGGCGTGTGGGAGTGTTGTGGAGGGCGTGTGGGAGTGTTGTGGAGGGCGTGTGGAGTGTTGTGAGGCGTGTGGGAGGTTGTGGAGGCGGTGGGAGGTGAGGAGGGCGTGTTGTGAGGGCGTGGGAGTGACGAGTACTATGGGCCAATCACTCCACTCACCCGACAGTAACTCCCTAATTAAAGATGAAGAATGCATCCTTCAGCGCTGGGAAGAACACTACCATTCACTTCTCTACCGAAACACCAATGTGGATGTCCTGACTACCCGGCAGGTACCTCAGCATACAGAGATGACCCACCTCAGCTATCCTCCATCCATGGATGACGTAGCTACTGCCATCAAGCAGATGAAAAATAACAAAGCCTCAGGGCCTGATGGAATCCCAGCCGAGGTGTATAAAGCAGGAGGACCTCTGCTTACCAGCTGTCTCCACTCTCCTGGAGAATATATGGGAAAAGGAGGAAATCCCCCAAGCTCTTAAAGATGCCTCCATCGTCAATATTAATAAGAACAAGGAAGACTGGTCAGACTGTGGCAACTCCGCAGGATCTCGCTACTGTTCGTAGCTGGCAAGATTATCACCCGAGTCACCCAAACAGACTTCTTCCTGAGGCGGAAAACTTCCTCCCAGAATCTCAATGTGACTTTAGACCATCACATGGTACCACACACATGATCTTTGCTGCCCATCAGATACAGGAAAAGTGCAGAGAACAGCGTCGTGACCTGTACAAGGCTTTCATCGACTTAATCAAGGCCTTCGACTCGGTCAACAGGGAAGCCCTCTGGTGGACCCTCAGCCGTCTTGGCTGCCCTCCAAAATTCATCGCCATTGTGAGGCAACTTGGCAGTGTCCTGCACAATAGCAACCAGTCTGAGTTCTTCCCCATCCAAACGGGAGCTAAACAAGGGTGTGTACTGGCGCCAACTCTCTTTTCCAATTTTCTTGGCTGCCTTCCTTACTTGTGCCAGTGCCAATTTAGCCGGCGGGGTGGGCGTCGAGTACAAGAGGAAGGGTCTTTTCAACATAAAACGACTCCAGGCAGGAGCAAAGGTGTCGGCAGCTTTCATTACTGAACTTCAGTATGCAGACGACCTCACCCGTGTTGCTCACACTGAACGCAACCTACAAGAGATCCTGAACATCTACGCAGATGCGTATGCACACTTCGGCCTTGAGGTGAATGTACATAAGACTTAGATTCTCTTTCATCGTAACGCTTGAAGGAGCACCACACGAGAAGGTGTCAATACTTTCGAGTTAGCCCGACTGCATAACAAGGCAGACAAGCGCCAACGCCGCAAAGACGCTGCCGCCGCCCCTCCCGCACTAGATGTAACCCTCTACATGTACAACATCTGTGATCGACCCTGTCGGTCCCGTATCGGCCTCTTTAGTCACCTCAGAACACACCAACCTAGGTGACATTCTTACTGTAATAACTCATATCACTGTATCATAGCTGGATGATCGCTATACTCGATTCTGATTGACAGCCAAGTAGTAGTAGTCGTATGACACAGTACTGGAGTTTATCGTGAAGTGGAGTGAAGGTGCAGCTGGCAGGCAATTACACTGGAGGATCTACCGGAGGAGAGAGGAGAAGGGAGGGAAAGGTGAGGGACGGAGGGAAAAAGGGGAAAGGAGAGAAGGGGAGAGGGCTGGTAGAGTATAGGAAGAGGAGGAAGAGATGAAGGGTAGGGAGAAAAAAGAGAGAAGAGGGAGGAGTGGCAAAGGAGGGGAGAGGAAGAGGCAGAATGTAGGGAAGAGAGAGAGAGAGAGAGAGAGAGAGAGAGAGAGAAGAGAGAGAGAGAGAGAGAGAGAGAGAGAGAGAGAGAGAGAGAGAGAGAGAGAGAGAGAGAGAGAGACTACCACTACCAAAACGGGTCGATAAAAGAAACAGAGAGAGAGAGAATAATGGAAGCTCACTCGAAAAAAAAAATAAAATCATAATAATAAGAGGTAGGGTGATGGCCGCTCTCCTAGAACCAGGGAATAAAACAAAAGACGGGAGGGAGGGGAGGGAGGGAGAGGTCGATAAGGGCGGTGAATAGAAGGTAATGGATTAAGAAGCACCTAGAGAGGGAGAATAATGAAGGTGGGGTTAAAGAACCTCCTCTCGCTTGTACTGTCAACTGTGTAACGTGTATATTCCCCGCCCTGTAACACTATATTATCACTGTTCTCACACACACACACACACACACACACACACACACACACACACACACACACACACACACACACACCTCTCAAGGTCATATCACAAACCATAATCGTAAGCCTTTAAAAATGTGTAAATAAGTTCACCTGTGTACACCTGACAACCAACACAGCTACACATAATATTCCTATGGTGCCTGTAGTCACACCTGTGTCACCACCTGTGTTACAGACGGGTGACGGTGGCGGGGCGGGGGTCCCCTGGGAGGCGGGGACACACACACCTGCCTGTAATATTCAAGTCCAGGGTCACATCCCCTTTACCCTATCCCTGAAGGGAGTCACATCCCTTCTCCTTCCTTCCACCGAAGTGTCACACCACTTACAAAGGTCACACCAATTACAAAGGTCATAACACTTACAAAGATCATAACACTTACAAACGTCACACCACTTACAAAGGTCACCCTCTTCCTCCTTCCCTCAGTTCCTTTCTTTACCTTCCTGTCTTGGGGTGACTCTCCCCTCTCTCCCCAATCCTCAACTCCTTTTCACCTTCCCCATGCCTTCAATCTCCCTTCCCTTTACCCCTCCCTTCACTCCCTGTTGTGATGGGTAACCTCTCTCCCTCTTCCTTCCCACTCTCCCTTCCTCCTACAACCCCTCCCTTTCTCTCTCAATCCCTCGCCCCTGTAGCTCCCTGCATGAACAAAACAACCATAACATATGCATGGCGTGAGGGAGGAGGCGAGAGTCTCTACACGGTAACAATAATCAGGTCCTTCGCCTCCCCTTCCTGACGGTGAGCTGGCTAATGAGGGCATATTTGTGGCACACTGAATTATGTACCCGGCCAGGTGAGCGATGGTACTGCTCTCTGTGTGGGTATTTTAGGTTGTGTGGGTATTTTAGGTTGTGTGGGTATTTTAGGTTGTGTGCGTATTTTAGGTTGTGTGGGTATTTTAGATTGTGTGGGTATTTTAGGTTGTGTGGGTATTTAGATTGTGTGGGTATTTCAGACTGCGCTTTGTGGATATTTTAATCTATGTGGGTATTTCTTCAGGATATGTGGGTATTTTAGTATAAGAGTATTAAACTATGTGGATATTTCAGTACAGGAATAGTCTGTATTATACGGATACATCAACGTGTGGATATTCTGTTGTGTGATACGTTTCTTGTTTAGATAATAAAACCTTTATCCACAGCCACACCTGAATATACTTTAGTGGATTAGACACTTAACTATGTGGATATACTTAACAGATCATACACTTATAAAATATAGCTGGATACTTTACTTCTTCAACAGTTCACTTGGCTGTACACTTTACTGAATGGACACTCGACTGACTGTCCATTGTCTACCGAAATCAGTGAGCAGGGAAGAGAGGAGGGGGGGAGGAGGGAGAGAGGAGAGAGAGAGGAAAGGAGAGAGGAGGAAGAGAGGAGACGGAGAGAGAAGGAGGGGACTTGAGTAGAGGAACGTCAGTAAATGTGAAGGAACGTGCGCCTCTATAGTAAGTGAGAGAGGGAGAGGGAGACGGAGAAACAGACGAGAGAGAGAGAGAGAGAGAGAGAGAGAGAGAGAGAGAGAGAGAGAGAGAGAGAGAGGGAGAGAGAGAGAGAGAGAGAGAGAGCTAACACAAAATGACACCGCCACTGACCGACTGCCCACACTTCCCCAACTGTAAAATTAGGTACCGATAGCCATTCTATAGCAAGGGGTGAACTACGGGCATGAACGAGTGACCCATAGGACAGAAGCCGAGTACTGTATCCACTTATCCACATGAGGAACCACATACACTCATACATTAAAAGACTAAATCCTAAGTGCCAGGCATTAAGTACAAGCTGGCAGTGTAAGTACATGTTGGAAGTAAGTTGGAAGGAAGTCACTTAAAACGCAACATAAAAGTGATTTAAGTAGTGAGGTTGTAAGTGAGAGAGAGAGAGAGAGAAAGTGAGATGTAAGTGAGAGAGAAAGACAAAGGTATTACGTGTGGGGAGGGTAGGGGAAGGTGAGGTGGGGGAGGGGGGGGGAGAGAGAACGACCCAGGAGAATGGCGGTCAGGTGAGGGGAACAAGGGGAAAATATGGTGAGATGAGGGAGAGAGAACAAAGATGGTGGTGGTGAGGGATGATGAAGGGAGACCTGCACAAAGAACACGAGGGGGAGAACAAGGGAGAACAAGAGAGGGCAGGAGAACAAGGAGGGTAAGAGAACAAGAGAGGGTAGGAGAACAAGGGAGGGTAAGAGAACAAGGGAGGGTAGGAGAACAAGGGAGGGTAAGAGAACAAGAGAGGGTAGGAGAACAAGGGAGGGTAGAGAACAAGGGAGGGTAGGAGAACAAGGGAGGGTAAGAGAACAAGGGAGGGTAGGGAGAACAAGGAGGGTAGGAGAGAGGGAGGGCAGGAACAAGAGAGGGGAGAAGAACAAGGAGGGCAGGAAAACAAGGAAGGTAGGAAAGAAAGGGGGAGGTAGGGAGAACAAGGGAGGGTAGGGAGAACAAGGGAGGGTAGGAGAACATGGGAGGACAGAAAGGTAGGAGAACAAAGGAGAACAGGAGAACAAGTGAGAATAAGAGAACAGGAGAACGAAAGAGAATAAGAAAACAGGAGAACGAAAGAGAACAAGATAGGAGAACACGAAGAGAAAGAAAAATAGGAAAAGAGAAGGACAGAAGAAAGGGAGAACATACATGAAGAAGAAGAACAGAAGAACAAGAGAGAGAGAGAGAGAGAGAGAGAGAGAGAGAGAGAGAGAGAGAGAGAGAGAGAGAGAGAGAGAGAGAGAGAGAGAGAGAGAGAGAGAGAATAAGGGCAGACAAAGGTAGGGTAATAAAGAAGGACAAAGAGAGAGAGAGAGAGAGAGAGAGAGAGAGAATAAGGGCAGACAAAGGTAGGGGGTAAAAGAAGGACGAGAGAGAGAGAGAGAGAGAGAGAGAGAGAGAATAAGGGCAGACAAAGGTAGGGGTAATAAAGGAAGGACAGAGAGAGAGAGAGAGAGAGAGAGAGAGAGAGAGAGAGAGAATAAGGGCAGACAAAGGTAGGGGTAATAAAGGAAGGACAGAGAGAGAGAGAGAGAGAGAGAGAGAGAGAGAGAGAGAGAGAGAGAGAGAGAGAGAGAGAGAGAGAGAGAGAGAGAGAGAGAGAGGAGGTAGGGCAGTAGACAAACAAGGGAAGGGAATCTGAGGGGCGAGGGATGAAATAATTTATGCTTGGCTGTATTTACCATCAGTCTGCCATAATATATACCAACAGTCTGCCATCATGCACAACCAACTAGCTATTGGCAATATATAAATGTGTGTGTGTGTGTGTGTGTGTGTGTGTGTGTGTGTGTGTGTGTGTGTGTGTGTGTGTGTGTGTGTGTGTGTGTGTGTGTGTGTGTGTGTGTATGTGTGTGTGTGTGTGTGTGTGTGTGTGTGTGTGTGTGTGTATGTGTGTGTGTGTGTGTGTGTGTGTGTGTGTGTGTGTGTGTGTGTGTGTGTGTGTGTATGTGTGTGTGTGTGTGTGTGTGTGTATGTGTGTGTGTGTGTGTGTGTGTGTATGTGTGTGTGTGTGTGTGTGTGTAGATCGCTTCATTATTCACGTCCTCAATTTCATATTTACATCTGTCTCTCATTTTTTTCTCTTCAATTATCCTCCTCATTATCTCTTATTACCTCTTACTCCCTTCACTCACTCTTTTTTCTTTCTTTATTCTTTTTATCTTACCTCTTCTTCCCCACCCTCTTCTTCCTTCTCTTCTTCCCTCTCCTTCTTCCTTTTCTCCTCTCCCTCCTCTTCCCTCATCCTTCTTCACCCTATCCTATAATTCCCATTACTCTTTACCCTCAGCCTTCCTCTCCCTCACCCCTTTCTCCCTCATCTTTCACCCCTCACCCCTCACTCTCCCTCATGTTTTACCACCTCACCCTTCCTTCCTTAATTCCCTTCACCCTCCTACGCCTCTCACCCCTCCTTCCCTCCTCTTCCCTATTTCCTTCTCACTTCCTTCCCCTCTCACCCCTCCTTCCCTCTCACCCTCTCCCCTCCTCGTTGTTACCCCTCCTTCCCACCCGTTACCTTCAACAAATCAAGAACCCACCCTACCCTACCCTACCCTACCCTACCCTAACTTAACCTAACCTTCCTACCCTCACCCCACCCTACCCTACCCTACCCTACCCCACCCTACCCCACCCTACCCCTACCTTAACCTACCCTACCCTAACCCAACCAAACCCCTACCCTACCCTACCCCACCCCTACCCCACCCCACCCTACCCCACCCTCCCCAACTTAACCTAACCTTCCCTACCCTACCCCACCCCACCCTACCCTCACCCTACCCCACCCTACCCCTACCCTAACCTACCCCACCCCACCCTACCCTACCCTACACCTAACCCACCCTACCCTACCCTAACCTACCCTACCCTACCCTACCTAACCTACCCTACCCTAACCTAACCAAACCCTACCCTACCCTACCCCACCCTACCCTAACCTACCTACCCTACCCTACCCCTAACCTAACCAAACCTAACCAATGCTCACAAAAGAATCAGATGACGTTAATAGCTCCATTAATTCACTTTATTGAACAGGATCAGTTAAGAGTTTGGAACAACGACCAGGTGTTTATTTAATCCCCTGAGTACTGTGTTTTAACCCTATGAGTACGAGAATTTAAATCCTAGGTAATGTTTTAACCCTATGAGTACGAGAATTTAAATCCCTGAGTACAATGTTTAACCCTATGAGTACGAGAATTTAAATCCCCTGAGTACAGTGTTTTAACCCTATGAGTACGAGAATTTAAATCCCCTGAGTACAATGTTTTAACCCTATGAGTACGAGAATTTAAATCCCCTGAGTACAGTGTTTTAACCCTATGAGTACGAGAATTTAAATCCCCTGAGTACAATGTTTTAACCCTATGAGTACGAGAATTTAAATCCCCTGAGTACAATGTTTTAACCCTATGAGTACGAGAATTTAAATCCTTGTGTACTTTGTTTAAATATTCTGATTACGATAACCTGACCTCTTCAGTACGATAATTTAACCTCTTTAGTACGATAATTTAACCCCTTGAGTTACGATGCCTTAACCCCTTGTAGTTACTCCCATTTAATCCCGTACTTAAGGGGTTAAAGGGTCGGGTCAAGTGGTAGTATCCCTTAATCGTAGCGAGAAGATGTCGAGGCTAAAGGGGTGACTATATCTGTAAACATCGAAGCGGAAATATGGGATGTTGATATGACGAAGGACAGAGAAGAGAGAGAGAGAGAGAGAGAGAGAGAGAGTATAGAGTTGTTAATGGTAATGTTTTATAGAGTGAGTGAGTGAGTGAGAAAATGAGCTAGAGAGAAAGTGAGTGAGTGGCTTTGGGAACCCCTATAAAGGAAAATTTCAACAGCGCCAATACACAGGAGAGCAGGTGAGATCAAGGGGCTGCGGATACAACTACAGGAGGATTAACTTGGTGTAGAGAGAGAGAGAGAGAGAGAGAGCGAGAGAGAGAGAGAGAGAGAGAGAGAGAGAGAGAGAGAGATAACAAACTGTATTATTGGTTTTATGGAATTAGTGAACAACAACAACTCCATGAAGACGAAGACGAAGAAGACGACGATGATGAAGAAGAAGAAGAAGACGAAGAAGACGACGATGATGAAGAAGAAGAAGAAGAAGAAGAAGAAGACGACGATGATGATGAAGAAGAAGAAGAAGTAACATGAGAATCCTGTGGTACACCCCAGCAGCTGTCCCCAACAATATCATCTTACTTAATTATATTCCTGAAAAATAATCCTTTTCTTCTTAGTATATAAATATTGTTTGAATGTCAGACACCGCGTGTGTTTCTTGACCACCTGAAGATTAGACTCCCGGCTTATGTCACCTGAAGATTAGACTCCCTTATGTCACCTGAACATTAGACTCCCGGCTTATGTCACCTGAAGTTAGACTCCCGGCTTATGTCACCTGAAGATGACTCCCGGCTTATGTCACCTGAAGATTAGACTCCCCGGCTTATGTAACCTGAAGTTAGACTCCTGGCTATGTCACCTGAAGATTAGACTCGCATGTAACCTGAAGATTAGACTCCCGGCTTATGTAACCTGAATTAGACTCGGCTTATGTCACCTGAAGATTAGACTCCTGGCTTATGTCACCTGAAGATTAGACTCCCGGCTTATGTCACCTGAAGATTAGACTCCCCGGCATGTAACCGATTAGACTCCTGGATGTCACCTGATTAGACTCTGGCTTATGTCACCTGAAGATTAGACTCCTGGCTATGTCACCTGAAGATTAGACTCCCCGGCTTATGTCACCTGAAGATTAGACTCCCGGCTTATGTAACTGAAGATTAGACTCGCATGTACCGAAGATTAGACTCCCCGGCTTATGTCACCTGAAGATTAGACTCCCCGGCTTATGTCACCTGAAGATTAGACTCCCGGCTTATGTAACCTGAAGATTAGACTCCCGGCATGTAACCTGAAGATTAGACTCCCCGGCTTATGTCACCTGAAGATTAGACTCCCCGGCTTATGTCACCTGAAGATTAGACTCCCCGGTTTATGTCACCTGATTAGACTCCTGGCTTATGTCACCTGAAGATTAGACTCCCCGGCTTATGTAACCTGAAGATTAGACTCCTGGCTTATGTCACCTGAAGATTAGACTCCCCGTATGTCACCTGAAGATTAGACTCCCCGGCATGTCACCTGAAGATTAGACTCCCTGGCTTATGTAACCTGAAGATCAGACTCCCGGCTTATGTCACCTGAAGATTAGACTCCCTGGCTTATGTCACCTGAAGATTAGACTCCCTGGCTTATGTCACCTGAAGATTAGACTCCCGGCTTATGTAACCTGAAGATCAGACTCCCGGCTTATGTCACCTGAAGATTAGACTCTCCTGGCTTATGTCACCTGAAGATTAGACTCCCCGGCTTATGTCACCTGAAGATTAGACTCCCCGGCTTATGTCACCTGAAGATTAGACTCCCCGGCTTATGTCACCTGAAGATTAGACTCCCGGCTTATGTCACCTGAAGATTAGACTCCCCGGCTTATGTCACCTGAAGATTAGACTCCTGGCTTATGTCACCTGAAGATTAGACTCCCCGGTTTATGTCACCTGAAGATTAGACTCCCGGCTTATGTAACCTGAAGATTAGACTCCTGGCTTATGTCACCTGAAGATTAGACTCCCCGGCTTATGTCACCTGAAGATTAGACTCCCTGGCATGTCACCTGAAGATTAGACTCCCCGGCTTATGTCACCTGAAGATTAGACTCCCGGCTTATGTAACCTGAATTAGACTCCTGGCTTATGTCACCTGAAGTTAGACTCCCGGCTTATGTCACCTGAAGATTAGACTCCTGGCTTATGTCACCTGAAGATTAGACTCCCCGGCATGTCACCTGAAGTAGACTCCCGGCTTATGTAACCTGAAGATTAGACTCCTGGCTTATGTCACCTGAAGATTAGACTCCCCGGCATGTCACCTGAAGATTAGACTCCCGGCTTATGTCACCTGAAGATTAGACTCCCGGCTTATGTAACCTGAAGATTAGACTCCTGGCTTATGTAACCTGAAGATTAGACTCCCCGTATGTCACCTGAAGATTAGACTCCCGGCTTATGTCACCTGAAGATTAGACTCCCCGGTTTATGTCACCTGAAGATTAGACTCCTGGCTTATGTCACCTGAAGATTAGACTCCCGGCTTATGTAACCTGAAGATTAGACTCCTGGCTTATGTCACCTGAAGATTAGACTCCCCGGCATGTCACCTGAAGATTAGACTCCCCGGCTTATGTCACCTGAAGATTAGACTCCCCGGCTTATGTAACCTGAAGATCAGACTCCCCGGTTTATGTCACCTGAAGATTAGACTCCCTGGCTTATGTCACCTGAAGATTAGACTCCCTGGCTTATGTCACCTGAAGATTAGACTCCCGGCTTATGTAACCTGAAGATCAGACTCCCGGCTTATGCCTGAAGATTAGACTCCTGGCTTATGTCACCTGAAGATTAGACTCGGCTTATGTCACCTGAAGATTAGACTCCCGGCTTATGTCACCTGAAGATTAGACTCCCCGGCTTATGTCACCTGAAGATTAGACTCCCGGCTTATGTCACCTGAAGATTAGACTCCCGGCTTATGTCACCTGAAGATTAGACTCCCTGGCTTATGTCACCTGAAGATTAGACTCCCCGGTTTATGTCACCTGAAGATTAGACTCCCGGCTTATGTAACCTGAGATTAGACTCCTGGCTTATGTCACCTGAAGATTAGACTCCCCGGCTTATGTAACCTGAAGATTAGACTCCCCGGCTTATGTAACCTGAAGATTAGACTCCCCGGCTTATGTCACCTGAAGATTAGACTCCCGGCTATGTCACCTGAATTAGACTCCCGGCTTATGTAACCTGAAGATTGACTCCTGGCTTATGTCACCTGAAGATTAGACTCCCGGCTTATGTCACCTGAAGATTAGACTCCCGGTTTATGTCACCTGAAGATTAGACTCCCCGGCTTATGTAACCTGAAGATTAGACTCCCTGGCTTATGTCACCTGAAGATTAGACTCCCGGCTTATGTAACCTGAAGATTAGACTCCTGGCTTATGTCACCTGAAGATTAGACTCCCCGGCTTATGTCACCTGAAGATTAGACTCGGCTTATGTCACCTGAAGATTAGACTCCTGGCTTATGTAACCTGAAGATTAGACTCGGCTTATGTCACCTGAAGATTAGACTCCTGGCTATGTAACCTGAAGATTAGACTCCTGGCTTATGTAACCTGAAGATTAGACTCCTGGCTTATGTCACCTGAAGATTAGACTCCTGGCTTATGTCACCTGAAGATTAGACTCCAGCCTCACTGAAGATTAGACTCCCTGGCTTATGTAACCTGAAGATTAGACTCCTGGCTTATGTCACCTGAAGATTAGACTCCTGGCATGTCACCTGAAGATTAGACTCCCTGGCTTATGTCACCTGAAGATTAGACTCCTGGCTTATGTAACCTGAAAATTAGACTCCCCGGCTTAGTAACCTGAAGTTAGACTCCCGGCTTATGTCACCTGAAGATTAGACACCTTAAATCTAATCAAATTTTACCTAACCTAACCTAACCTTACCTTACCCCCTCTAGGTGGCGTTAAGGTAAAATAAGCTAGGGTGCCTAATCTTCAGGTAAAATCTGGGTGCCTAATCTTCAGGTAAAATTAGCTAGGGTGCCTAATCTTCAGGTAAAATAAGCTAGGGTGCCTATTCTTCAGGTGATTCTTATTTACTGTGAGTGTTGCCAAGGGCGCTAGTGTCAAGTTGTTATACTGTATATATGTTTATTTTGAGTGTCTTATGGGTAAATAATTGTAGTGTCCAGCTTCTGTCACTCATTACTACTCACCTCTCACTCCTCACTCCTCACCTCTCACCTTTCATTCCTTACCTCTCACTCCTCACCTCTCACCTTTCATTCCTTACCTCTCACTCCTCACCTCTCACCTTTCATTCCTTACCTCTCACTCCCACCTCTCACCTTCATTCCTTACCTCTCACTCCTCACCTCTCACCTTTCATTCCTTACCTCTCACTCCTCACCTCTCACCTTTCATTCCTTACCTCTCACCTCTTACGTCATCCCTCATCTCTCATTCCTCACCAGTCATCTCTCACTCCTTACCTATTACCTCGACACCTCACCACCTCACCTCTCATCGCCTCCCATCTCATCTCTCACCCCTCACTTGTCACCTCTCATCTCCCACCAACCTCACCTGTTAGCCCTTACCCTGGGAGGTGATAGGAACCCTTATAGTGAGGAGAGGCGCTAAAATTAGGTCGCCTTTCTCCCGCCCTGAATAAGGAGAGCTTGGCGTGTCCAAGTAATATTACCTAATGCCTACGCTCTACCACGGCTGGGGAGGAAGTAAAAGATGGAAGGAGGGAAGGAAGGAGGGGAAGGAAGGAGGAAGGAGAGGGACTTTGTATATTTAGAGAGAGAGAGAGAGAGAGAGAGACCTGTGATCTTAACCTGTTACCCTGACCTGTCACCTTAACCTGTAACCCTGACCTGTGATCTTAACCTGTTACCCAGACTTGTCACCTTAACCTGTAACCCTGACCTGTAGGCTTAACCTGATACCCTGACCTGTCACCTTAACCTGTATCCCTGACCTGTGATCTTAACCTGTTACCCAGACTTGTCACCTTAACCTGTAACCCTGACCTGTGAGCTTAACCTGATACCCTGACCTGTCACCTTAACCTGTATCCCTGACCTGTGATCTTAACCTGTTACCCAGACTTGTCACCTTAACCTGTAACCCTGACCTGTGATCTTAACCTGTTACCCTGACCTGTCACTTAACCTGTAACCCTGACCTGTGAGCTTAACCTGATACCCTGACCTGTCACCTTAGCAACCAACCTGACCTGTGAGAGCAACCTGATACCCTGACCTGTCACCTTAACCTGTATCCCTGACCTGTGATCTTAACCTGTAACCCTGACCTGTAACCTTAACCTGTAACCCTGACCTGTGACCTTAACCTGTAACCCTGACCTCTGATGGAGGAGACATGAACACAAATCACCCTGAGACTACAGTAAGACTCACTTACCACCCAGGAGACTACAGTAAGATCTCACATTACCCCAGGAGACTACAGTAAGACTCTCACATTACCACCAGGAGACTACAGTAAGACTCTCACATTACCACCAGGAGACTACAGTAAGACTCACATTACCACCAGGAGACTACAGTAAGACTCTCACATTACCACCAGGAGACTACAGTAAGACTCTCACATTACCACCCTGAAACTACAGTAAGACTCTCACATTACCACCAGGAGACTACAGTAAGACTCTCACATTACCACCCTGAGACTACAGTAAGGCTTTCACATTACCACCAGGAAACTACAGTAAGACTCTCACATTACCACCAGGAGACTACAGTAAGACTCTCACATTACCAACAGGAGACTACAGTAAGATTCTCACATTACCACCCTAAGACTACAGTAAGACTCTCACATTACCACCAGGAGAATACAGTAAGACTCTCACATTACCACCAAGAGACTACAGTAAGACTCTCACATTACCACCAGGAGACTACAGTAAGACTCTCACATTACCACCAGGAGACTACAGTAAGACTCTCACATTACCACCAGGAGACTACGAAGTAAGACTCACATTACCACCAGGAGACTACAGTAAGACTCTCACATGCAAAGGAGACTACAGTAAGACTCTCACATTACCACCAGGAGCTACAGTAAGACTCTCACATTACCACCCTGAGACAGTAAGACTCTCACATTACCACCAAGAGACACAGTATCACATTACCACAGGAGACTACAGTAAGACTCTCACATTACCACCAGAGACACAGTAAGACTCTCATTACCACCAGGAGACTACAGTAAGACTCACATTACCACCAGGAGACTACAGTAAGACTCTCACATGCACCAGGAGACTACAGTAAGACTCACATTACCACCAAGGAGACTACATTAAGACTCTCACATTACCACCTGAGACACAGTAAGACTCTCACATTACCACCTAAAGACTACAGTAAGACTCACATTACCACCAGGAGACTACAGTAAGACTCTCACATTACCACCAGGAGAATACAGTAAGACTCTCACATTACCACCAGGAGACTACAGTAAGACTCTCACATTACCACCAGGAGACTACAGTAAGACTCTCACATTACCACCAGGAGACTACAGTAAGACTCTCACATTACCACCAGGAGACTACAGTAAGACTCTCACATTACCACCAAGAGACTACAGTAAGACTCTCACATTACCACCAGGAGAATACAGTAAGACTCTCACATTACCACCAGGAGACTACAGTAAGACTCTCACATTACCACCTGAGACCTGACAGACTCTCACATTACCACCAAGAGACTACAGTAAGACTCTCATTACCACCAGAGAGACTACAGTAAGACTCTCCACATTACCACCAGGAGACTACAGTAAGACTCTCACATTATCACCAGGAGACTACAGTAGACTCACATTACCACCAAGGAGACTACAGTAAGACTCACATTACCACCAGGAGACTACAGTAAGACTCTCACATTATCACCAGGAGACTATAGTAAGACTCTCACATTACCACCAGGAGACTACAGTAAGACTCTCACATTACCGCAAGAGACTACAGTAAGACTCTCATGCCACTGGAGACTACAGTAAGACTCTCACATTACCACCAGGGCTACAGTAAGACTCCCACATTACCACCAGGAGACTACAGTAAGACTCTCACATTACCACCAAGAGAGACTACAGTAAGACTCTCACATTACCACCAAGAGACTACAGTAAGACTCTCACATTACCACCCAGGGAGCTACAGTAAGACTCTACATTATCACAGGAGACTACAGTAAGACTCATTACCACCAGGAGACTACAGTAAGACTCACATTACCACCAGGGAGACTACAGTAAGACTCTCACATTACCGCAGAGACTACAGTAAGACTCTCACATTACCACCAGGGAGCTACAGTAAGACTCTCACATTACCACCAAGAGACTACAGTAAGACTCACATTACCAGGAGACTACAGTAAGACTCTCACATTACCACCAGGAGAATACAGTAAGACTCTCACATTACCACCAGGAGACTACAGTAAGACTCTCACATTACCACCAGGAGACTACAGTAAGACTCCCACATTACCACCAGGAGACTACAGTAAGACTCTCACATTACCACCCTAAGACTACAGTAAGACTCTCACATTACCACCAGGAGAATACAGTAAGACTCTCACATTACCACCCTAAGACTACAGTAAGACTCTCACATTACCACCCTAAGACTACAGTAAGACTCTCACATTACCACCAGGAGACTACAGTAAGACTCTCACATTACCACCCTAAGACTACAGTAAGACTCTCACATTACCACCAGGAGAATACAGTAAGACTCTCACATTACCACCAGGAGACTACAGTAAGACTCTCACATTACCACCAGGAGACTACAGTAAGACTCTCACATTACCACCAGGAGACTACAGTAAGACTCACATTACCACCAGGAGACTACAGTAAGACTCTCCCACATTACCACCAGGAGACTACAGTAAGACTCTCACAAATCACCAGGAGACTACAGTAAGACTCACATTACCACCAGGAGACTACAGTAAGACTCACATTACCACCAAGAGACTACAGTAAGACTCTCCACGTACCACCAGGAGACTACAGTAAGACTCACATTACCACCAGGAGACTACAGTAAGACTCTCACATTACCACCCTAAGACTACAGTAAGACTCACATTACCACCAAGAGACTACAGTAAGACTCTCACATTACCACCCTAAGACTACAGTAAGACTCACATTACCACCAGGAGAATACAGTAAGACTCTCACATTACCACCAGGAGACTACAGTAAGACTCTCACATTACCACCCTAAGACTACAGTAAGACTCACATTACCACCCTGAGACTACAGTAAGACTCTCACATTACCACCAGGAGAATACAGTAAGACTCTCACATTACCACCAAGAGACTACAGTAAGACTCTCACATTACCACCCTAAGACTACAGTAAGACTCACATTACCACCCTGAGACTACAGTAAGACTCTCACATTACCACCAAGAGACTACAGTAAGACTCTCACATTACCACCAGGAGACTACAAGGTTCCTGTGTCCAATTTCCTCCTAACTTAAGATATGAAAAAATATTACCTTCTATAGTTTCAATTTAACTTCCACACCAGCTTAACCTCCATTCTTTATGCTGCAGGTCTTAGGTTAGGTTAGGTTAGGTTAGGTTAGGTTAGGTTAGGTTAGGTTAGGTTAGGTGAGGTTAGGTGAGGTTAGGTTAGGTTAACAGAGGAAAATGAACTCACGAACCTTTGAGATTGTGAGGCCAGGTGTGTTGGCTCCCTTGATTATTCTCACCTTCCTTATTACCTCTCTTTGTTTACATGACCGTCAGGTGTACCAGCCTCTCTCTCTCTCTCTCTCTCTCTCTCTCTCTCTCTCTCTCTCTCTCTCTCTCTCTCTCTCTCTCTCTCACCTATTCCCTTCAAAGACTCCTTCTCAAAGTTATATAAATTAGAAAACAAATATGAATGAAAAAAAACAGAATTTATACAACAGGAACATGAAGCATATATAAATTGTATAGAAGTTATCACAACAGAATTTATATAATAACACGCAACAATATATTTAATAAACAGAAAACATCTCCTTCCATCCAGTCCACATCATAAACAAATGAAAGACGTGAGGTGAAATATACAGTCATACAGTCACTTATACTCCACAGTGTGTCAGGATACAGTCATACAGTCACTTATACTCCACGTGGTGTCAGGATACAGTCACACAGTCACTTATACTCCACAGTGTGTCAGGATACAGTCATACAGTCACTTATACTCCACGTGGTGTCAGGATACAGTCACTTTGGTATGGCATCCTGGTCGGGGAGTATGAACGCGTCAACTCAGATCAACAATTGGGAATTCTCATGACACATATCGTAACGTGAGTGTGTGGGAGGAGGGAGGAAGAGGTGTGGGAGGAGAGGGAGGAAGAGTGTGTGGGAGGAGAGGGAGGAAGAGTGTGTGGGAGGGAGAGGGAGGAAGAGTGTGTGGGAGGAGAGGGAGGAAGAGTGTGTGGGAGGAGAGGAGGAAGAGTGTGTGGGAGGAGAGGAGGAAAGAGTGTGTGGGAGGAGAGGGAGAAAGAGGAGGAGGAGGAAGGAGGAGGAGGAGGAAGAAGAAGGAAGAGAGGTGTTATTTTGCCGTGCTTCTTCCAAGAGAGAGAGAGAGAGAGAGAGAGAGAGAGAGAGAGAGAGAGAGAGAGAGAGAGAGAGAGAGACACATATATAAACAATAATATATGTCTAGGAGAGATCAAAGCCAGACACAATACCAAGAAACCTTCTCTATACTAGTGAGTTAGTTCCTCGGGGCTGGTGGGGGCTGGTGGGGGCTGGTGGGGGCTGGTGGGGGTGGGGAGGATGGCACAACACTACTCCGCCGCTCGGTCTTTGATCATAGTGACTCTGTAATAAACGTCTGCAACCTTCCTTCCTCACAACTCTCTCTCTCTCCTCTCTCTCTCTCTCTCTCTCTCTTTGTCGTTCTTTCTTTATTTATCTTTACCTTTATTTCTGTCTTTCTGGGGTAGTGTGGTGGGGTAGTGTGGTGGGGTAGTGTGGTGGGGTAGTGTGGTGGGGGTAGTGTGGTGGGGTAGTGTGGTGGGGTAGTGTGGTGTGGTAGTGGTGGGGTAGTGTGGTGGTGTAGTGTGGTGGTGTAGTGTGGTGGGGTAGTGTGGTGGGGTAGG
Organism: Homarus americanus; assembly: GCF_018991925.1. Taxonomy (NCBI): domain Eukaryota; kingdom Metazoa; phylum Arthropoda; class Malacostraca; order Decapoda; family Nephropidae; genus Homarus; species Homarus americanus. The sequence goes on from NW_024733214.1 coordinate 105,548, forward strand.
TGTGGTGGTGTAGTGTGGTAGTGTAGTGTGGTGGTGTAGTGTGGTGGTGTAGTGTGGTGGTGTAGTGTGGTGGTGTAGTGTGGTAGTGTAGTGTGTGGTGGTGTAGTGTGGTAGTGTAGTGTGGTGGGTAGTGTGGTAGGTAGTGTGGTGTGTAGTGTGGTGGGGTAGTGTGGTGGGTAGTGTGGTGGGGTAGTGTGGTGGGTAGTGTGGTGGTGTGGTGTGGTGGGTAGTGTGGTGGGGTAGTGTGGTAGTGTAGTGTGGTGTGGGTGTAGTGTGGTAGTGTAGTGTGGTGGGGTAGTGTGGTGGTGTAGTGGCAGTGCAGTGTGGTGGGGCAGTGTGGTGGGTAGTGTGGTGGGGCAGTGGGGTGGGGCAGTGTGGTGTGGTGAAAGTGGGGTGGTGTAGTGGTGGGCAGTGGTGGGGCAGTGTGGTGGTGCAGTGTGGTGTGCAGTGGTGGTGTAGTGTGGTGTGGTAGTGTGGTGGGTAGTGTGGTGGTGTAGTGTGGTGGTGTAGTGGTGGGGTAGTGTGGTGGGTAGTGTGGTGGTGTAGTGTGGTGAGGTAGTGTGGTGTGGTGTGGTGGTGTAGTGTGATGGGTAGTGGTAGTGTAGTGGTGGTGGTGGTGGGAGGTGGTAGTGTGGTGGGGTAGTGGTGGGGTAGTGAGGTGTAGTGGTGGTGTAGTGTGGTGGGTAGTGTGGTGGCAGTGTGGTGGTGTAGTGTGGAGTGCAGTGCGTGGTGGGGCAGTGTGGTGGGGTAGGTGGCAGGTGTGAGTGGGGTAGTGTGGTGGGAGTGGTGGTGCAGTGGGTGGTGTAGTGTGGTGTGGTGAGGCAGTGTGGGGCAGTGTGGTGGGGCAGTGGTGGGCAGTGTGGTGGTGCAGTGGTGGTGCAGTGGTGGGGCAGTGGTGGGCAGTGTGCGGTGTAGTGTGGTGGTGTAGTGTGGTGGTGTAGTGTGGTGGGGTAGTGGTGGGGCAGTGGTGGTGGTGTAGTGTGGTGGCAGTGTGGTGGTGTAGTGTGGGGGCGGGTAGTGTGGTGGGGTAGTGTGGTGGCAGTGTGGTGGTAGTGTGGTGGGGTGAAAGTGGTGGGGTAGTGTGGTGGGGTGTGTAGTGTGGTGGGCAGGTGGTGGTGGGGAGTGTGTGGTGGGGGGTAGTGGTGGGAGTGGGGTGGGCAGTGTGGTGGTGCAGTGGTGGGCAGGTGGTGGTGCAGTGTGGTGGGAGTGTGGTGGCAGTGTGGTGGGGCAGTGGTGGGGCAGTGTGGTGGTGTAGTGTGGTGGGGCAGTGGTGGGTAGTGTGGGGGGCAGTGTGGTGCAGTGTGGTGGTGTAGTGTGGTAGTGGTGGTGCAGTGGTGAGTGTGGTGGGAGGTGGTGGGCAGTGGTGGGGTGGTGAGTGGTGGGGAGTGGTGGGGTAGTGTGGTGGGCAGTGTGGTGGGGCAGTGGGGTGTGGTGGGAGTGGTGGGGTGGTGGGGTAGTGGGGTGGGGAGTGGGGGGTAGTGTGGTGGGCAGTGTGGTGGGGCAGTGTGGTGGGTAGTGTGGTGGGGGTAATGTGGTGGTGTAGTGGTGGGGTAGTGTGGTGTGCGTGGTGGGGTAGTGGTGGGTAGTGTAATACGGCGGGCCAGTACCCTAGAATAAATTCCGGACCTTAACAATACTATTACACTAACACACACAGACACAGTTCGCATTCCCCTGTGTGTGTGTGTGTGTGTGTGTGTGTGTGTGTGCGCTAAAGCTCATATATGGCGACCTGTGGTGTAATGGACAGCAAGCTCGTCTCGCAAGCAAGCGTATCCGGGTTCGATCCCCTGGGCAAGGTGAAACTATGGGCAAGCTTCTTTACGCCATTTGCCTCTGTCTACCCAGCCGTAATTGGGAACCTGGATGTTAATCGATTTGCGGATCGTGTTCCAGGGTAATGGTTAGCCAGTGCAGTTGGCGAGTTGTCCGGTCTTCTCGGACTATTCCTTGACACTGGGTCATGCATCTCGTTAACTCAGGGTGTGGTTGTTGTGTTGGCGACAGCTTCTACACCTTAAACAAATTCACACCTTGGTAACCCTACGGCGGCCATCGTCGTTACATGAGGGGCGACCATTAGTATACTGTACATGTGAAGCGCCCAGTCAAGGTCGAATATGTAGGTCACACACACACACACACACACACACTGCCGTCTGTGCGTGACTTGTATGTGTTTTGTTCGTGTCTGTGCGTGTGTTGTACGTGATTGACCGTGACCCACCAGACTATATGCCGGGACACGAACGATCAGTCACGGTGGCGCGGTGTTGTTATCCCCCGCCAGCTGACAGTGTAGTCGCCATCGTTTGTCTGTTTGTTTCTTATCTTACAGTCGATGTCTGTCTGTCTGTCTGTCTGTCTGTCTGTCTGTCTGTCTGTCTAGTGAGGTTCATGGAACTGGCGAGAATGAAAACAAACCCTCAAATCCTAACCTAACCTAACCTACCCCAAATTAATCCATCTAACCAAAATACCCTAATCTAACCTAACCTAACCTAACCCAACCCAACCTAACCTAACCTAACCTAATCTAACCTAACAAACCAACCAAATCAAACCTTAAGTCACTTTTCATAATTTGTAATAACAGTTTGAAGGGAGGGAGGGGTGAGAGAGGAATAGGAAGGGGTAGGAAGGGGATTAGAGAGGGGTAGAATGGGGTAGAGAGGGTAGGAAGGGGTAGGAGGGGGAGGGTAGAGAGGGGTAGGGAGGGGGTAGGAGGAGGAGGGTAAGAGGCGTGAGGGAGTGGTAGGAGGGAAGGGGTTAGATGAAAGAGGGAGGGGTAGTAGAGGGAAGGGAGGGGGAATGGTAGTAGGGGAGGGGAGTGGTAGGGGAAGGTGGGGTGAGGGAGAGAAGGGAGGAGTAGTAGGGGAGGAGGTAAGAGGGGGGAGAGTAGAGACGGGAGGGGTTATAGAGGGAGGGGTAGGAGGAGAAGGGGGAGTCGGGAGGGGGAGGTAAACTTAGTTATTAACATACTATGTACAATCCCTCTCGAGAAGTGGGCTTTGGTGAGGCTAATCCTGGTTATTCCGGAGCTTGGCTGGCACCACCCCAGGTTAAGTCTCCTCCTTTCTTATCTACCTGCCTGCCCACCATTTTCTAATTATTCCAGGTAGAGTGTAAGGTCTCTTCTCTCTCTTCTTATCTACCTGCCTGCCCACCATTTTCTCTAATTATTCCAGGTAAAGTGTAAGGTCTCTCTCTCCCCCTCTCTCTCACTCACCTGCCCACCTGTTCCCACTAATTATCCCAGGTAGGGAAATAATTAATGTCCGGTTTCACAAAGACTCGTAATTATAACTTTTTCCCAGTAAGTTCAGAATACAAGACCACATCAAGTTATGGTGCTGTGGAATGGTGCTTTGGTATGGTGCTGAGGAATGGTGCTGTGGTAAGTGTGGTATGGTGCTGTGGCTGGCTGTGGTATGGTGATGTGGTTGGTTGTGGTATAGGGCTGTGGTATGGTGCTGTGGTTGACTGTGGTACTGTGCTGTAGTTGGCTGTGGTATGGTGCTGTGGCTGGCTGTGGTATGGTGATGTGGTTGGCTGTGGTATGGGGCTGTGGTATGGTGCTGTGGTTGACTGTGGTATGGTGCTCTGGGTGACTGTGGTGTGGTGATATGGCTGACTGTGGTGATGCTATGGCTGACTGTGGTGTGGTGCTGTGGCTGACTGTGGTATGGTGATATGGCTGACTGTGGTATGTTGCTATGGCTGACTGTGGTGTGGTGCTATGGCTGACTGTGGTGTGGTGCTATGGCTGACTGTGGTATGGTGCTATGGCTGACTGTGGTATGGTGCTATGACTGACTGTGGTATGGACTGACTGTGGTATGGTGCTATGACTGACTGTGGTATGGTGCTATGGCTGACTGTGGTATGGTGCTATGACTGACTGTGGTAGCTGTGGCTGACTGTGGTATGGTGCTATGACTGACTGTGGTATGGTGCTGCGACTGACTGTGGTATGTTGCTATGACTGACTGTGGTGTGGTGCTATGGCTGACTGTGGTATGGTGCTATGACTGACTGTGGTATGGTGCTATGACTGACTGTGGTATGGTGCTGTGGCTGACTGTGGTATGGTGCTATGACTGACTGTGGTATGGTGCTATGACTGACTGTGGTATGGTGCCAATGACTGACTGTGGTATGGTGCTATGACTGACTGTGGTGTGGTGCTATGGCTGACTGTGGTATGGTGCATGACTGACTGTGGTGTGGTGCTATGGCTGACTGTGGTATGGTGCTATGACTGACTGTGGTATGGTGCTATGGCTGACTGTGGTGTGGTGCTGTGGCTGACTGTGGTGTGGTGCTATGGCTGACTGTGGTATGGTTAACTGACTGTGGTATGATGCTGCGGTATGGTGCTGTGGCTGACTGTGGTAACTTTAAAGACTCGTTATTACTTTAACCTGTAGGATTCACTTCATTAGGGCGAGTGTCCTCCACATGTTAAGCTACAGGAGAGGAAAATGAAAGGACGTCTAATATAGGAACTCTCGGAGAATTCTACTGGGTCTAAGGGCTCTGTAACGAGATTATCCTTAACGAAGATGTCTTGGGTAGGAAGGACTTCACCGGCCAGGTGAGCTTTAGAGAGGTGTCGAGGTTCTTTGCTGGAGATGTGTGTGATGAGGTGAGGTGTGGAGAGGTGAGGTGTGAGAGGTGAGGTGTGTGATGAGGTGAGGTGAGGTGTGAGAGGTGAGGTGTGTGAGGTGTGAGAGGTGAGGTGTGTGATGAGGTGAGGTGAGGTGTGAGAGGTGAGGTGTGTGAGGTGTGAGAGGTGAGGTGTGAGAGGGGTGGGGTGTGAGGAGGTGTGTGAGGAGTGGGGTGGAGAGGTGGGGTGGAGGTGAGGTGTGAGAGGTGAGGATGTGAGGGGTGATGAGGTAGGGGTGGTATGAGGGTGAGGTGTGAGAGGTGAGGTGATGTGAGTGGGTGATGAGGTCGGGGTGAGGTATGAGGGTGAGGGAGAGGTGAGGTGATGTGAGGTGATGAGGTAGGGTGAGGTATGAGGGTTGAGGTGTGAGAGGTGAGGTGTGTGAGAGGAGGGTGGAGAGGTGAGGGTGTGAGGAGGTGAGGGTGTGAGAGGTGAGGTGAGAGGTGGGGTGTGAGAGGTGGGGGGTGAGAGGTGAGGTGAGAGGTGGAGGTGTGAGAGGGAGGTGTGTGTGAGGTGAGAGGCGAGAGGTGGGGTGAGGAGGTGGGGTGTGAGAGGTGTGAGAGGTGAGGTGTGAGAGGTGAGGAGGAGAGGTGTGGTGAGAGGTGAGGTGTGAGAGGTGAGGTGTGAGAGGTGAGGTGAGAGGTGAGGTGTGAGATGTGAGGTGAGAGGAGGTGTGAGAGGTGGGGTGTGAGAGGTGAGGGAGAGGTGAGGTGTGAGAGGGGGTGAGGTGGGGTGAGAGGTGGGTGTGAGAGGTGAGGTGGAGAGGTGAGGGGTGGTGTGAGAGGTGAGGTGTGTGAGGTGAGAGGTGAGGTGTGAGAGGTGAGGTGTGAGAGGTGGGGGTGAGGAGGTGAGGTGGAGAGGTGAGGTGTGAGAGAGGTGGGAGGCGTGGAGAGGTGAGGTGTGTGAGAGGTGGAGGGTGTGGTGAGGTGAGGTGTGAGAGGTGAGGTGTGAGAGGTGAGTGAGAGGTGAGGCGTGAGAGGTGAGGTGTGTGAGGTGTGAGAGGTGAGGTGAGAGGTGAGGTGAGAGGTGGGGTGTGAGAGGTGGGGTGAGAGGTGAGGTGTGAGAGGTGAGGTGTGAGAGGTGAGGTGTGTGAGGTGTGAGAGGGTGAGGTGTGTGGGAGAGGTGAGGGTGAGGGGTGAGGGTGAGAGGTGAGGTGTGAGAGGTGGAGGTGTGAGAGGTGGGGAGGGGGTGTGAGAGGTGAGGTGTGAGAGGTGAGGCGTGAGAGGTGGAGGGGGTGTGTGAGGTGAGGAGGTGAGGTGGTGAGAGGTGGAGGAGGTGGGGTGGGAGGTGGGGTGGAGAGGTGTGAGGTGAGAGGGAGTATGTGAGGTGTGAGAGGTGAGGTGTGAGAGGTGAGAGGTGGGGTGTGAGAGGTGGGGTGTGAGAGGTGGGGTGTGAGTGGGGGTGTGAGAGGGGGTGAGGTGTGTGAGAGGAGGTGTGAGGTGTGGAGAGGAGTGAGGTGGGCGTGAGAGGTGAGGTGTGTGAGGTGAGAGGTGGGGTGTGAGAGGTGAGGTGTGAGGGGGTGAGAGGTGGGGGTGAGTGGGCGTGAGGGGTGTGATAAGTGATGGCGCAGCAAGATTCTGATTAAGATGTGACGATGGACATAATAAGAACAGACTGAGGAGACTTATATCATGGTGTATGATGATGATGTATGATGAAGGTGGTATGATGATGGTGTATGATGATGACGTATAATGATGGTGTGTGATGATGATGTATGATGAAGGTGGTATGATGATGGTGTATGATGATGACGTATAATGATGGTGTATGATGATGATGTATGATGAAGGTGGTATGATGATGGTGTATGATGATGACGTATAATGATGGTGTATGATGATGATGTATGATGAAGGTGGTATGATGATGGTGTATGATGATGACGTATAATGATGGTGTATGATGATGATGTATGATGAAGGTGGTATGATGATGGTGTATGATGATGATGTATGATGATGGTGTATGATGATGATGTATGATGAAGGTGGTGTATAATGATGGTGGTATGATGGTGTATAATGATGACGTATGATGATGGTATATAAGCATGGTGTTAGAACATAGAGAGGCGGCGGCAACACTCACCTCCCACAGGTTAACCATGCAGAAGTCGTCGGGGATGTCTCGCTCCCTGACGGGGACGCCCACCACGGGGCCCAGCTGGGTGTAGCGGGTGATTGCAGCCCTCGCCACCACCACCTCTACCTGCCGCCCTGGTACCTGCGTCACGCCCACCACGCCCACGTCACTGTCGCTGTCAACAGAGCTATCGTGCGGAGGCGGGAGGACGCGTCGCTCCAGGCAGAGGCCGGGAGGAAGGGAGGTGCGGGCGTAGCAGGTGGGGGAGCCTGGCCGCTGGGGGTCCCTCCATGTCTCACCCTCTCGCTCTTCCTCCCGTCCTAGCCCCCCGCCAGACAAGTTGACGGGGGAATCTCTGTGGGGCGGCGCCACGATCACGCCATTCTGCTGCGGCAGTTCGTGGGTGTGCGAGGGCGGCGGGCATGTGTCAGGGAGGACGTGGGTGGGGCGGGAGAAGGGGCAGGTGCCGGCCACATGACGCGCGCCACACTCCCCGCACAGCTTGATGCGTATGGCCACGCGCCTGTCCTCCTCCTCCCGCACGCCCACGCCCTCCAGCACCGCGCTCTCCTGCTCCTTCACCTTGGGCGGCAGCAGGTCGACGGGCTGCGGGCGTAGCTCAGGAGCCGCCACCTCCCGGGTCTCGTACAGCCGCCTGTGGGGGAAACAAACATTGCTTAGTGTAAGCCGCTAGTCAACATGTATTGATCACGTGGAGGCCAGCAAGCATTGATCAGACACACGGTGCACACAGGTGAGCAGCGCCACCTGTTGAGGCCCGCCACCACACCCTCACCTGCCAGCCTCCCTCCCTTCCTCCCTCCCTCGCCCCTCTCACTCATCCCCCGTGAGAGGGCAGCACGCAGAAACTTTTAACTCAATCAATAACAGGTTACATCCACCAGTACTAGCAGGCTACTAGTACCTGCTCCATCCACCAGCACTAGCAGGCTACCAGTACCTGCTCCATCTACCAGTACTAGCAGGCTACTAGTACCTGCTCCATCCACCAGCACTAGCAGGCTACCAGTACCTGCTCCATCCACCAGTACTAGCAGGCTACTAGTACCTGCTCCATCCACCAGCACTAGCAGGCTACCAGTACCTGCTCCATCTACCAGTACTAGCAGGCTACTAGTACCTGCTCCATCTACCAGTACTAGCAGGCTACTAGTACCTGCTCCATCCACCAGCACTAGCAGGCTACCAGTACCTGCTCCATCTACCAGTACTAGCAGGCTACTAGTACCTGCTCCATCCACCAGCACTAGCAGGCTACCAGTACCTGCTCCATCTACCAGTACTAGCAGGCTACTAGTACCTGCTCCATCCACCAGTACTAGCAGGCTACCAGTACCTGCTCCATATACCAGTACTAGCAGGCTACCAGTACCTGCTCCACCCACCAGTACTAGCAGGCTACTAGTACCTGCTCCATCTACCAGTACTAGCAGGCTACTAGTACCTGCTCCATCCACCAGTACTAGCAGGCTACTAGTACCTGCTCCATCCACCAGTACTAGCAGGCTACCAGCACCTGCTCCATCCACCAGTACTAGCAGGCTACTAGTACCTGCTCCATCCACCAGCACTAGCAGGCTACCAGTACCTGCTCCACCCACCAGTACTAGCAGGCTACTAGTACCTGCTCCATCTACCAGTACTAGCAGGCTACCAGTACCTGCTCCATCCACCAGCACCAGCAAGGTCACCAGCACCTGCCCATCTACTCAGTACTCAGCAGGCCACTAGTACCTGCTCCACATACCAGCACTAGCAGGCCACCAGTACCCGCTCCAATCTGACCAAAGACCATAGGGCTCACCAGCAATTGCCCATCCACCAGCACTAGCAGGCCACCAGCACCCGTCTAATTCACCAGTTAATCTAGCAGGCCACCAGCACTGTCCATCTACCAGTACCAGCAGGCCACTAGTACCTGCTCCATATTGCTACTAGCAGGCTACCAGCACCTGTCTACATCCATCAGCACTAGCAGGCCACTAGCACCTGCCCATCTACTCAGTACTAGCAGGCCACCAGCACTGCCCATTCAATAGTACTCAGCAGGCTACTAGCACTGCTCCATCTACCAGCACTAGCACAGGCCACCAGCACCTGCTCCATCTCACCAGTACCAGCAGGCCACTGTCTGCTCCACCCAATCATACCAGCAGGCTACCAGCCTGCTCCATCTACCAGCACCAGCAGCAGGCCACCAGCACCTGCTCCATCTACCAGCACTAGCAGGCCACTGTAGCACTGCTCCACCCACCAGCACTAGCAGGCCACCAGCACTGTCTAATTCATCAGTACCAGCAGGCCACTAGTACCTGCTCCATCTACCAGCACTAGCAGGCTACCAGCACCAGTTCAATCTAATTAGCACTAGCAGGCCACTAGTGCCTGCTCCATCTACCAGTACTAGCAGGCTACCAGCACCTGCCCATCTACTCAGCACTAGCAGGTCACTGGCACCCTGCTCCAATCTACATCAGGCATTAGCAGGCTACTAGCACCTGCTCCATCTGACCAGTACTAGCAGGCCACCAGTACCTGTCCATCCACCAGCACTAGCAGGCTACCAGCAATTGCCCATCCACCCAGCAAGTAACAGCAGGTTATCAGCACCTGCTCCATCTACCAGTACTAGCAGGCTACCAGTACCTGCTCCATCTACCAGTACTAGCAGGCTACTAGTACCTGCTCCATCTACCAGTACTAGCAGGCTACCAGCACCTGCTCCATCTACCAGTACTAGCAGGCTACCAGTACCTGCTCCACCCACCAGTACTAGCAGGCTACTAGTACCTGCTCCATCTACCAGTACTAGCAGGCTACCAGCACCTGCTCCATCTACCAGTACTAGCAGGCTACCAGTACCTGCTCCACCCACCAGTACTAGCAGGCTACCAGCACCTGCCCATCTACCAGTACCAGCAGGCTACTAGTACCTGCTCCATCCACCAGCACTAGCAGGCCACCAGTACCTGCTCCATATGGCTCAGTACTAGCAGGCTACCAGCACCTGCCCACCCACCAAAGCATTAGCAGGCTACTGTAGCACCTGCTCCATCTAATAGCACTAGCAGGCTACTAGCACCTGCTCCATCCAATTGCACTAGCAGGCTTACTAGTACCTGCTCCATATACCAGTACTAGCAGGCTACCAGTACCTGCTCCACCCACCAGTACTAGCAGGCTACCAGTACCTGCTCCATCCACCAGTACTAGCAGGCTACCAGTACCTGCTCCATCCACCAGTACTAGCAGGCTATCAGTACCTGCTCCATCCACCAGTACTAGAAGGCTACGAGTACCTGCTCCATCCACCAGTACTAGCAGGCTACTAGTACCTGCTCCATCCACCAGTACTAGCAGGATACCAGTACCTGCTCCATCCACCAGCACTACCAATACCACGAGTAATCTGACTAGTAGCAGACAGAAAGTTTGCTGCAGTACTCTCTCTCTCTCTCTCTCTCTCTCTCTCTCTCTCTCTCTCTCTCTGACTACCAGCTGGATGGTGAGAGTTTATAACACTTCTCGCTGCTTGATCCCTGAAGAACCGATTCTCCCGCGGTGTATAATTCCTCTCCTCTTCCTCTCCGTTCTACTCCTTTCCCTTCATCTTTCTTTTCCTCCTTTCCCTACTCTTGTCTTCCTATTTCTCTTCCTTCTCCTCTCTTTTCCACTCCTCCCACTCGCCTCATTGGTATTCCTTACGCTCTCTTTCCCTCCCCTCGTTCTCTACCTCACTCTTCTTTCTTCTTCTCTCTAGCCCTCCCCTTCCTTCTCTGACTTTTCATCTCCCTCTCCTCCCCTCACCTCCCTACCCTACAACTTACCTCCCATTCTGCCCCCCCACCAGACCTCCTGGCTAACTCACCCCTCTCCTCTTCCTCGCTCCACTCTTCCCTGCCGTCCCTCCTGCTCACTCCACTCTCCTCCTCCTCCTACCCCCTCTCCTCCTCCTCCTACTCCCCTCTCCTCCTCCTCTCCTCACCCCCCCCTTAGTAATCCACGTTTAATATTCGGTGAGGCAAGCGATCAAAGAGAAATAACCCGAGACGATGCTGTACACTTTACGCTGATTACCTACGAGCGCCTGGTAATTGGGTGTCCGGGCAGGTGAGGCCAGCCGGCGACCACATCTCACTCACCTCACCTGTGTGTCATATAGCTGGCAATGTTCAGGTCATGTTAAGGGTCTGTGTGTGTGTAAAGGAGACTATAGTTTGTTTGAACTCGACTCTTTCAACATAAACAAACATTCAGGTAAGAAGATACACACAGAGAGGTACCTGGCCATCTTACTGAACACACACACACACACACACACACACACACACACACACACACACACACACACACACACACACACACACACACACACACACACACACACACACACACACACACACACACACACACACACACACACACACACACACACACACACACACACACACACACACACACACACACACACACACACACACACACACACACACACACACACACACACACACACACACACACACACACACACACACACACACACACACACACACACACACACACACACACACACACACACACACACACACACACACACACACACACACACACACACACACACACACACACACACACACACACACACACACACACACACACACACACACACACACACACACACACACACACACACACACACACACACACACACACACACACACACACACACACACACACACACACACACACACACACACACACACACACACACACACACACACACACACACACACACACACACACACACACACACACACACACACACACACACACACACACACACACACACACACACACACACACACACACACACACACACACACACACACACACACACACACACACACACACACACACACACACACACACACACACACACACACACACACACACACACACACACACACACACACACACACACACACTGAGATCCAGATTTCCATGTGCTAAACTAATGATATGCGGTGACTTTAATGAGTTAGACATCAGTGACATCACCCAACACCTCCACCTTGCACAAATAGTTGACTTTCCTTCACATGGGAATGCCATCCTGGACCTCATCATGACTGATCTCGGCAACCACTACCTTCCCCCCCAGCCGCTGCCTCCCATGGGGCGCAGCACCCATGGTCACCTACCATCTCACGACCGCCAGTTGCCACCAGGACTTACCGACCTACCCCTGACTCTGCCATGCGGCGTTTCGGACAATGGGTGACCCGGTATCCCTGGACTGAAGTGATCACGTTAGACTATGTGCAGAACAAGTGGGATAATTACCTGGACACTATCACTATCACCAAAGCCTATCACCACTTCTTTTCAGCCAAGACACTGAGAATCCATCCCGATGATGTCCCGAGGATTACACCCCGTATTAAAAGACTAATTGAGCAGTGAAACAAGGCATACTACACCAACAACCGCCTGTACAAAAGTCTACGTAACCAGGTCATCAGGGAAATCAAGTCAGCCAAGAAGTCTTATAATCCCAGGAAAGTGCACGGCCTCAAGGAAGTCGGCATCGGTCAGTGGTACTCCAAGGTAAAAGATCTCTGTGGTCTCAACCGTCAGTCTCCCACACTTCCTTTCATCTCACATTTACCTAGTGAGGAGGCAGCTGAGATAATTAATAACCACTTTGCTACCATATGTCATACCCTACCCAGTCTTGACCTCACTCTCCTCCCGGCTTACTTACCTTCCCCCCCTCCCCTCCCAGTGTTCAACTATTTGAAATCGCCAACAAACTCCTGAAATTTAAATCCAAACGCCCCACAACCCCAATTGACCTCCCGATCAAAATTTACAAGGAGTTTGCAGTCGAACTTGCCACCCCCCTCTGTTCTATTATTAATGCATCCCTCAGACAAAGCAAATGCCCTATCCCCAAGGTCACCACCCCACAGTCCCCTAACGACCTCAGGCCAGTTGCCATTACCCCCATACCCAGTCTACTCTGTGAAGACTTTGTTTTTAAGTGGGCAATTGCTAGAATTTATCAGTCAATTGATCCACAGCAATTTGGCAATATGAGGACCTCCTCTACATCACACTGCTTAGTTAGTTTCCTGGATTTCCAGCACAAAAACCTGGCCGTTGCCCTTGTTGATCTTCAGGAAGGCTTTTGACCTTGTTGATCACTGGGCTGTTATCAACAAGGCTATTGCACTAGGGCTGCCCACCAACCTGGTCTCATGGCTCACTGATTTCTTGAGTGAACGTCGTCAGGCAGTGAGCTACCAGGGTTCTGTCTCCACATTCCAATACCTCACCTGCGGTGTTCCCCAGGGGACCAAGATGGGACCACTGTGCTTCCTGATCCTGATCAACGACGCTCTATCGGACATTCCTCACAGGTGGAAGTACGTAGATGACTGCACTGTGGGGGTTACAGTGGACAGCACCTCACCGGACTACTCATCGCTACAAGGCATCCTGGACAGGCTACAGGCATGGACTACGGAAAACAAGGTCACCATCAGCCACATCAAAACCGTAGTCATGCACATCAATACTGCCACCACTCCAAAGCAAGCTCCAGCAGTTACAGTGGGTGCCCATCCTCTCCAGATAGTGCAGTCTGCCAAACTCCTGGGTGTCACCATAGACCACAAACTGGACTGGAAGGTCCATGTAAACAACACAACCAAGGCAGCCTCATACCGACTCTACATGCTACGACGACTTAGGTTACTTGGGGCACCCACGCCAGAGCTGAGGACTATCTACAACGCCTTTATTCTCCCCAAACTAACGTATGCGTCACCAGCCTGGTCGGCTTCTCTCAACTCTACCCAACAACGTCGGCTAGAGAAGGTACAGAAAAGGGCCTGCAGAATCATGTTCGGCGCAGACTACTCCGGCTACAACAACGCTCTCTCCACCCTGGAAATGCCATCCCTCAGTGAACCTCCACCACCAAGCACTAGCAAGGTTTGGCAGTGGATTACTGCACCATCCTCTTCATCGCCACCTCCTGCCACCGGCAATCCCCCGCCCACCTCGCGCAGTCTGCCACTACAACAAAATTCAGCCCATAAGAGCCCGCACTGATAGATATAAGAACAGCACTCAGGTGGTGACCTTCCTACCTGGTGACCTCCTACCTGGTGACCTTCCTACCTGGTGACCCTCCTACCTGGTGACCCTCCTACTTGGTGACCTTCCTACCTGGTGACCTTCCTACCTGGTGACCCTCCTACCTGGTGAACACTCCTACCTGGTGACCCTCCTACCCGGTGACCTTCCTACCTGGTGATCTTCGTACCTGGTAACCCTCCTACCTGGTGACCTCCCTACCTGGTGACCCTCCTACCTGGTGACCCTCCTACCTGGTGACCTTCCTATCTGGTGACCTCCTACCTGGTGACCCTTCTATCTGGTGACCTCCCACCCAGTGAACCTCCTACCTGGTGACCTTCCTATCTGGTGACCTTCCGACCTGGTGACCTTCCTACTGGTGACCCTTCCTACCTGGTGACCCTCCCTACCTGGTGACCCTCCTTCTGGTGACCTTCCTACCTGGTGACCTTCCCTACCTGGTAACCCTTCTACCTGGTGACCCTACCTGGTGACCCTCCTACCTGGTGACCTCCTACCTGGTGACCCTCCTACCTGGTGAACTTCCTGCCTGGTGACCTCCTACCTGGTGACCCTCCTACCGTGACCTTCCTACCTGGTAACCCGCCTACCTAGGACCTTCCTACCTGGTGACCTCCTACCTGGTGACCCTCCCTACCTGGTGACCCTCCTACCTGGTGACCCTCCTACCAGGACCTCCACCCCTGGTGACTCTCCCAGTGACCCTCCCTACCTGGTGACCCTCCTACCTGGTGACCTCCCACCTGGTGACCTTCCTACGTGGTGACCCTCCTACCTGGTGAACTTCCCACCTGGACCCTCCTACCTGGTGACCTCCTACCTGGTGACCCTCCTACCTGGTGACCTTCCTACCTGATGACCCTTCTACCTGGTGACCTTCCTACCTGGTGACCCTACCTGGTGACCCTCCCCTACCTGGCGGCCTCTACCCTGACCCTTCTACCTGGTGACCCTCCTACCTGGTGACCCTCCTACCTGGTGACCCTCCTACCTGGTGACCTCCTACCTGGTGACTCACCTACCTGGTGACCCTCCCACCTGGTGACCCTCCCTACCGTGACCTTCCCATCGGGTGACCTCTCCACCTGGTGAACTTCCTACCTGGTGACACTCCCCACCTGGTGACCCCCCCTACCTGGTGACCTCCTACCTGGCACCTACCTGGTGACCTTCCTACCTGGTGACCTTCCTACCCAGACCCTCCCTACCCGGTGACCCTCCTACCTAGTGACCCTCCTACCAGACCCTCCTACCTGGTGACCCTCCTACCTGGTGACTCCTCCCACCTGGTGACCCTCCTACCTGGTGACCCTCCTACCTGGTGACCCTCCTACCTGTGACCTCCTACCTGGTGACCTTCACCTGGTGACCCTCCTACCTGGTGACCCTCCTACCTGGTGACCCTTCTCTCTGGTGACCCTCCTACCTGGTGACTTACCCGGTGACCTCCTACCTGGAGACCTCCTCCGTGACCTTCCTCCCTGGTGACCTCCCAGACCCTCCTACCTGTGACCCTCCTACCTGGTGACCTCCTACCTGGTGACCCTCCCCACCAGGACCCTGCCCAGTGACCCTCCTACCTGGTGACCCTTCTCTGGTGACCCTCCCACCTGGTGACCCTCCTACCCGGTGACCCCTACCTGGTGACCTCCCACTGGTGACCCTCCCACCTGACCCTCCTACCTGGTGACCCTCCCTACCTGGTGACCTCCCACCTGGTGACCCTCCCACCTGGTGACCTCCCACCTGGTGACCCTCACCTGGTGACCCTCCTACCTGGACCTCTACCTGGTGACCTCCTACCTGGTGACCCCTCCTACCCAGACCTCCACCTGGTGACCTCCTACCAGACCTTCACCTGGTGACTCTACCTGGTGACCCTCCTACCTGGTGACCCTCCTACCTGGTGACCCTCCCACCTGGACCCTTCTACCTGGTGACCCTTCACCTGTGACCTCCTACCCAGACCCTCCTACCTGGTGACCCTCCTACCGACCCTCCTACCTGGTGACCCTCCTACCCAGACCTCCCACCTGGTGACCCTTCTACCTGGTGACCTCCCACCTGGTGACCCTCCACCTGGTGACCTCCTACCTGGTGACCCTCCTACCTGGTGACCCTTCTACCTGGTGACCTCTACCCAGGACCTCCCACTATGACCCTCCTACCTGGTGACCCTCCCACCTGGTGACCTTCTACCGGTGACCCTTCTACCTGGTGACCTCTACCTGACCCTCCTACCTGGTGACCCTCCCACCTGGGACCCTCCCACCTGGACCCTTCTACCTGGTGACCCTCCCACCTGGTGACCCTCCTACCGTGACCTTCCTATCTGGTGACCTTCCTCCGTGACCTTCCAAGAGCAACAGGTGGGCTCAGAGCTGAAACTTAAAGGGTATCATGGAAGTTGAACCAACTACGAGCGGTTTGTTTTCTTTCCGGGTTGTATAAAGTTTCTGAAGGTGATGTGTGTGGTGTGTGTGTGTGTGTGTGTGTGTGTGCGTGTGTGTGTGTGTGGTGTCTCAATGAATGCTGAAAATTACAAGGAAAGCTCTCTCTCTCTCTCTCTCTCACCAGGCCCAACAAACAGACCTTTAATGGCTGACAATGCTATTCACTTCACACGTCAATCAAAATATTATAAACTGACTACTGCAATTCCCCGCCAACCATGTTTGCTTTATGCCAGGCCAGTGACGTCATTAAACGCTTCTTTAGCCAAGGTGACGTCATTAAGTGCTTCTATGACCATGGTGACGTCATTAAGTGCTTCTATGGCCAAGGTGACGTCATTAAGTGCTTCTCTGGCCATGGTGACGTTATTAAGTGCTTCTATGGCCATGGTGACGTCTTTAAGTGCTTCTATGGCCATGGTGACCTTCATTAAGTGCTTCTAGAACCATGGTGACGTTATTAAGTGCTTTTATGACCGTGGTGACGTTATTAAGTGCTTCTATGGCTATGGTGACGTCATTAAGTGCTTCTATGTCCATGGTGACGTCATTAAGTGCTTCTAGAACCATGGTGACGTCATTAAGTATTTCCTTGTCCATGTTGACGTCATTAAATGCTTCTAGAACCATGGTGACGTCATTAAGTATTTCCTTGTCCATGGTGACGTCATTAAGTCCTTCTCTGACCATGGTGACGTCATTAAGTCCTTCTATGACCATGGTGACGTCATTAAGTGCTTCTAAGACCATGGTGACGTCATTAAGTCCTTCTATGACCAAGGTGACGTCATTAAGTGCTTCTAGAACCATGGTGACGTCATTAAGTGCTTCTATGACCATGGTGACGTCATTAAGTCCTTCTATGACCAAGGTGACGTTATGAAGTGCTTCTATGACCATGGTGACGTCATTAAGTATTTCCTTGTCCATGGTGACGTCATTAAGTAGTTCTATCTCCAAGGTATCTCACCCTCCACATTTAATTAGTGCGATGAGTGTGTGTGTGTGTGTGTGTGTGTGTGTGTGTGTGTGTGTGTAAAATAAATAATAATAATAATAATAATAATAATAATAAACGGTTTATTGAAAAAGTTTGCAGCCCGAAGGCTGAAAATATACATTGGACATAAATGACTAATTACATACATTAACAAAAGCCTTCATTAGAGAAAGGTAAAGGAACATACAGTGAACATACAGATTAATGTTTACACGTAGATCATGTGAGCTGAGGTGTTGAACAGCAGAAACGTGGTGTAGTAACTCCCTCACAGGTGGTGTTATGAGGGACTTGACGTGGTGTAGTAATTCCCTCACAGATGGTGTTACGAGGGGCCTGATGATGTAGTAATTCCCTCACAGATGGTGTTATGAGGGGCCTGATGATGTAGTAATTCCCTCACAGATGGTGTTATGAGGGGCCTGATGTGGTGTAGTAATTCCCTCACGTATGGTGTTATGAGGGGCCTGATGATGTAGTAATTCCCTCACAGATGGGGTTATGAGGGGCCTGATGTGGTGTAGTAATTCCCTCACGTATGGTGTTACGAGGGGCCTGATGATGTAGTAATTCCCTCACAGATGGTGTTACGAGGGGCCTGATGATGTAGTAATTCCTCACAGATGGTGTTATGAGGGGCTCTGATGTGGTGTAGCACCTCACGTATGGTGTTATGAGGGGCCTGATGATGTAGTACCCCTCACAGATGGTGTTATGAGGGGCCTGATGTGGTGTAGCAATTCTCACAGATGGGTGTTATGAGGGGGCCTGATGTGGTGGTACTCCTCACAGATGGTGTGTTATTAGGGGCCTGATGATGTAGTAGTTACTCTCACAGATGGTGTTATGAGGGCCTGATGTAGGTAGTACTCCCTCACAGGTGGTGTTATGAGGGGCTTGACGTGGTGTAGTAATTCCCTCACAGATGATGTTACGAGGGGCCTGATGATGTAGTAGTTCCCTTACAGATGGTGTATGAGGGGCCTGATGATGTAGTAGTTCCCTCACAGATGGTGTATGAGGGGCCTGATGATGTAGTAGTTCCCTCACAGATGGTGTATGAGGGGCCTGATGATATAGTAGTTCCCTCACAGATGGTGTATGAGGGGCCTGATGATGTAGTAATTGCCTCACAGATGGTGTATGAGGGGCCTGATGTGGTGTAGTAATTCTCTCACAGATGGTGTATGAGGGGCCTGATGTGGTGTAGTACCCCTCAGATGGTGTGTATGAGGGGCCTGATGTGGGTGTAGTAATTCCCTCATGATGGTGTTATGAGGGGCCTGGATGATGTAGTAATTCCCTCACAGATGGTGTATGAGGGGCCTGATGTGATGTAGTAATTCCCTCACAGATGGTGTATGAGGGGCCTGATGTGGTGTAGTAATTCCCTTACAGATGGTGTATGAGGGGCCTGATGTGGTGTAGTAATTCCCTCACAGATGGTGTATGAGGGGCCTGATGTGGTGTAGTAATTCCCCCACACATGGTGTATGAGGGGCCTGATGTGGTGTAGTAATTCCCTCACAGATGGTGTATGAGGGGCCTGATGTGGTGTAGTAATTCCCTCACAGATGGTGTTATGAGGAACTTCACATGATGCTGTAGCAACTCATTCACTATGTGGTGTCGTAGCATAGTGGGGACACCACGTGGTCTGTTGTCACAGGACTTCACTCACTCAAGTGGGTGAGGTGTGGTCCCAGGCTTCTCTATCGTGGAGTCTCAGGGAAATTATCACTGGGTACCTGGGACCTCACTGTGTGAAGGTTAGCTTGGGTAAGACTCAACTGCCGAGTTGTTTTTCACTGACTTAAGCACTGTTCACCACTATTCAACACTGGTTCCATTCCTTTCCCAAATGAAATAGTAACTTCTGGCGAGAACTTGTTGATATTCCGGTGGGGAGGAGGGTTCAAGGGTGGGAGTTGGTATGGGCCAACATAATAGTTGACGTGGCTGCTGCTGAGCAGCGCCAGGTGCGTCTGACCCGTCTTGACCCGTCGGTGGTCGGTGTGTGTGTGTGTGTGTGTGTTACTCTCCCAGTACACCAAGCACTAGATAACTCCGGCTCACCACTGGACATATTTTTAGAAGGTTGCGTCAATTCGACTCCCAAATGAAAAATGAAACACTCTCCCTTCCCGACCATTACACCAGGACAGTCACAAATGATGTTCCTCTAATGTGACTGAACGTTCTGGTAACCGGAGAATGGCCACGTCAGTTTAAACCATTTACAAACAATTTCCATTTTCGGCGATCTAATCAGAATTCACTGCAAAGGTACACTCGTTAATAACACCCGAGAATATTGGATATTACACAGGTATTACAGGTACTACGCGGGTATTACAGGTGTTACGCAGGCATTACAGGTACTACACAGGTATTACAGGCGCTATGTAGGTATTACAGGTGTTGCGCAGGTATTACAGGTGTTACGCATGTATTACAGGTGTTACGCAGGTATTACAGGTGTTACGTAGGTATTACAGGTACTACACAGGTATTACAGGCGTTACGTAGGTATTACAGGTGTTACGCAGGTATTACAGGTGTTACGCAGGTATTACACAGGTATTACAGATGTTACACAGGTATTACAGGTGTTACACAGGTATTACAGATGTTACACAGGTATAACAGGTGTTACGCAGGTATTACAGGTGTTATGCAGATATTACAGGTGTTACATAAGAACATAAGAATGGAGGAAACTGCAGCGGGCCTATTGGCCCATACTGGGCAGTCCCGTTTACACCCAACCCCTATTGCTCATATAAGCATTCAACCTATGTTTGAAGCTATTCAGCGTATTCGAGTTAATGATGATATTTGGTAACTTGTTCCATTCATCCACTACTCTGTTTCCAAACCAGTGTTTACCTATTTCACGCCTAAATCTAAATTTGTCTAATTTAAAACCATTGTTACGAGTTCGCTCCTGGGTGGATAGTTTGAGTACCTTTGTAATGTCCCTTTGTTTAGCCCTGCCTTCCATACACCTCTATCAGGTCGCCCCTCGCTCTACGTCTCTCGAGGGAGTGCAAATTAAGATGCTTTAACCTGTCTCTATACTCAAGGTTCCTAATGCCCGGGATTAGTCTTGTCATTCTCCTCTGAATTCTTTCCAAGGATTCTATATCCATTCTGTAATACGGTGACCAGAACTGAACTGCGTAATCCAGGTGTGGTCTCACAAGAGCAAGATACAGTTTTAGGATGACCTCGCTAGTCTTGTAACTAACACTCCTTTGTATGAACCCAAGTACTTTATTAGCCTTGTTACGAGCAAAAACACATTGTTTACTTGGCTTAAGGTTCCTACTTATCATTACTCCTAAATCTCTCTCACAGTCGGATTTCTCTATGGCATCGTTGTTCATCTGGTATCTGGTTTCCCTGTTTACATCTCCTATACTGAGTACTTTACATTTGTCCACGTTGAATTTCATCTGCCATTTTTCAGACCATTCGAAAAATTTTTTAGATCTTCCTGTAGTTTTGCTGAGTCCTCGTCAGATTTAATAACACGTCCTATTTTAGTGTCATCAGCAAATTTACTTATGTTGCTGTCTATGCCGATATCTATGTCGTTTATGTATATAATAAATAATAATGGTCCAAGTACTGAGCCTTGGGGAACTCCACTTGTGACATTGCTCCAATGGGACTTAGTGCCGTTAATGCTCACTCGCTGTTTCCTGTCCTGTAACCACGCCCTAATCCATTTAAGGACGTTACCTTTGATGCCATGAGCTTCTACCTTTCTAATTAGTCTTTCGTGGGGGACTCTGTCGAAGGCTTTGCTAAAGTCGAGATATACCACATCATAATTGTGCCCCTCGTCCACCGATTCGAAAACTGATGAAAAGAATGTTAACAGATTAGTTAGACAAGAACGTCCGCTTGTGAAGCCATGCTGGGAATCATTGATCAATCGGTGCTTCTCCAGGTGATTTCGAATAGAGTTTGAAATGATTGCTTCCAGTAATTTGCCTACTATTGATGTTAGACTGATTGGGCGGTAGTTAGAGGATAATGATCTATCCCCCTTCTTGAAAATCGGTAATACATTCGCTATCCTCCAGGATTCTGGTACTACGCAGGTATTACAGGTGTTACGCAGGTATTACAGGTGTTACACAGGTATTACAGGTGTTACACAGGTATTATAGGTGTTACACAGGTATTACAGGCGTTACATAGGTATTACAGGTGCTACACAGGTATTAGGCAGGTATTACAGGTGCTACACAGGTATTAGACAGGTATTGCAGGTGTTACACAGGCATTATACAGGTATTACAGGTGTTACACAGGTATTAGACAGGTATTACACAGGTATTACAGGTACGACAGGTCCTATGAGTATTATAATTGTTACAGGTACGACACAGTTACAGGTATGATACAGGTAGTACGGGTACGACAGGTCCTATGAGTATTATAATTGTTACAGGTACGACACAGGTATTACAGGTAGGACAGGTCCTATGAGTATTATAATTGTTACAGGTACGACACAGGTATTACAGGTACGACAGGTCCTATG
>NW_024733214.1:132500-185000 GCF_018991925.1 Homarus americanus
GGAAGGTTAGTTGCATCCTCTCTTGTGAACACTGAGGAAAAGAAGCTGTTCAATGCCTCAGCCTTATCCTGGTCAGAATCTGCGTAACTACCATCTTCAAGCCTCAGGTCTGATACTCCCACTCGCGTTTTCAATTTCGACTTTGCATAGCGGTAAAACGCATTTGGGTTTGACTTGACCTCGCGTGCAACCAGCCTCTGGAACTCCTTTTCAGCCCTCCTACACTCTATCTTTGCTTGGTTTCTGGCTCTTGCATACATCCTCCTGTCTTGCTCATCGTTTGACCCAACCCACGTCTTGAATTTCTGGGTTTTCTTCTTAATTTTGTCGACCGCCGCATGGTTCATGTGTAGGGATCCCCTCGTATTCCTAGAAGCACTGGGTTTGGTCTTGGGTATATATTTATCGATCAAATGGGTCATTTTACTAGTTATGATATTCAGCGTAGTGTCTGCGTTCTTGTACCTTAATAAGTCAGGCCAGTTGATACCCCTCATCTCTTCCCTCATCCCATTGTAATTTCCCTTGTAATATTTGCACCTTGGCCTGGCCTTATCTTGAACTAGGTAACAGTTAAATCTGAATGACAACACTGTATGGTGACTGGTGCCAACTGGGGCAAGGTGTTCCAGTTTGGCCACCATACCCTCCTCGTTTGTTATGATGAGGTCAAGTGGCTTGGGTGTTTGCTCCCCTCTGTAATGTGTCGGGTCTCTCACATGTTGGAACAGAAAATTATCTCTGAGTTTCTACAAAAAGAGTAGCAGTGTTATTCAAGTCATTCGGGGTGGACTCGTTTCTCCAGTTGATGTCGCCATAGTTAAAGTCCCCCATGATAAGGAGGTGGCTAGGGTTGAGCATCGCCGCATTGTTTATTAAGGTTCTTAAGTTCCTTTGATTTAGTGGGCCACAGTTTGGGGATCTGTAGATACACCCGACGATAAGTAAGTCCCCTCCCTTTAATTTAATTTTACACCACTTGGACTCTTCAAAAACATCCTCTCCCTGTACCCTCGCCTGGCTGGCTCTAAGGTCTTGCCTAGCGTAGATAACCACACCCCTCCTGTAGGATTCTTGAGTTAGGTTCGTAAATGAGTCATATCCAGCAATACTGAACTCACATTCCTCTGGGTCGATTCTCCTGTTCTTGTACAACAGTTCTACAACTCCTACAATATCTGGTTGGTGTACTCTTAGTAGTGTTTCAAACTCCTCTCTCTTATCAAGGAACGTGTCAGTATTAGTGTACATGACATTCAAGCCAGAATTTGTTCTCGGTAACGTCTCTGCTCTTAGTAATAAACCCGCTCCCCCCACATTCTCAGAAGCTGCAGCATTTGCTAAGTACACTGTATTTTGCAGGGTGTGGTTAGAAATGTCATTGTTTACACGGCGCTCGTTCCCTCCTGTCCGGTAGGCTGAGCTGGTGCCGCCTCCCGGGTGGGGGGTTGAGTGGGTGGAGGGTGCACTGCTGCCCCCTGGCCCTGTGTCGGCACACTTGTTTCCACTACCCTCCCCCTGAGTATAACCCATGTACACCTGTCCCCGTTCCTCCTCGACTCCTCCCTCTTCTGCTTCAAGTCCTGCAGGAGCATCTTGTGCTGTTCCCTCTGCATTACCGTGCGGTCTGGGTGAATGAATACATCCCGAAATGCCTCGCTCCTTGCTAAGTTTTTGCCTGCCGAATAACTTGCCATTTCTCCTCCTCACTCACTAGTGTGATCCTGAGGGGGCGAGGCTTAGCCCCCTGCTTTTGTCCCAGCCTCCTCACATCCTGAGGGGTTGCTGGAATCTTCAGAACCTCTGTGCAAATATTTTGAAACAGCACCTTATCGTGTTTCCTTACTCACAGTTCCCTCCGCCTGGCTCTCGGTGACTCCAAAAACTATTACATTGTTCCTGCGCTGGAGCCGTTCCTGGTGTTCCTCCTCTCCCCTAACAGTAGGTCCGTTAATTTTCATTTCTTCGACACACTTCTTCAAAGTCCCAATCTGCTGTAGAACCTGTACTGATTCTGCATTACTCTCCGCCCCCCCCCCCGTGGCCCTCCTAATACGTCAGCATAACTCCTCTAAGCAACCACCTCCATTCTATCAGCTACTTCCTCAGTCTTAGCAAGGATCTCTTTCCCAACTTGCTCCAGTTTGTCAACCAGCAGGGCTCCTGCTTCATCTATTTTCGTCCCTAGAGAACTCGTTCCCTTATGGCTTGCAATCGCTTCATTCACCTTGACTATGCAGCCAGAGCAATACCAGCAACAGCCATCATGCTTTACGGCAGTTAGTAACTTCCTAAACGTTGCATTAGTCAGGCCTGTATCCTCCATATCCGACGTCTCCCTGCAGTGCAGTAATCACATATCAAACTCATGGTTGTTGTTGTTGTGGGGGGGGGGGGTGCAGACTGTGTATAGATCTACACCTATTTAAAAAATAAAGAGAGAAAAAGTACTTAGCTACTCTCTGTTGCCTATAGAGTTGTCGTCTGTGACTGCGTACACTGTATCTCCCTGTGAATGGTGTATTGTAGGCACAGTTTCAGTCCTTGAGAAAGTACACAAACAAAATAAAATTTAAAGTCTCTGTGGCACCTATGACACGAATAGGCTGGCAGTTGTCCTTACCAGCTTGATTGCCAATATGTATTCACTTTAAGTTATTTATCGTCTCTTCTGTATTCACTGATGACAACTATGAACTGATTTAACTAAAGGCACAGTACTACACTCCTGGTTGGATTTTTATCACAGCCGTGACCACAACACTCCTGAAAAAATAAAATAAAATAAGCTTTTGTCATGTGGGTGTGATTGTGTGGTTACAGGCCCAGACTTGGCTGCACCTCCAACTCGGTGGAAATTTTCGGAGTTTTAAAATACAATCGCGTCTAGCATTAAAAGTCCTACATCGATTTACACTTTCACATCACTAAGACGATCTTGATGACTCATGTAATCACTTCGTCCACTTTTTTGCCACCGACATCGAAGGCCCGAATGCCGAACACGCTTTGCTACAGAGACGCAACACGACCCGCCTGCTCTGACATTTTTCTTTCAGCACGAGATAAACTTCACCTTTTTCCCCACGAGATAAACCTCAATTTTTTCTCTAACACGAGATAAACCTCACTTTTTCCCTTTAACACGAGATAAACTCCCTTACCTTTTCCCTCTAACACGAGATAAACCTCACTTTTTCCCTCTAACACGAGATCTCCCTCCCTTTAACACGAGATAAACCTCATCTTTTCCCTCTAACACGAGATAAACCCTCACTTTTTCCTCTAATACGAGATAAACCTCACTTTTTCCCTTAACACGAGATAAACTCTCACTTTTCCCTCTAACACGAGATAAACTTCACCTTTCCCTCTAATACGAGATAAACCTCACTTCTCTAACACGAGATAAACCTCACTTTTCCCTCTAACACGAGATAAACCTCACTTTTTCCCTCTAACACGAGATAAACCTCACTTTTCCCAACACGAGATAAACCTCACCTTTCCCTCAGCACGAGATAAACTTCACCGCCACTATTATTAACATCAACATCCGCCACCACTACTTATTACCACAACCACCTACCACCACAACCACCATTCAATACCACCATCACCTACCACCACTCACCACTATACATGGTAGATAAGATCCACTTCCTCGCCACCACCACTTCACCACCACAAACACCACCACCCACCACTACCACAAACACCACCACCCACCACTACCACCACAAACACCACCATCCACCACTACACCACAAACACCACCACCCACCACTAGTACCACAAACACCACCACCCACCACTAGTACCACAAACACCACCACCCACCACTAGGTACCACAAACACCACCACCCACCACTAGGTACCACAAACACACCACCCACCACTAGTACCACACAAACACCACCACCCACCACTAGTACCACAAACACCACCACCCACCACTAGTACCACAAACACCACCACCCACCACTAGTACCACAAACACCACCACCCACCACTACCACCACAAACACCACTACCCACCACTACCACCACAAACACCACCATCCACCACTACCACCACAAACACCACCATCCACCACTGTACCACAAACACCACCATCCACCACTACCACCACAAACACCACCACCCACCACTAGTACCACAAACACCACCACCCCACCACTAGTACCACAAACACCACCACCCACCACTAGTACCACAAACACCACCACCCACCACTGCAGTACCACACAAACACCACCACCCACCACTAGTACACAAACACCACCACCCACCACTAGTACCACAAACACCACCACCCACCACTACGTACCACAAACACCACCACCCACCACTACCACCACAAACACCACCACCCACCACTAGTACCACAAACACCACCACCCACCACTACCACCACAACACCACCACCCACCACTAGTACCACAAACACCACCATCCACCACTAGTACCACAACACCACCACCCACCACTAGTACCACAACACCACCACCCACCACTAGTACCACAAACACCACCACCCACCACTAGCACCACACCACCACCCACCACTAGTACCACAAACACCCACCCACCACTACCACCACAACACCACCACCCACCACTAGTGCCACAAACACCACCACCCACCACCAGCCCACAAACACCACCACCCACCACTAGTACCACAACACCACCACACCCACCACTAGTCCAAAACACCACCACACCCACCACTACCACCACAAACACCACCACCCACCACTAGTACCCACAAACACCACCACCCACCACTACCACCACAAACACCACCACCCACCACTAGTACCACAACACCACCACCCACCACTAGGCACCACAAACACCACCACCCACCACTACCACCACAACACACCACCCACCACCACACCACAAACACCACCATCCACCACACCACCACAACACCACCACCCACCACCAGTACCACAAACACCACCACCCACCACTAGTACCACAAACACCACCACCCACCACTAGTACCACCAAAGCACCACCACCACCCACCACTACCACCACAAACACCACCACCCACCACTACCACCATAAGCACCACCCCCATACCACTATTATCCATCCTATCACCATCACCACCATCACTACCACCATCACCACCCACCATCCATACTGTTAGACAGTATCCAGGCTTCCCTCTCCCTTCTCCTCCTCTACACCCAAACTCACACCCAACTCACAAATTACCACTCCCAACACATAAAACTGTCAAACTACGCCACTAAACCCCTGCGCTCAAACAAAACAAAAAACGAAACAAAATTAAAAAACATACCTCAAATTCACAAACCTTCCAACTGCAAGGAGGAAAAATTTGTCAGGCGTCCAGCACACTTGATCAAATAATGTCGATAGAGTCGTTTGATAAAAAGCTCTAATGTACCTTTTTTGGTGAGTAATGGATTTATTATATGGTATTATTTTATTATTTAGTTATTAGAGTGTTATATTTATGGTATCAAGTTGGGTTTTTTTTATCTGTTTAATGATAAGGTAGAGAGAGTGAGTAAGAGTGAGGGAAGACTAATGAATGATATTGCCTGTTCTCCTTCCTTCCTTCCCTCCATGTCTGTCAAAGTGATCGACGGAGTTGAACAAACTGTGCTGCTGCTCTCTGTATCACCACTACCACCAGCCACGTCAGGCAGTGTGTGCTGCTCTCTTCCACACTCTCAGCTCTGTGTTAGATATACTCAGTTGTGTGTTAGATATACTCAGTTGTGTGTTAGATATACTCAGTTGTGTGTTAGATATACTCAATTGTGTGTTAGATATACTCAGTTGTGTGTTAGATATACTCAGTTGTGTGTTAGATATACTCAGTTGTGTGTTAGATATACTCAGTTGTGTGTTAGATATACTCAGTTGTGTGTTAGATATACTCAGTTGTGTGTTAGATAATACCAGTCAGTGTCAGACACACTCCTAATCAGTGTCAGATACACCAGTCAGTGTCAGGATACACCAGCCAGTGTCAGATACACCCCAGCTCAGTGTCAGATACACCAGCCTGCGTCAGATTACAACCAAACAAAGTGTCAGACACACCAAACAAGTGCTCAGATTACAACTGTCAGTGTCAGACACAACCAGCTCAGATTACCAACCAGCCATGTCAGATTGTCCAAATGCGCTCAGACACAACCAGCCTGCGCCCAGACTGACAACCAAATGCTGCTCAGATACACCAGCGCTCAGACACAACTGCAGTCATGTCAGATTTCACACCAGCCGTGCTCAGACACAACCCCAGCCTGCGCTCAGACACAATCATCGTGCGCCAGATTACCAATCTCAGCCTGTCAGATGACACCAGCTGCTGACACACCAGCTGTCAGATTACAATTCAGTCATGTTGAGATACACCCCAGCCAGTGTTGTTACCCAGCTGTGTGTTCAGACACAACCAGCCGCGCCAGACGTCCAGCCAGGCCACAACCAACAGTCAGATTGACAACCCTCAGCCGACACAACCAGTCGCGCCAGACACAACTGCGCGCTCAGATTACCAACCAGCGTCAGATTAACAACCAAACATGTCAGACACAACCGTGCTGACACAACCCCAGCCTGCCGACTACCAACCAGTGCCTCAGACACAACCAAACAAGTGCCCAGATCACGTCCCAAATGTCAGACTAACCAAATTTTTCCAGATTACAACCAGCCTGCTGTCAGACTACCAACCAAAATGTCAGGACACAACTGCAGCTTTTTCAGACACAACTCAGCCTGCTGTCAGACACAACCAGCCTGCTGTCAGATTGACCATCGTGCTGCCGATTACACCAACTGTCAGATACACCAGCTGTCAGATACATCTCAGCTGCGTTGACATACCCAGTCATGTCAGATACACCAAATAGTGTCAGATACACCAGCATGCGTCAGATTACACCAGCAGTGCCATATACAATCTCAACTGCGTCAGACACACCCAGCCTCGCTAGACACAACTTCACATTGCTCAGACACAACCAACTCTGTCAGACACACCCCACCTGCGCGTCAGACACACCCCAGCCAGACACACCACCAACAACCAAAACCCAACACACCCAGTCCAAGAGATATCAACCAGCCTGCGCCGAGACACAACCAGCCTGCGCTCAGACACAACCCTCAGCCTGCGTAAGACACAACACCACTTCTGCCTCAGATTAACTGTTCTGCTGCTAAGACACACAACTCAAATGCTGCTCAGATACAACCTCAGCCTCTGTCAACACAACCAGTCATGTCAGACACACCAGCCTGCTGCCAGACACACCAGCCGTGTCAGACACACCACTGCGTTTTGATACACCAGCCGTTTAGATATACTCAGTTGTGTGTTAGATATACTCAGTTGTGTGTTAGATATACTTAGTTGTGTGTTAGATATACTCAGTTGTGTGTTGTATACTCAGTTGTGTGTTAGATATACCAGTTGTGTTAGATATACCAGTTGTGAAGTTAGATATACCAGCTGCGTTAATGTAATTGTGCAGATTACAATTGTGTGTGTTAGATATACCAGTGTGGAGATAACCAGTTGTGTGTAGATTACACTGAATCTTGAGTGTTATGTAATGCTATATGAAAATATTCTGCCGCTTTATATAATAATCAGTAACTATCGTGATCATTATGTTGTTTTATGTATTTTCCAGATGTAATTAGTTACAGAACTAGTAATGATCTCTCACTCTGTCAATCTCCTCTCACACATTTGATCCCTACTGTACACTTGCTGCTGCCTTACTCCGATCACCACAACCACCACCACTACTACTATCACCATCATCACAACCACCTTCCAAATCCCCCTCCCCAGCGCACCTCACAAACGCCACCCTCCCCCCCAGCGCACCCTCACAAACGCCACCCTCCCTGCCCTCGCTAGACACAAGTGGAGCACCATAAGAGAGCTTCACTATTCTAATGCCCCTAAACACAGCCTCTGGTAGTTCATATCGGTCGAGGAAGAGAAAAAACCCAAGGATTATCATCAAAGGAGGCAATACAAGGGGGATAAGTTGGCGTATTATAGCGAGCTGGGGTGTTATTAGCCTGACAACGATTGCATATTCCGCTATTCCTCTTCCTTACTACTCCTCCTCCTCCTCCTCCTTAGCTTCCTGCACGCCCCTCTTCAGTCCTTCTCCCATTATTTCTGCTATTTTTCTGTTCTTCATTTTCTTCCTTCTCCTTCGTTTCCTGTCCCTCTCCTCCTTATCTTATTCCTTCTTCGTTCGCCGCTCTTCCTACTTCTACTCCCCAACTCCTCCCCCCACCCGCCGCCCTTTTCTCCTTCTTCCATCCCCTGCCCTCCACCTTTCTCCCGTCTGTTTCCCCACCTCTTCCTCCTCCTCCTCTTCTCAAACTCCCACCCCCTCCTCCCCCTCCTCCTCTCCAAGGCTCTCAACCCCTATTCCACATCCTCCCAATCTCTCAATCCTCCTGCTCCCATTCCTCCTCCCAAGCTCACCAACCATCCTCCTCTTCCCTCCCCCAACCCTCCCCTCTACCCCCTTTCCTCCCATCTCCCTGCCACTATCCAATGAGTAGCGTGGAGGCTGTCTGGTATCGGGTTAGTGAGTCCTCCGCCACCCACCGCCACCGCCACACGTTATCCCCAACTAGAGTCGTTTGTTCACGCTGATTCCCGCCGCGACTTTGGTATTTGGGGAAACGTGTACAGGGACGTGTTGTGACGGGCCGCCGGTACAGGGGGTCTTGATAGCTAACCAAACTTTAGTATTACGAGGAAATGGAGTGAATTTGTGAGTGGGTCTCTTTGATTATGTTCTCTCTTCTCTCTTCATAAAGAGAATCCTGCCGGCCAACTCTACATATCGTTTACATGCAAATTAACCAAACCAACACACACATATAACTCCCAGTATAGCAGCGTCCACTCCCACTCTTCTGCACCCTCATGACACCATACTGGCACCCTCCTCCTGGCACCTTTATGGAACACCCCTTGGCACCTTCCACCTGGCATTCCACATGTTATCTTCCAACTGGCACTCCACCTAGCATCAGTTACCTGGCATCCTCCATCTGGCACCCTCCACCTGACACCCTCAACCTGGCATCCTCCACCTGGAACTCCTACCTGGCACCCTCCACTTGGCACCTCCACCTGTCCCCTCCACCTCCACACCCTCAACCTGGCATCCTGCACCAGACCCTCCACCTGGCACCCCCCCTGGCACCCTCCTATGGTACCCTCCCACCATCTCACCTGCCCCTCCACCTGGCACCTCCTTATGGTACCCTCCACCTGGCACCCTCCTTATGGTACCCTCTACCTGGCACCCTCCCTGCCACCTCTACCTAGCACCCTCACCTGCACCTCCTGGCACCCTCCACCTGGCACCTCCACCTGGCACCCCTCCACCTGGCACCCTCCTTATGGTACCCCTCTACCTGCCCCTCCACCTGGCACCTACCCAGCACCCTCCCTGCACACTCCACCTGGCACCCTCCACCTGGCACCCTCCTTATGGTACCCTCTACCGCACCCTCCACCCAGCACCTCCCACCTGCACTCCACCTGGCACACTCACCTGGCACCCTCCACCTGGCACCCTCCTTATGGTACCCTCCCGGCACCCTCCCCTTATGGTACCCCCACCTGGCACCCTCCTGCCTCCCTAGCACCTCCCCCTGCACCCTCCTGGCACCTCCACCTGGCACCCTCCCACCCCCTCCCTTATGCACCCTCCACCTGCCTCCCACCTGGCACACTCACCCAGCACCCTCCACCTGGCACACTCCACCTGGCACCTCTATAGCACCTCCACCTGGCACCCTCCTTGCACCCTCCACCTGGCACCCTCCACATGGCACCCTCCCACCATGGCACCCTCCACATGGCACCCTCCACATGGCACCCTCACCTGGCACCCTCCTTATGGCACCTCCCACCTGGCACCTCCACATGGCACCTCCACCTGCACCTCCCATGGCACCCTCCCACTGCATCCTCCTGCTACCCTCCCATGCACCTCCTTATGGCACCTCCTGGCACCCTGCCTCCACCTCCCACACCCTCCACCTGGCACCTCCCACCCTCCTGGCACCCTCCCACCAGCACCCTCCACCTCGGCACACTCCACCTGCCACCCTGGCACCTCCTGGCACACTCCACCTGGCACCCTCCTTAGCACCCTCCACCTGGCACCCTCCCACACCCCACCTGCTCCCTCCCACCCTGGCACCTCCTTGCACCCTCACCTAGCACCCTCCACATGGCACCCTCCACATGGCACCCTCCAGCACCTCCACCTGGCACACTCCTTATGGCACCCTCCACCTAGCCCTCACATGGCACCCTCCGCTGCTCCTTATAGCACCCTCCACCTTCCACCTGGCACCTCCCTGGCACCCTCCCATGGCACCCTCCACCTGCACACCTCCCACCTGGCCTCCGACCCTCCACCTCCTTGCACCCTCCTGGCACCCTCCACCCAGCACCCTCCCTTGCACCTCCCTGGCACCCTCCCCTCCTTAGCACCCTCCCTGGCACCCTCCCACACCCCTCCCATGGCACCTCCCACCTAGCACACTCCTTAGCACCCTCCCCAGCACCCTCCCACATGGCACCCTCCACATGGCACCCTCCCACCTGCCCTCACCCCTCCACCTAGCACCCTCCACATGGCACCCTCCTGGCCCTCCCACCCTCTCATGGCACCCTCCACACCTGGCACCCTCCACATGGCCCTCCACATGGCACCCTCCACCTGGCACCCTCCTTATGGCACCTCCACCTGCACCCTCCACCTAGCACCTCCACATGGCACCTCCATGGCACCCTCCCCTGCCTCCACCTGGCACCTCCTCATGCACCTCCACCTGCCCCTCCCACATGGCACCCTCACACCCCTCCACCTGGCACCTCCTTGCACCCTCCACCTAGCACCCTCCCACACCCTCCCATGGCACCCCACATGGCACCCTCCCCCGGCACACCCTTATGCCCCTCCACCTAGCACCCTCCACACCCACCTGCCCACATGGCACCCCTCCACCTGGCACCTCCTTGCCCCCAGCACCCTCATATGGCACCCTCCACCTGGCACCCTCCCACCTGGCACCCTCCACCTGGCACACTCACCTGCCTCCACCAGCACACTCCACCGGCACCCTCACCTGGCACCCTCCACATGGCACCCTCACCTGGCACCCTCCACCTGGCACCCTCCTTATGGTGCCACTCCACCTGGCACCCTCCATGGTACCCCACCTGGCACCCTCCACCTGGCACCCTCCACCTAGCACCCTCCCACCTGCAAACTCCACCTGGCACCTCCACCTACCTCCCTCCACATGGCACCCTCACATGGCACCCCTCACCTGGCACCCTCCTTGGCACCCTCCACCTGGCACCCCACCCACCCCCTCCCACAGCACCCTCCACATGCACCTCCACCTGGCACCTCCTTATGCCCTTCACCTGGCACCCCTCCCCACCCTCCCACATGGCACCCCCACACCCCTCCCTGGCACCCTCCTTGGCACCCTCCCACCTGCCCCTCCCACCCAGCACCCTCCCACATGGCACCTCCCTGGCACCTCCCACCTGCCCTCTTGGCACCCTCCACCTGGCACCCTCCACATGGCACCCTCCACCTGGCACCCTCCACCTGCCACCCTCCTTATGGCACCCTCCACCTGGCACCCTCCTTATGGTACCCTCACCTGGCACCCTCCCACCTGGCACCCTCACCTGCACCCTCCCCTGCACACCCACCTGGCACCCCTCCACCTGCACCCTCCCTGGCACCTCCACATGGCACCCTCCCACTGGCACCCTCCTTATGGCACCCTCCACCTGGCACCCTCCACTAGCACCTCCCACACCCCCACATGGCACCCTCCACCTGGCACCCTCCCATGGCACCCTCCCACCTGGCACCCTCCACCTAGCACCCTCCCTTGGCACCCTCCCACACCTCCCACCTCTTACACCCCACCCCTCCCCCAGCACCTCCACCTGGCACCCCACCTGGCACCCTCCTTAGCACCCTCCCACCTGCACCCTCCCACCTAGCACCCTCCACATGGCACCCTCCCATGGCACCCTCCCAGCACCCTCCTTATGGCACCCTCACCTGGCACCCTCCACCTAGCACCTCCCACATAGCACCCTCACATGGCACCCTCCCTGGCACCCTCCTATGGCACCTCACCTGGCACCTCCACCTAGCACCCTCCACAGCACCCCTCCACATGGCACCCTCCACCTGGCACCCTCCTTATGGCACCCTTCACCTGGCACTCATACAAGCTAATATTTATAATTAAGAAACAATAGGTAGACTAATTATCCACTTTATCTGCAGCATCGAGTAATTGGTCTTCCCACCCCGTAAGATCCCCTAACCTTCTCCTACTCTCTCCTCCTTCTCCTCTTCCTCCTCTCCTCTTCCTCCTCTCCTCCTCCTCCTCCTTCTATTCTCTCTTCCTCCTCCTCCTCTTCTCCTCCTCCTCCCTTACATCTTTAATTAAAACCAACCCCAGAATGGATCTCTCCTCTGGCCTATAAAACGCGGTAAATAGACAAAGTTTGTGTGTTGGTTCATATGAGTTTTGACACTGTGATGGGTGGAAGAGAAGGGGAAAAGTGAAAGAGTTGGGAAAAAGGAGTAAGAATTGGTGGAATGAGGAGGAGGTGGAAGGAAGATAGGAAAGAAAGTAGTGGAAGAGGAAGAGTAAGAGGAAGGGGGTGGGAGAAGTTCATTACACACTACAGGTATTAGTAAAATATTAATCACTTAATGAACCGAATATTAGGTAATATACCGGATTAATTTATATACCGAATAACAAGTTTTAGGCCTAATTAATAACCTCATTATTATCATTATTATTATTGTCATTGTTGTTGTCATGATATATTATTATTATTATTATTATTATTATTATTATTATTATTATTATTATTATTATTATTATTATTATTATTATTCATTGTTACTGTTGTTGTTATTGTTGTTTACATCATTATCATTATTAACAACAAGGTCAACCACCAACATTGTTCAACCACGTGATTTGACCTTTGACCTTGCTGACCTCAATAACATATATAATCTGGTGGTTGTGTTGGACAATATAATCTGGTGGTTGTGTTGGACAATATAATATTGGTTGTGTTGGACAATATAATCTGGTAGTTATGTTGGTCAATATAATCTGGTGGTTGTGTTGGACAATATAATATGGTGGTTGTGTTGGACAATATAATCTGGTGTTTGTGTTGGACAATATAATCTGGTGGTTGTGTTGGACAATATAATCTGGTGTTGTGTTGAACAATATAATCTGCGTTGTGTTGGACAATATAATCTGGTAGTTGTGTTGAATATAATCTGTTGTTTTGGACAATATAATCTGGTAGTTGTGTTGGACAATATAGTCTGGTGGTTGTGTTGGACAATATAATCTGGTAGTTGTTTTGGACAATATAATCTGGTAGTTGTGTTGGACAATATAGTCTGTTAGTTGTGTTGGACAATATAATCTGATAGTTGTGTTGGACAATATAATCTGGTGGTTGTGTTGGACAATATAATCTGGTGGTTGTGTTGGACAATATAATCTGGTGATTTGTGTTGGACAATATAATCTGGTAGTTGTGTAAAGAAACGTGCCGTAATTTCACCCAGCCCGAGGATCGAACCTGGGACCTCTAGCTTGTTAGAAGAGCATGCTGACCACTACACCAGGAGTCATCAGATACTATAACGTGTATCGTAACAAACAACTACAAGAGAACGAAGTGATCAACGGCGAGGGTACACACACACACACACACACACACACACACACACACACACACACACACACACACACACACACACACACACACACACTTGAAGGTGAGCTAGTGATCGCTGCGCTCTTGCCGCCCGTGCCTCCACCACCACCCACCTGCCACCCCACTCACCCCACCCATCCACCCTAACCCCCGATCACCCTCCACCTCCCCACCATCTCCTCGTGCCACCCTCTGTGTGTGTGTGTGTGTGTGTGTGTGTGTGTGTGTGTGTCAGCACGTGTGGGCAGGCAATGGCAGCGGCAGTGGTAGTGGTGGAGGTGTTCAAGTGATATGTCGATTAGCTTCCTGAATCACGAGCAGGAGAGGCATGTTAGGTAATGGCCTTGTCGTCGTCTTCGGCTATATTTAGTACGTAAATACCCAGCGTATCGCCATGAGGGGCAGGGAAGAGGAAGAGAAGCAGGGAGGATGGGAAGGAATGGAGGGCATGAGGCATTCCATCCCTTTGGGTCTCCTTCCCTCATCTCTCTTCCTTCTCCTTCTGCTGCCCGGGGAAGTGATGGCCTATGTTGACCCTCTACTACTGCTCTGAGCGACACCTTCTGCCCACCAGCAGGCTGTGAGGACCTGAAGGAGACCCACCAGGAGGCTGTTACGAGGACCTGAAGGAGACCCACCAGAAGGCAGATGTGTGTGGTGTGATGGTCCAACATACTATTCCCCCCCACAAATAAGTGATCCCAGGTTCGTCCGGTCGAGGTGAGACTCTGAGCAAGTTTCTTTACGCAATTTGCCTCTGTCTAGCCAGCAATGGGGAACCTGGACATTAATCGTTATACGGATCGTTGTCCAGGGCAGTTAGGGAATTGTCCGGTCTTCTCGAATTATTCCTTGACACGTGATCGTACAGTTCGTTAACGGGTGGGTTGTTGTGCTGGCGACAGCTTCTACACTTTAAACAAATTCACGCCAAGGTGGCCCTAGTCACGGCCAGCCGCCAACACCATAACCACTGGTGTGTGTGTGTGTGTGTGTGTGTGTAGTGATCTAGTTTCTTCACCAACACTGACCTCTCCTCTTTAACCCGACTGTCTCCTCCTTCACTACTCACCGTCTCCCCCCCTCACCACTCACGATCTCCCCTTCACCACTCATGGTCTCCCCCTCACCGTCACTAGTACCCTCATACAGGTAATGACACATAATGAAGCGACGCAAACAACAACAACAACACAAATATTATCAAACCTTCCTCCTCTCTCAACCTCCCCTCTCACCCCCTTCTCCTTCAGTCTCCTCACCATTTTCCTCCTCCCTTCCTTCGTCCTCCCTCTCCCTTCCTCACCACCTCCTCTCTCTCAGCCATTATATTGCTAATCTTCCCAGACAAAACAAGTTAACATCCCACAATCCTCACGTCTTTCTTTTCAGCACCACTTTCTCATTTCCTTTAAAACAAGTCTTTCTATCCTTCCTCCTACTCCTCCCTCCCCTTTGAGCCATTCTGGCTCCTCTTAACGAGTCTTTCTATCCTTCCTCCTCTCTCCTCCCCCTTTGAGCCCATTCTGGCTCCTCTTTAAAACTAGTCTTTCTATCCTTCCTCCTACTCCTCCTCCCCCTTTGAGCCCATTCTGGCTCCTCTTTAAACAAGTCTTTCTATCCTTCCTCCTACCTCCTCCCCCTTTGGACCCGTTCTCTCTCTTTAAAACTAGTCTTTCTCCCTTCCTCCTACTCCTCCTCCCCTTTGGACCGTTCTGGCTCCTCTTTAAAACAGTCTTTCTATCCTTCCTCCTACTCCCCTCCCCCTTTGAGCCCATTCTGGCTCCTCTTTAACTAGTCTTTCTATCCTTCCTCCTACTCTCCTCCCCTTGGTCCCATTCTGGCTCCTCTTTAAACTTAGTCTTTCTCCTTCCTCTACTCCTCCTCCCCTTTGAGCCCATTCTGCTCCTCTTTAGTCTTTCTATCCTTCCTCCTACTCCTCCTCCCCTTTGGACCCGTTCTGGCTCCTCTTTAAAACTAGTCTTTCTCTTCCTCCCTACTCCTCCTCCCCCTTTGAACCCATTCTGCTCCTCAAAACAAAGTCTTTCTATCTTCCTCCTACTCCTCCTCCCCTTTGACCCGTTCTGGCTCCTCTTTAAACCTAGTCTTTCTATCCTTCCTCCTACTCCTCCCTCCCCCCTTGTGACCCGTTCTGGCTCCTCTTTAAAATATATCCACCACACACCCCTCACGCTGTCTCCTTTAAATCCTTCGTCTTATATTGTAGAGTCAAGATGAAGGCTGTACTATGTGACTACTACTACTACTACTACTACTACTACTACTACTACTACTACTACTACTACTACTACTACTACTATTTCTAGAACTTTTTGTGTTTGTATATTTCTTCCTGTAATGCATTCTCTACAGGTAATGTTAGAAAATCTCTTGTTTTATTTTTCTTCATCTTTTTCTCTCTTTCTTCTTATTCGTCACCTTCTTCTTAATCCTCCTATTCTTCTTCCTCCTCTTCTTTTTGTTACTCCTCGTCTTCTTACTCTTGCTCCTTCTGTTCTTCCTACTCTTCTTCTTCCTCGTCTCCTAGCTCCTTCTTTTCTCCTCTCTCTCTTCCTCCTCGTCTTCCCCCTCTCCTGGGGTAGTTATCACACACCAACTGTTGCTACCCGCAGCTTCCACATCCAGTTCACCTTTAACGTTCATTATGACGCTTTTTGGTATGCTATTTTAGGACGTGAGTTACGGTCAGAGCCAAGCCGGGGCAAAACAGTGCGTTCCATCAGTGTTTGTTTACCCAGGGTTCACCGTCCACCAAGGCTGTCACAGTGTTGCCACGTCAGGTGTGTGTGTGTGTAGTGATGTCAGCCACGCTACCTGCCTCTCCACCCTAGTGACGCAATGTGGGGAAGGAGTTGGGACACGCACATAAGACATACACACACACACAGACGCACACATGCATACAAACACATACACAAGTAGGAAACATCGCCATCACCACCACCATCATCACCACCATCATCACCACCATCACCCACCACCACCACCATCAAAACAAAACGGCTGTAATACCACACCACAACACAGCGTGTGTGTGTGTGCGTGTGCGCGTGTGTGTGCGTGTGTGTGTGTGTGTGACCCTGCCGCTAATTCCCAGGTATAGATCCCAAGTAATCGTTGTAAGGCAGCTAAATATAGCCCCATCGGCCCATGACTCAGCAGCGCCCCAGAAGGCAACACGTGGCCGTCTCTTGTCACGCTCACGGCACTCAGGCGCTGCTGTGGTTGTTTGTGGTCCACCTTACTGCAGGAGACATGGAAGGGTTTCTCTCTCTCTCTCTCTCTCTCTCTCTCTCTCTCTCTCTATCCTTCCTTCCTTCTCTATCTCTCCCCCTCTCATTCTATCTCACATTTATCTCCCTCTCTCTCCCCTTTGTTCCCTCCTACATAACTCCGGGTGGACATTCTCCCTTGCATATTGATGAAGTTAGTGCAGTGATTTTTTTTTAGGGGAGGTGGAGGGCGGATGGAAAGGTGAGGGGGAGGCGGGGAGGTCAACTCATATCGACGCCTCTCCACCTCCTTCCCCCTCAACTCTGTCCTCTCCCAGTGTGAAATAGGGACTCCCCCACACCTCATCTACTGTGAAACGAGACAATTGACCCCTGGAGAACAACTGTGCCGTAGTGCTAATATAAACGACCTATATCAAGAGACACTCAGTACACTGGCCATCTCAGCTCCCTATCATCATCATGTCACCAGCTACCTGTGTGGAGACAGAGTTGCTACACAGTCCTCGCCACCAACCTTGGAACGGATCCTGGACATGTGCTGCTCCTCCACTCTTTGTACTGATAGCTTTCGTAACATGACCCTCTCTCCAATGTCACCTCAAGGAGCCTAAAGATGTTATCTCTGTTTATTGTGTATTTTCACCATTTAACGGACATTTTCTCTCACTATACATTATCCTTCCCACAAACGATCGCCTGCCTTGACCACTTTAACCAAGACTCGGGTATGCCTGCTCTTCCTCGTCTTCCTCATCCTCCCGCTTGCCCTACTCCTCTTTCTCTTCTTTCTCTTCCTCCTCTTCTTTCTCCTCCTCTCTGCCCTCCTTCCCTTCCTCCTCCTCCCTCAACAGATCTCCTCGTAAAAGAGGAGAAAGGAAAAAGAACGTGAAAAACACTCAAATTGGCACGTTTTGCCAATAATGAGACTGAATATGTGAGAGTCATCGGACAAAGTGCTCACTCGTCTCCCAGGAAGATGACTGGCTGGAGGATGACCCTGGGGAGACCTGCTTTCTGCCTCGACACTCTCACGTGCTTTCTGCCTCGACACTCTCACATGCTTTCTGCCTCGACACTCTCACGTACTTTCTGCCTCGACACTCTCGTGCTTTCTGCCTCGACACTCTCCTGCTTTCTGCCTCGACACTCTCACGTACTCTGCCTCGACACTCTCACGTACTTTCTGCCTCGACCTCACTTGCTTTCTGCCTCGACACTCTCCATGCTTTCTGCCTCGACACTCACGTGCGCCTCGACACTCTCACGTGCTTTCTGCCTCGACACTCTCACGTGCTTTCTGCCTCGACACTCTCACGTGCTTTCTGCCTTGACACTCTCATGCTTTCTGCCTCGACACTATCACATTCTGCCTCGACAGTCTCACATGCTTTCTGCCTCGACACTCTCATGCTTTCTGCCTCGACACTCTCACACACTTCCTGAACTAACGAAAGTATACCATATATGTATAATCACGTATATATCAGGGAAAATAATAATGAAGAATTGGAAATGCAAAAAAATACATCGTCATTCCCTGCCACCCATCTACTGCCACTTACCTGCCATCCAACATCTGGCACCCACCAGCCATCCATCACTTGCCATCCATCACCTGCCACCACCATCCATCACCTGCCACCCGCCACCTACCATCCATCACCTGCCACCCACCATCTGCCATCCATCACTTGCCACCAACCACCTGCCACCCACCATCCATCACCTGCCACCCATCACCAGCCACCCACCACCTGCCATCATTACCTGCCACCCACCCATCACCTACCACCACCATCCATCACCTACCACCTGCCACCCACCACCTCTCATCTATCCTGCTGCACCCTACCCACCATCCATCACCTGCTACCCACCACCCATCACCTGACCCTACCTCCCACGATCCATCACCTAACCACCACGTACCATCCATCACCTGCTACCCACCTCCATCACCTACCATCCATCTCTACCCATCTCCCACCCACCTACTCCCACCATCCATCACCTGCCACCATCACCTGCCACCTACCTCCACCATCCATCACCCGCCACCCACCACCTACATCCATCACCTGCTACCCACCACCCATCACCTGCCACCTACCTCCCACCATCCATCACTCGCCACCCCACCTCCATCCATCTGCCACCACATCCATCACCTGCTACCCACCACCCATCACCCTACTACCCACCACCCATCACCTGCCACCCCACAACCTACCATCCACCTACCATCCATCACCTACCATCCATCACCTGTCATTCATCATCTGCCACCCACTACCTTCCATCCATCACCTGCCACCCACCTGCCATCACATCACCCGCCACCCACCTACCACCCGACATCCATCACCTGCCACCACCACCTGTCATCCATCACCTATGACCCATCACCTGCCCCCCCACCTGTCATCGATCACCTGCCACCCACCACCTGTCATTCATCACCTGTCATTCATCACCTGCCACCCACCACCTGTCATCCATCACCTGCCACCCAGCACCTGTCATCCATCACCTGCCACCCACCACCTGTCATCCATCACCTATCATCCATCACCTGCCACCCACCACCTGTCATCCATCACCTGCCACCCACCTGTCATCCATCACCTGCTACCCCCACCTGTCATTCATCACCTGCCACCCCACCCCCACCTGTCATCCATCACCTGCCACCCACCACCTGTCATCCAACACCTGTCATCCATCACCTGCCACCCACCATCTGTCATCCATCACCCACCCACCACCTGTCATCTATCACCTGCCACCCACCACCTGTCATCTATCACCTGCCACCCACCACCCGTCATCCATCTGCCACCACCACCTGTCATCCATCACCTGTCATCTATCACCTGTCATCCATCACCTGTCATCCATCACCTACCCACCACCTGTCATCCATCACCTGCCACCCACCACCTGTCATTCATCACCTGCCACCCCACACCCACCATCTGTCATTCATCACCTGCCACCCAACACCTTCATCCATCACCCCACCCACACCCTACCACCTGTCATCCATCACCTGTCATCTATCACCTGTCATCCATCACCTGTCATCCATCACCGCCAACCCACCACCTGTCATCCATCACTGCCACCCCACCTGTCATTCATCACCTGCCACCCACCTGTCATCCATCACCTGCCACCCACCCACCACCTGTCATCCATCACCTGCCACCCACCACCTGTCATCCAACACCTGTCATCCATCACCTGCCACCCACCATCTGTCATCCATCACCTGCCACCCACCACCTGTCATCTATCACCTGCCACCCACCACCTGTCATCTATCACCTGCCACCCACCACCTGTCATCCATCACCTGCCACCCCACCTGTCATCCATCACCTGTCATCTATCCCTGTCATCCATCACCTGTCATCCATCACCTGCCACCCACCACCTGTCATCCATCTGCCACCCACCACCTGTCATTCATCACACCACCACCCACCCATCTGTCATTCATCACCTGCCACCCACCACCTGTCATCCATCACCTGCCACCCACACCTACCACCTGTCATCCATCACCTGTCATCTATCACCTGTCATCCATCACCTGTCATCCATCACCTGCCACCACCACCTGTCATCCATCATCTGCCACCCACCACCTGTCATTCATCACCTGCCACCCACACCTACCACCTGTCATCCATCACCTGCCACCCACCATGTGGGTTTATATAATTACATCACTCACGGTAATTTTCCTATGAGTCGTGAGTAGTCATCCATTGGACATGTGACAGTGTATTCCCACTCAACTCTTGTCTCTAGACTGCAGAGTCATGAATAAAGTAGCCGGCTCCCAGGCAGGCCACTCCCGTTCTCTCACAGCCACTGGACGTGTCGTTACGAAGCTAATAACTTATACCCTTCGTCCATTATTAACGCTCACAGCGTTAATTATGGTGATATCAAAGATATTGTGCAATAATTTATTTTCTTAAAAATGGAGAAAAGACCATTTGGGTTTGATAACTTAGCCCATAAACATTTATGAATGTTGCTTCGAGTTCACCTCTAATTAGTGCTTCCACAGGTGACAGGAAACTGCAACGGTGGGATGCAATTATATAAACCTAATGTATATAACCCATAGTTGTTTCAGTATTACTGTCTGTTAGACCGGGGCTAATATAATCACCTGCTACCCACCACCCACCAACCACCCACCACCTGCCAACCACCCACCACATGCCACCCATTACCTTTCACCCACCACCTGTCATCCATCGCCTGTCATCCATCAACTGCCACCCACCACCTGCCATCCATCGCCTGTCATCCATCAACTGCCACCCATCACCTGGCATCCATCACCCACCACCTGTCATCCACCATATGCCACCTACCAACCACCCATCAACTTTCATCCATCTCTTGCCACCCACCACCTGTCATCATCACTTGCCACCTACCACCCTCCACCTGTCATCCATCACCTACCACCCACCAACCACCGCCTGTCACCCATCACCTGCCACCACCACCTGCCATCCATCGCCTGCCATCCATCAACTGCCACCCTACCTGCCTTCCATCATCCACCACCTGTCATCCACCACATGCCACCTACCAACACCCACCACCTACCACACACCCCATCACCTGCCACCACAACCTGCCACCCACCACCTGTCATCCATCCTGCCACCTCCACCTGCCATTCATCACCCGCCACCTGTCATCCATCACTCGCCACCCACCACCTGTCATCATCACTTGCCACCTACCACCCTCCACCTGTCATCCATCACTACCACCCACCAATCACCGCCTGTCACCCATCACCTGCCACCCACCACCAGCTATCCATCGCCTGCCATCCATCAACTGCCCTCACTACCTGCCATCCATCACCCACCACCTGTCATCCACCACATGCCACCAACCACGCCACCCATCACCTGCCACCCCAACCTGCCACCCCCACCTGTCATCCATCACCTACCACCCTCCACCTGCCATTCATCACCCACCACCTGTCATCCACCACATGCCACCTACCAACCACCCACCACGTACCACATGCCACCCATCACCTGCCACCCACAACCTGTCATCCATCACCTGCCACTCTCCACCTACCACCTGTCATCCTCGCCACCCCCAACTGTCATCCACCACTTGCCACCCACCACTTGTCATCCATCACCTACCACCTATCCCCTACCACCCATCACCTAGCAACTGCCACCCACCACCTGTCACCAATTACCTAGCAAATGCCAATCACCACCTTCCACCCATCACCTTCCACCCATCACCTTCCATCTGTCACCCATCACCTGAAAAGCCACCCATCACCTACCGCCCATCACCTACCGCCCATCACCTGCCCATCACCTACCGCCCATCACCTGCCATGAATCACCTACCATCCATCACCTGCCACCTACGATCCATCACCTGCCACCTACCATCCATCACCTGCCACCTAGGATCCACAACGCACCACCACCCACCCTCATAATGTTACTGGGATATCAGAGCGTTTTATAAGTCTGATAATTATATTTGCTTGGTAAAGGCGAGAAAAATAATATAAATTGATATCTAATACGGTATACCTAATCTAACCTAATATAATCTAATCTAATCTAATCTAATCTAATCTAATCTAACCTAACCTAACCTAACCTAACCAGTTTATGTGAATCGTCAATTAGGTGATGGGAAATACTATAAAACGCGGCTGAAGTGAGGTAGTACAGTACTTATCTTCATTATGTAATACTAAGAGAATAT
Source organism: Homarus americanus (assembly GCF_018991925.1). NCBI lineage: Eukaryota > Metazoa > Arthropoda > Malacostraca > Decapoda > Nephropidae > Homarus > Homarus americanus. The sequence goes on from NW_024733214.1 coordinate 155,414, forward strand.
TTTACTGATTATAATCATTCATTCAGTCGAGGTATATTTAAGCTTGATATCAAAACACTACTTAAATGTTTTATTTGAACAAGAGTGAAGGTATGTCATTGTTTCCTCCCATAGTGACATCTTAAAGGAACAGACACTTAAGTAACACTGTAGAACTTAAACTATCTTTAATTTATAGTTGGATAAATTCAAAATAGGTTAACGTTAAACAAAACTGGACAGATTGCCGCGAGTCTCTTATAGAAGAGTTGTGTTTGGAGTAACTCAATCTTTCCTTCGCAAACAACTTCGATAACTTATCTATATATCTACTAATCAGAAGTCCAGTTTGTGTTTATCCATAAAATTCAATCACAGTTATTTTCTCCCTTAATCTAAAACGCATGACAGGACTAAATTCTCACAATATAAACGAGTAACTATGTATTGCTGGGTCGGTTAGTCTCCGCTTACTGTTGTCTACTGTAAACACAACGCGGTGGACTCCATCTGGCGGACCCACTCTGTAAACACAACCCGGGTATACGATGACCACAGCTCCCTCCCTCTCTATACCCGACCCAGCTCCAGCAACCTCTCTCCCCCTCTCTCTCTCTCTCTCTCTCTCCTCTCTCTCTCTCTCTCTCTCTCTCTCTCTCTCTCTCTCTCTCCGCCAAACGTAAACAAAAATAGGATATTGAAACTCTACGGGTTCTGCCTGGACGGTTTTACTTACACGGTGGCTGGTTCGCGTTGCGTCTCCCCAAGACCATCTCTTTCTCTCTCTCTCTCTCTTCCATTTTTCCTGTTTCATCTTTTCTCTTCCCCCTTATCCACTTTCCCTATGGTTTTTATCTTCCTATTTCTCTCTACATTTTTCAACTTTATTCTTTCCTTCATATTCTTGTGTCTTTCTTCTTTATATTTCTTCGTCTTTGTGATTTTCTTTTTATTATTTTGTTTTCTTCTTCGTCTCTATTTATCATTAATTTATCTCTAATTCTTCCTAAGCTCTTAGTGGGAAGGTGAGGTAAAATAACCCTAAATTAACATGAAAGAACAACAACAATGCAGTCAACACAGCCTCAAAATTGTGCCGAGATTGTACCGTAAAATCTAACGTAATCTAACCTAACCTAAATAAGATAGTTCCTACGTTATCAATATTTCATTTAGGTCCTCAAAATGGCGTCGCATCTGTATTGAGACTGTAATACAAGTGGAAACATTGTCTTATGGGAGAATGACTTAACGTAAGGGTCTTCAACTACACAGATCGGGTGACGGCGAGAGACGGACTAGGCCAACCATTATACCACCTCTCTATAACCACCCCCTATAGCCACCCTCTATAGCCACCCCTATAGTCACTACCTATAGCCACCCTCTGACACCCTCTTTCAAAGGCACCTCTTATAGCCACCCCCTATAGCCACCCCCTATAACCACCCCTTATAGCCATCCTCTATAGCCATCCTCTATAACCACCCCTTATAGCCATTCCCTACTAGCCACCCTCTATAACCACCCCTTATAGCCATCCTCTATAGCCATCCCTGTAACACCTCTTATAGCCATCCTCTATAGCCATCCTCTATAACCACCCCTTTAGCCATCCTCTATAGCCATCCTCTATGACCACCTCTTATAGCCATCTCTATAGCCATCCTCTATAACCACCCTTATAGCCATCTCTAGCCATCTCTATGTCCTCTATAACCCCTTATAGCCATCCTCTATAGCCATCCTCTATAACCACCCCTTATAGCCATCCTCTATAGCCATCCTCTATACACCCTTATAAGCCATCTCCCATCCTCTATAACCACCCTTATAGCCATCCTCTATAGCCATCCTCTATAAACACCCTTATAGCCATCCTCGATAGCCATCTCCCATACCCCTTATAGCATCCTCTATAACCACCCTTATAATCTCTCTACAATCATCCTCTACAACCACCTTATAGCCATCCTCTATAACCACCTTATAGTCCTCTATAACCATCCCTTGCTATCCTCTATAGCCATCCTCTATAACCACCTTATAGCCATCCTCTATAGCCACCCTCAAGCCACCCTGATAGCCATCCTCTATATTATAGCCATCCTCACCATATCCTCTATAACCACCTTATAGCCATCCTCTATCCACCCTTATAGCCATCCTCTATAGCCATCCTCTATAACCACCTTTAGCCATCCTCTAACCACCCTTATAGCCATCCTCTTGCCACCCTCTCAAAATACCCTTATAGCCATCCTCTATAACCACCCTTATATAGCCATCTCTGACTCCTTCTCTAAAGCCACCTGATAGCCATCCTCTATAACCACCCTTATACCATCCTCATATATCATTACCCATATAGCCATGTCTATAACACCTTCTAATCCTCTATAATATAGCCATCTCTATAAATACACTATAGTATATAACACTTATAACTAATGTCCTCTATAACCACCTTATAGCCATCCTCTATATTACCTTATAGCCATCCTCTATAACCACTTATGCCATCCTCTATACCACCCTTATATCCATCCTCTATAGCCACCTCTAAGACGTACCACATAAATATACCAAAGGCCTCTAGCAACAATGGCTATGGTTACATTACCACATAATAGCGGGGAGGAGGAAATGATGGTGAATGTAAACAAAAGATGATGAGAGAATGGCTGATGGGAGGTGAGGTGTGGGTGAGGTGAGTGTGGGGTGAGGTGGGATGGAGGCAAGGGGTGAGGGTGGGTGTGTGGGGTGAGGGGTGTAGGTGTTGGGTGAGGGTGTGGTGTTGGTGTTGGGTGAGGTGTGGTGTGTGTGGTGTGGGTGGGGTGGGTGTGGGTGGGGTGATGGGGGTGAAGGGAGGGAAAGGGTGAGTGAGGCGATGATGAAGGGTGGGAATGAGGGTGAGGGTGATGGTGGGGACAGTCGTGTGACACCCATCACCCTCATCAGCTGACGTAATCGACAACAAATCACTATAAACTGTCAGCAGGAAGGCCATCTGTCAGCCACCACCACCGGGGCACCACCACTACCTCCACCACCATCCTGACACGATACTTCCACCATAGTGTGTACATCTTCACGTACACACACACACACACACACACAGGGCTACTAAGTTACAGCGTTAAGGAGGTCAGAGGTTGATGCCGACGACCATGACTGTCAAGGTGTTACCAGGAATGTAAATATATACCTGCCCTGATGACCCGCCAGAGGAGCACCAGGGTGACTCAACTGCCTCTAGGTGGCCGGGAGACCCCACAGAGTTCAAGTATTTCCCCGGATGACAAATACCTCGGTGTAGAGTTTGTGTAGCTCAGGAGGGAAGAAATATGAGGGAGGTTGTGTCAAGGTGATGAGGCCCAGGCTGTCAAGAGTGGCTGTAGGCGGCGCAAATGACCCAGAATGTTGAAAGAGGGAGCTAGGCTGTCAAGAGGATACTTTAGGACGTCAAGAAGCCGTGGCCCGGAGCTCAGACGTGTTCCTAGACTGGCTGCCGGAGGAGTCGACCCTGCACACCCACACAGAGGAAGAGACCACCCCTCCACGGCCGCTCCAACTGGCTCGTTACACTGAGTTAACTGGCGTTTTATTGTCCGCCCAACGATCATTCAGGATGAAGGACGCGGGTAGTTAAAATCCCCCGACATTATCCGGCGTCTTGGGTGAACATCCCTGGTGGCGGCGGCGGCGGGGTGACATTTCCTGGTGGGTGTTTTTGCGGGAGTCCATCGGTACACCCCTCGTCAGGTACGTCTCCAGATCACTTCCCCCTCCTCTTCCTCACTGACCACCTCCTCCTTCTCTTCCTCCTTCCCTTCCTCACTGATCATCTACTCCTCCTCCTATTCCCATTTCCCTTCTTCACAGCCACCCCTTCCTCCACTCGCCACTTCCTCCTCCTCTTTCTCCTTCCTGATCCCCTCCTCCGCCCTGACCACCACCTCCTCTTTTCCAATTCCCATCCTGACCACCTCCTCCTCCTCCTCCTTCCTTCTACCCAACCTCCCCTCCTCCTCAAGCACCTCCCTTAAATTACTCCATCGGGTAACTTCTCTATTTCTGATTGGACTGAGTTTCTTCCTCTTCACCCTCCTCCTCCTCTCCCCCCCTCCGTCGTCCTCTTCAAGAATTAATAATATAATTTCCCCGGGTACTGGAGGAGGCAGACAGGTGAGCCGTCCCTCCCTGCCGACACAGTCATACATAAACTTTAATGAGGTGTGAGCCAGGGATATATCTCAGCGCCGTCACCCATAAATTTATCACAAAGGATTCGCTTCACCTTTTGACGTAATGTGTGAGTTTGTGGGGTGGGTGAGACAGTTGTGGGGTGGGTGAGAGACAGTTAGGGGTGGTGAGGGACAGTTGTGGGGTGGGTGAGGGACAGTTATGGGGTGGGTGAGGACAGTTGTTGGGGTGGGTGAGGGACAGTTATTGGGGTGGGTGAGGGACAGTTGTGGGGTGGATGAGAGACAGTTGTGGGGTGGGTGTGAGACAGTTGTGGGGTGGGTGAGAGACAGTTGTGGGGTGGGTGAGACAGTTGTGGGGTGGGTGGGGACAGTTGTGTGGGGTGGGTGAGACAGTTGTGGGGTGGGTGAGAGACAGTTGTGGGGTGGGTGAGGGACAGTTGTGGGGTGGGTGAGGGACAGTTGTGGGGTGGGTGAGAGACACTTGTGGGGTGGGTGAGAGGCAGTTGTGGGGTGGGTGAGGGACAGTTGTGGGGTGGGTGAGAGACAGTTGTGGGGTGGGTGAGAGACAGTTGTGGGGTGGGTGACAAAAGTTGTGGGGTGGGTGAGAGACACTTGTGGGGTGGGTGAGAGACACTTGTGGGGTGGGTGAAGACAGTTGTGGGGTGGGTGAGAGACACTTGTGGGGTGGGTGTGAGACAGTTATGGGTGGGTGAGAGACAGTTGTGGGGTGGGTGAGAGACACTTGTGGGGTGGGTGAGACACACTTGTGGGGTGGGTGAGAGGCAGTTGGTGGGGTGGGTGAGGGACAGTTGTGGTGGGTGAGAGACAGTTGTGGGGTGGGTGAGAGACAGTTGTAGGGGTGGGTGAGAGACAGTTGTGGGGTGGGTGAGGACAGTTGTGGGATGGGTGAGGACAGTTGTGGGGTGGGTGAGACAGTTGTGGGGTGGGTGAGAGACAGTTGTGGGTGGGTGAGAGACAGTTGTGGGGTGGGTGTGAGACAGTTGTGGGGTGGGTGAGGACAGTTGTGGGGTGGGTGAGGGACAGTTGTGGGGGTGGGTGAAGGACAGTTGTGGGGTGGGTGAGAGACAGTTGTGGGGTGGGTGAGGGACAGTTGTGGGGTGGGTGAGAGACAGTTGTGGGGTGGGTGGAACAGTTGTGGGGTGGGTGAGAAAGTTGTGGGGTGGGTGAGAGACAGTTGTGGGGTGGGTGAGGACAGTTGTGGGGTGGGTGTGAGACAGTTGTGGGGTGGGTGTGGTGGATTGGGCGTGGGCGGGGGATGAGAGGTGTTGGGGAGGATGAGAGGTGTTGGGGAGGATGGGGAGGTGTTGGGGAGGATGAGGAGGTGTTGGGGAGGAGGAGGGTGTTGGGAGGAGAGGTGTTGGGGAGGATGGGAGGTGTTGGGGAGGAGGAGAGGTGTTGGGGAGGATGAGAGGTGTTGGGGAGGATGAGAGGTGTTGGGGAGGATGAGAGGTGTTGGGGAGGAGGAGAGGTGTTGGGGAGGAGGAGAGGTGTTGGGGAGGATGAGAGGTGTTGGGGAGGGATGGAGGTGTTGGGGAGGAGGAGGTGTTGGGGGAGGAGGAGGTGTTGGGAAGGATGAGAGGTGTTGGGGAGGAGGAGAGAGAGGTGTTGGGAGGAGGAGGTGTTGGGGAGGATGAAGAGGTGTTGGGAGGAGAAGGAGGTGTTGGGGAGGGAGGGAGAGGTGTTGGGGAGGAGGTGTTGGGGAGGGAGGTGTTGGGGAGGGAGGAGGTGTTGGGAGGATGAGAGGTGTTGGGGAGGATGAGAGGTGTTGGGGAGGAGGAGGTGTTGGGGAGGAGGAGAGGTGTTGGGGAAGATGAGAGGTGTTGGGGAGGATGAGGAGGTGTTGGGGAGGATGAGAGGTGTTGGGGAGGATGAGGTGTTGGGGAGGAGGAGGTGTTGGGGAGGAGGGAGAGGTGTTGGGGGAGGATGAGAGGTGTTGGGGAGGATGAGAGGTGTTGGGAGGAGGAGGTGTTGGGGAGGAGGAGAGGTGTTGGGAAGGATGAGAGGTGTTGGGGAGGAGGAGGGGTGTTGGGAGGGAGGAGAGGTGTTGGGGAGGATGAGAGGTGTTGGGGGAGGATGAGAGGTGTTGGGGAGGAGGAGAGGTGTTGGGGAGGAGGGAGAGGTGTGGGGAGGGAGGGAGAGGTGTTGGGGAGGATGAGAGGTGTTGGGGAGGAGAGGTGTTGGGGAGGATGGGGAGAGGTGTTGGGGAGGAGGAGGGTGTTGGGGAGGAGGAGGTGTTGGGGAGGGTGAGAGAGGTGTTGGGGAGGATGAGAGGTGTTGGGAGAGAGGAGGTGTTGGGGAGGAGGAGGTGTTGGGGAGGATGAGAGGTGTTGGGAAGGATGAGAGGTGTTGGGGAGGAGGAGAGGTGTTGGGGAGGAGGAGGTGTTGGGGAGGATGAGAGGTGTTGGGGAGGATGAGAGGTGGTAGGGAGGAGGGAGAGGTGTTGGGGAGGAGGGAGGGGTGGTAGGGAGGATGAGGTGTTGGGAAGGATGAGAGGTGTTGGGGAGGGAGGAGAGGTGTTGGGAAGGATGAGAGGTGTTGGGGAGGAGGAGGTGTTGGGGAGGAGGAGGTGTTGGGGAGGATGAGAGGTGTTGGGAGGATGAGAGGTGTTGGGGAGGATGAGAGGTGTTGGGGAGGAGGATGAGAGGTGTTGGGGAGGATGGGGGTGTTGGGGGAGGAGGAGGGTGTTGGGGAGGATGAGAGGTGTTGGGGAGGGATGAGAGGTGTTGGGGAGGATGAGGGTGTTGGGGGAGGATGAGAGGTGTTGGGGAGGATGGGAGGTGTTGGGGAGGGATGAGAGGTGTTGGGGAGGATGAGAGGTGTTGGGGAGGATGAGAGGTGTTGGGGAGGATGGAGGTGTTGGGGAGGATGAGAGGTGTTGGGGAGGATGAGAGGAGGTGTTAGGGAGGATGAGAGGTGTTGGGGAGGATGAGAGGTGTTGGGGAGGATGAGAGGTGTTGGGAGGATGAGGTGTTGGGGAGGATGAGAGGTGTTGGGGAGGATGAGAGGTGTTGGGGAGGAGGAGAGGTGTTGGGGAGGATGAGAGGTGTTGGGGAGGATGAGAGGTGTTGGGGAGGATGAGAGGTGTTGGGGAGGATGAGAGGTGTTGGGGAGGTTAATCTCGTAGTTACATTGACAGGGTCTAAAACTGTCTCAGGTCATCAGGGTTATGGGGAGAATGTGATTATCTCTTTATATAACGACCCCCTTCTCTTCCCTCTCATATTCCTCCCCACTCACATTCCTTATCACACAAACTCCTCCCTCTCCCAGTCTCACGTTTCCCTCTCACATAAACTTCTCCCTCTCCAACTCTCACTCCTCCCTCTCCCAATCCTCAAATTCCCTCTCACACTAACTCCTCCTCTCCCCTCTTCCTCCCACTCTCACATTCCCTCTCACACTAACTCTCCCTCTCACCCTCCCACTCACATTCCCTCTCACATAAACTTCTCCCCTCTCCTCTCTCCTCCCTCTCTCCTCCTCCACTCTCACTAACTCCTCCCTTTCCCACTCTTTCCTCCCACTCATTCCCTCACACCAACTTCTCCCCTCTCCCACTCTCCTCCCACTCTCCTAACCTCCCTCTCCCTCTCTCCTCCTCCCACTCTCTCCTCCCACTCTCCACTAACTCCTCCCCTCCCTCTCTCCCACTCACTCCTCCTCCTCTCCCTCTCCCACTCTCTCCTCCCTCTCCACTCCTCCTCCCTCTCCCCACTCTCTCCTCCCCTCTCCCACTCACTCCTCCTCTCCCACTCTCCACTCTCCTCCCTCCTCCTCCCCTCTCCTCTCTCTCCCCTCTCCTCCTCCTCCCCTCTCCCCACTCTCCTCCCCTCTCCCCTCCTCCTCCTCTCACTAACTCCTCCCCTCTCCCCACTCTTTCCTCCCACTCATTTCCCTCTCACATAAACTTCTCTCTCACTCTCTCCTCACTCTCCCTACTCTCCCTCTCCCTCTCTCCTCCCCTCTCCCTCTCCTCCCCTCTCCCACTCTCTCCTCCCTACTCCTCCCTCTCCACTCTCTCCCCATTCTCCTCACTCTCACTCCCACTCACTCCTCCCTCCCCTCCTCCTCCCCTCTCCTCTCTCCCTCCTCTCCCTCATCTCCCTCTCCTCCCCCCCTCTCCCTCCTCCTCCCTCTCCTCTCCTCCCACTCCGCCCTGGTTTAGAAGAGAGTCCCGCCCTTTTAACTAGTGTGCCTTGGTGAAGACTGTCGCCTATGCCATCTTATAAGAGAAGACCTTTCATCTCGCTCTCTCGTCTGGTTCAAAGTCTTGATCTTTTGTCTCCATCAGTTAATAGTTTCCTCTTATCTCCCTTGTTTAGCTATAATCTCCCTTTTTTTCCTATCTCCCTTTTTGGTGGAAAGTTAGCCTTATTCTCCCTTTATTTACGATGGGTTGATCTTTCTCTCTTTCTTTTCCCTTGGTTTCAAAATCTCTCTCTCTCTCTCTCTCTCTCTCTCTCTCTCTCTCTCTCTCTCTCTCTCTCTCTCTCTCTTATAATGTAAAGTTTCCTTCCTCTCCCTTACTTCACGGAGGATCCTTCCTTCTCCCTCGCTCCCTGGAAATTTATCTAGCAGGCCCTTACTCTGTGAAAAGCGCCCTGCAGCCATCACGAGCGGCGACTGCCACCATAACTCCCTCCTCCTCCCTCTCGTCCCCTTTTCCCACATTTCTCTTCCTCCTCTCCCTCTACCTCCGTCTTTCCTCCCTCTACCCCATACCTCTCCCCTCCCTCTCTCTCTCTCTACTCCACCACTGAAGGTACACATACCCCACGTCCCTCAGTGTTATGGAGGCATCACCCTGGTCCTCACACTCGCCACGACAACAACATGGCTACTGGTATCTCTCCGGCCCATCATAATGTTGTCGTGTTCCCATCTAGGTTCCTATATTTCTTTCTCCTTCTTCCTTCCTCCTTCTTACTTCTCCTCCTTATTCATCCGTCATCGTTCTCTTTCTTCTTCTTCTTGTTCTTCTTCCTCTTACTTTATACTCCTCCACATCTTCTTCTTCTTCTTCTTCTTCATCCTCCTCTTACTACAGTCTCCTCCTCTTCCTCCCTGCCCCTAACATCATCTTCGTATTCTTCACCTACGATATTTCCAAACCTCGCCTCTTTCTCTATTTATTCTCCTCTTCTTTGTCCTCTTTGTATCCCCACTTGTCTCCTAATTCTTACATTCTATTCCGCCACTTCCCTTCTTTCGTCTGGTAATCTATTCCGTTTCATTTTTTCTTCTTTATTCTATCTTCCTCATTTCCTTCCCCTTTATCTTTCTTATAACCTTTGTCCTTCTCTCTCTCGCTCTTCCTCGTCTCCTTTAATCTTTCCCTCGCCATTCCCATTACCTCCCTATTTCTCCCTCACCTTTTCCCTCTCCTCCCTCATTACTTCTCTTTCTTCTCTCATTCTCTCCTCCCTCATTCTCTCCCTCTCCTCCCTCATTCTCTCCTCCCTCATTCTCTCCCTCTCCTCTCTCATTATATATCTGTTCTCCCCCCCTCTCCTCCCTCATTCTCTCCTTCTTCTCCCTCACGTTCTCCCTCTCTCACCTTATTTCTTCCTGGACCATTTCTTCCTCCTCACTACTCTCCCCAACACCCCCTCCACCTCTCCCAACACCTCCACCACTGTCCCCAACAACCCCTCCACCATAACCCCTCCACCTGTCCCCCAACACCCCCTCACCACTGTCCCCAACACCCCTCCACCACTGTCCCCAACACCCCTCCACCACTCTCCCCAACACCTCCACCACTGTCCCCCCAACACCCCCCTCCACCACTGTCCCCAACACCCCCTCACCCTCTCCCAACACCCCTCACCACTGTCCCCAACACCCCCTCACCACTGTCCCCAACACCCCTCCACCACTGTCCCCAACACCCCCTCCCACCCTCTCCCCAACACCCCTCACCACTGTCCCCAACACCCCCTCCCACTGTCCCCAACACCCCCTCACCTGTCCCCAACACCCCCTCCACCACTGTCCAACACCCCTCCACCACTCTCCCCAACATCCCTCCTTCTCTCCCCAACCCCCCTCCACCACTGTCCCCAAACCCCCTCACCACTCTCACATCCCCTCCCCTACATCCCCCCTCCACCTCTCCCAACCTCCACCACTCCCAACATCCCCTCCTTCTCTCCCCAACACCTCCACCACTCTCCCCAACACCCCCTCCCTCTCCCCAACACCCCCTCACCTCTCCCCCTCCCTCACACTGTCCCCAACACCCCTCCACCACTCTCCCCAACATCCCTCCACTACTCTCCCCAACACCCCCTCACCCTCTCCCCAACACCCCTCCATCTCCCCAACACCCTCCCTCACCTCTCCAACACCCCCTCCACCACTCTCCAACACCCCCCCACCCTCCCCAACACCCCCTCCACCACTCTCCAACATCCCTCCACCACTCCCCTACCCTGCCTGTGATATTTTTTAACCGCGTTTTACCCTTTGAAAGTGAACAATATTTACGGATAAGTTAACCCAGTACTGTGTAGGTTAGGTTAGGTTAGGTTAGGTTAGGCTGGATTATTGCAACTTTTCCACTACAGAATTTCTGAGGAAACCCCTCCCCCTCAGGTTGGCTGGATGATGGCGGCATTATGTAAATGGCGACTGGCGGGCAGGTTGTGATTCACAGTGATCCTCACGGTGGTGATGCCCTGCCTCAACACCTCCACACACACACACACACACACACACACACACACACACACACACACACACACACACAGCAAGGCCTACATGCACACACACTTACAAACACACATACACACACCACACAGCCATACATGTATACATACATACACACAGATACACACACATATACTGTATATGCATACATATACGCACACATTTATACAGCACACACACACACACACACACACACATAATGAAGCCCATCGAAATCGAGGATGGCCGGCCCAAAGGGCCTCCTAGGCGTGAATTTGTTAAGGTGTAAGCTGTCGCCAACACAACAACCACACCCCAAGTTAACGAGCTGCATGACCCAGTGTCAAGGAATAGTCCGAGAAGACCGGACAACAGCACTGGCTAACCATTACCCCGGAAACACGATCCGCAAATCGATTAACATCCAGGTTCCCAATTACTGCTGGGTAGACACACACATACACGCATATACACATACATGCTTACACACACACACACACACACACACATACATACAGTACATACATGCATACACCCATACGTACAGTAAACATACATACGTACAATGACACACACACACACACATGTGAGTACATCTAATAGGTAAGGGAAGCCAGGGGGTGAGTGTAGAGAGTCCCCTCACCTCTCGCCTCCTCACCTTCCTGACTCTCACCCTCACACCTCCTTGTCTCCTGCTCTTCACCTCCTCACCCTAATCCCTTTCTCCTCCTCCTTCTCCTCCTCGCCTCCTCTTCGTCACCTCTACGTCTCTCACCTTCCTCACATCTCTCTCATTAACCTCCTCCTTCTCCCCATCTTTTCCTCCTCATCTTCTCCTCCCCATCTGTTCCTCCTCCTCCTCTCTCCTCCCCCTCCCCCTCCCTCCCTCCCTCCCTCTCCGGCTTACAATATTTCCAGGGCCCGACAAGTTGTTTCATCATTCACGTCGTAACAAAATATTAATCAGTCGTGGAGGGCGTGGACCCCCCACCCACCTTCCTCTACGAGTTATGGTTCTCATCACCACCAGCAGCGACTCCTTCAGGGCATTCTTGGCCACCTCACACTAGCCCCTATACAATCTGTTGGCTCTCGGTTGGATGATGAGAGAGAGAGAGAGAGAGAGAGAGAGTATACGCTGAGTTATCTCATCATCAAGAATGTTTACGCAATGCTACAACTATCTCCCTCATGGTAGCCTACCCACCCCTGCCTCCTTCCACCCCCCCTGCCTCCCTTCCATCCCCCTGCCTCCCTTCCATCCCCCTGCCTCCCTTCCACCCCCCTGCCTCCTTCCATCCCCCCCTGCCCCCTTCCGTCCCTCCCATGTACTGTCACGTAAGGTGTAGGTCAGTGTAAGTAAAGTGTAAGGTAAGGTGTAGGTCGGTGTAAGTAAGTGTAAGATAAGGTGTAGAGTCAGTGTAAGTAAGTGTAGATAAGGTGTAGGTAAGGTGTGTGAGAGTGTGTAGGTAAGTAAGGATGTAAATGAGTGTAGAAGTAAGTGTAAACAGTATAAGTGTAAATGAAGTGTAAATGAAATGTAAAGTAAGTGTAAGTAAGAATGTAGAAATAAAGTGTAAGTAAATAAGAGTGTAAGTAAGGTGTAGAGTAGAGTGTAAACAAGTAAAATTGTAGTAAAGTGTAAGTAAAGTGTAAATAAAGTGTAAATAAAAATTAGGTAAGGTGTAGGTAAAGTGTAGGTAAGGTGTGGTAAAGGTGTTAGTAAAGTGTAGAGTAAGTGTAAGTGTAAGTAAAGTGTAAAGTATAAGTAAGTGTTGGTAAGAGTGTAGGTAAGAGTGTAGAGTAAGTGCAGGTAAGGTGTGGTAAGTAGAGTGTAGAGTAAGTATGAAGTAAGTGTAGGTGTGGTAAGTGTGGTAAAGTGTGTAAAGTGTGGTAGTGTAGGTAAGGTGTAATGTGTAAGTAGTGTAGGTAAGGTGTGGGTAAAGGTGTAGGTAAAGGTGTAGGTAAGGTGTGGGTAAGGTGTGGGTAAGGTGTGTAGGTAAGGTGTGGTGGGGTGTGGGTGTAGGTGTGGGTGGTGTGAGGTGGTGTGGGTGTGGGTGGGGTGTGGGTGGGGTGTGGGTGTGGGTAGGTGTAGGTAGGTGTGGGTAGGTGTGGGTAAGGTGTGGGTGGGTGTAGGTGTGGGTGGGTGTGGTGAAGGTGTAGGTAAGGTGTGTAGGTGTGGGGTGTGGTAGGTGAGGTGTAGGTAAGGTGTAGGTAAGGTAGAACTATTGAACCCACAGTGATAATCAAAACACGACTTGTAAGCCCCACTGTGTTATATTATCAACAGATTTGCCTCACAGATTTCATCCAGATTTTCCGCACTAATAAATAGATTAATATAGAGGATTAATTAGTATTATGTAAAATGAACTTAATGAACAGAAACTACGAGATGAACTAAAGGGAGTGAACAATGAAGTAACACGTAACATAATTATAGTTTAACTTAGCCGAATCTAATTCAATCCGACTAAACTTAACCTAACCAAATTTTAACCAAACTTAACCCAATTTTAACTTAACCTAATCTAACCTATTCTTAGCAACCCAGCAACCCAACCCTAGCAACTAACCCTAACCTACAACCTAACCTATCGGTACTGACTCACTTCCTCTCTGTGGAACTTGAACCTGCAGCGGAGGAAGGAAGAGGAGAGTAAGAGAGGAAGGGAGGAGAAAAGGAGGGATGAAGAGGACACAGGTAGGAAAGGGGAGGATAAAGAAGAAATATGAGATAGAGGATAGAAGAGACGGAAGCAGAGGGAAGAATGGAGGAGGAGGAAAGAAGATATGTGAAAAGAGAAAGAAAGAAAGAGAGGGATAGGAAGAGGAAGAAAAAGAAAGAAGATGGAAGAGGGAAAAAAGAAAGGAAGAAAGGAGAAAGAAAAGGAAGGAAGAAGAGGGAGGGAAGAAAAGGGGAAGTGGGAAGAGAGAAGAGAGGGAGGAGGAAGAAGTAGAAAGAAGAAAGAAGGGAGGAAGAAGGAAGAAATTAGAGAAGGAATAAGGAAGGAGGAGGAGGAGAAAGAAAGGAAGCGTGAAGAGGGACGAAGAAAGAAAGAAAGAAAGGAAGAAGGAAGAAAGTAGAGAGAATGAAGAGGAAGGGAGGAGGGGGAAAGAGAGAAGGAGGATGGGGGATGAGTTAGGTAGGTTCAAGGGGTATTCATGAGGAAGGCCTGGCTGGTCCCAACACGACACACACGCTCGCCTGGGGACCCTCCGCCTCCAGGTGTGTGTGTGGGGCAAGGGGTGGTGTGTGGCAGGGTGTGGGGGGCAGTTGGTGTGGGGGCAGGGTGGTGTGTGGTGGGCAGGGGTGTGGTGTGGGGGCAGGGGTGGTGTGTGGGGGGCAGGGGTGGTGTGTGGGGGCAGGGGGGTGGTGTGTGGGGCGGGGGTGGTGTGTGGGGGCAGGTTGGTGTGTGTGGGGCAGGGGGTGTGGTGTGGGGGCAGGGGTGTGTGTGGGGCAGGGGTGGTGTGGGGTGGTGTGGGGTGTGGGGGTGGGTGTGGGGGCAGGGGTTGGTGTGTGGGGGGCAGGGGGTGGTGTGTGGGGGCAGGGTTGGTGTGGTGGGGGCAGGGGGTGGTGTGTGGGGGGCAGGGGGTGGTGTGTGGGGGGCAGGGGTGGTGTGTGGGGGCAGGTGGTGTGTGGGGGGCAGGGGGTGTGTGTTTGGGGCAGGGGGGATGTGTGGGGGGCAGGGGGTGGTGTGTGTGGGGGGCAGGGGGTGGTGTGTGGGGGCAGGGGGTGGTGTGTGGGGGGCAGGGTGGTGTGGTGTGTGGGGCAGGTGGTGGTGTGTGGGGGGCAGGGGGGTGGTGTGTGGGGGCAGGGGTTCGTGTGTGGGGAAGGGGTGGTGTGTGGGGGGCAGGGGGTGGTGTGTGGGGGCAGGGTGGTGTGTGGGGCAGGGGTGGTGTGTGGGGGCAGGGGGTGGTGTGTTTGGGGCAGGGGGGATGTGTGGGGGCAGGGGGTGGTGTTTGGGATGCAGGGGGGGTGGTGTGGGGGCAGGGGTGGTGTGTGGGGGCAGGGGTGGTGTGTGGGGGCAGGGGTGGTGTGTGGGGGCCAGGCAGGGGTGGTGTGTTTGGGGCAGGGGGGGATGTGTGGGGGCAGGAGGGTGGTGTGTGGGGGCAAGGGGGATGTGTGGGGCAGGGGGTTGTGTGGGGGTCAGGGGGGATGTGTGGGGGGCAAGGGGATGTGTGTGGGGGTGGGGGTGGTGTGTGTGGGGGGCAGGGGATGTGTGGGAGGCAGGGGGGATGTGTGGGGGCAGGGGTGGTGTGTGTGGGGGGCAGGGGTGGTGTGTGGGGACAGGGGTTGGTGTGTGGGGCAGGGGTGGTTGGTGGGGGCAGGGGGTGGTGTGTGGGACGGGGTTGGTGTGGGGCAGGGGGTGGTGTGTGGGGACAGGGGTGGTGTGGGGCGGGGTGGTGTGTGGGGCGGGGGGTGGTGTGGGGCTGGGGTGGTGTGTGGGGGCAGGGGTGGTGTGTGGGGGCGGGGTGGTGTGTGGGGCAGGGGTGGTTGGTGTGGGGACGGGGTTGGTGTGGGGACGGGGTGGTGGTGTGGTGGGCAGGGGGTGGTGTGTGGGGGGCAGGGGTGGTGTGTGGGGGCAGGTGGTGTGGGGGCAGGGTGGTGTGTGGGGGCAGGGGTGGTGTGGGGGGCAGGGGTGGTGGGGGCTGGGGTGGTGGGGGCAGGGGTGTGTGGGGGCAGGGGTGGTGTGTGGGGCAGGTGGTGTGGGGGGCAGGGGTGGTGTGGGGGCAGGGGTGGTGTGTGGGGGCAGGTGGTGTGTGGGGGCAGGTGGTGTGGGGCAGGGGTGGTGTGTGGGGGCAGGGTGGTGTGTGGGGGCAGGCAGGTGTGGGGGCAGGTGGTGGGGCAGGGATGTGTGGGGGCAGGTGTGGGGTGGTGTGGGGGCAGGGAGTGGTGTGGGGGCAGGGGTGGTGTGTGGGGCAGGGGGGATGTGTGGGAGCAGGGGTGAGTAGGGTGGTGGGGGCAGTGTGTGGGAGCAGGAGTGTGGGGGCAGGTGGTGTGTGGGAGGCAGTGTGCAGGGGGGATGTGTAGGGCAGGGTGGTGTGTGGGCAGGGGACGTGGGGGCAGGGGGGTATGGGGGGGAAGGGGATGTGTGGGGGCAGGGTGGTGTGGGGGCAGGGGATGTGTAAGTGTGGGGCAGGGGTGGTGGGGAGGGGAGCAGGGGGTGGTGTGGGGGCAGGGGTGGTGTGTGGGGGCAGGGGGTGGGTGGGGGCAGGGGTGGGGGCAGGGTGGTGTGTGGGGGTGGTGTGTGTGGGGGCAGGGGGTGGTGTGTGGGGGGCAGGGGTGGGGGGCTGGGGTGTGTGTGGGGGCAGGGGGTGTGGGGCAGGGGTGGGTGTGTGGGGGCAGGGGTGGTGTGTGTGGGGGGCAGGGGGTGGTGTGTGGGGGGCAGGGGGTGGTGGTGTGTGGTGGGCAGGTGGTGTGTGGGGGGCAGGGGGTGGTGTGTGGGGGCAGGGGTGGTGTGTGGGGGCAGGTGGTGGGGGGCAGGGTGGGGTAGCATACCATATTGATGTCGTATATTCAATCCAATTAAATAATGCAGACGACAACAACCTGTTCAAGATTTAATGAAAAAAAAGGTTCTTACGTTCAGCGTCTGACATACCCAAGAGGCTGAAGACTTCACAAGAGGCATTAGCGCTCAAGAGTCAGACTAAACAAAGGGATTTCAAACGCCACCCGATGTTACGGCAACCTAGGTAATTAACTTTTTAAGGAACACTCACAAGTATTCAGATCTAATAATGAAGATATAATTCCGTGGATAATAATGACGAACAATTTATGAGATATTCCCTGTCGCTGAATACAAAGACAACATGAAACACTGAACATGACTTGTAATGGTGACGCCAGATGTGTGTCAATTGTTTATAATTATGACGTCATTACAATACCTATGCTACAGTGTTACGATGGCTGTTTTAAGTTCTCTAACAGTGTGGTGGTTCCTCGTTATCATCCTCTGTCGTGTTGTCTCCTCACGTACTGTACAGCTTTACCCACAAGGATACATAACTTTACAGAACTCCCTAACATGCAACCATTCCTCACGTCTCAGCGCCAACCTCTACCGTACAGCACAGAGCCCCGGGAACGATATATACCGCAATATATAAACAGTGGTGTAATATATATAATAACTGCGTCATTATATTGTGTCCTTTGGTAATAATCATGATAAAGAATATTAAACGTGTCATCATCACAGTATTGCAGGGTTGTGTATTTTTGTTTATGTGAGGAAACTGCTGTACCTGCAGGTAATACAGCTAATGGTCTGTACAGCATGATGGTAAGAGTGAGTGTACTCTGACGGTTTACATAATTATTTCATTATAGTGTAATCATAATACAGACATCCCACAACAGAAAGTACTCGTCCAACACATAAACAGGACTCGTTTGTGTCTGTGCCATCTCCTACAGTGTTATAAATTACGCGGTATTTCATAATTATTTTCAGCTATATACTAATCATATTTTTCTATCTATTATTTTATTGAAAGAAAATATAATTGTATTTCTTAAAATGATAATATTCTAACACTACTGTCCTGGGGCCGGATACTCAAAAAAATTTATGGGACTGTATGTCGTTGCGTACCCGTAACTGGACTCACAGTCTCAGATTGGCATACTCAAAACACAGATGGTATACTCAAAACACAGATGGTATACTCAAAACACAGGGGATATACATCAAAACAGCATGGTATACCGTTCAATAGATGGTAGCGTCACAGGATGGTATACTCAAAACAGATGGTATACTCAAACACAGATGGCATACTCCAAAACACAGATGGTATACCAAACACAGATGGTATACCAAACACAGATGGCATACTCAAACACAGATATTTAGCATACTCAAAACAGACAATACTCAAAACACAGATGGCATACTCAAAACACAGATGGCATACTCAAAACACAGATGGCATACTCAAAACACAGATGGTATACTCAAAACACAGATGGTATACTCAAAACACAGATGGTATACTCAAAACACAGATGGTATACTCAAAACACAGATGGTATACTCAAAACCAATATTTGACATCGAACTCCATAAGTTAAAGCGCGTAACTTACACCAGCTCCCGAGGTTGTGTAACACTCTCAACCCGGATGTAGTAATGACTAATTCCCGATTGTATAGAAAATAATAATAAAATATGTTGTAATAATGCTTGTTAGACTTGTTTCATCATAGAATAATGAAGAAAATGTTTTGTACATCAACATACTGAAATATAATATTTCACTTTGTCTTTTTCGTAACTTTTTTGTTGAATTATAAGTGTTTGTGTTTGTCTCAGTTTGGAAGAGACGCATCTTTTGTCTTCTTACACATTATAAAGTATTTCTTACCAAAATAGAAGGTTTGTATTGTTCACACTTAGGGTAAAAATATATTTTATGACTGAGTAAACTTGCAGATAGAACTTATTAATGTTGTATAGCCGTAAATATCCCTCAGTAATGAAAGCCAAATATGAGGTCAAGTGAACATTCCTGCCAAGACTTCGCCTTGTTTTTCTAATATTCAACCAATAGCCTTAGCCTATTTTCTTATGTATATAGAGTATGATAACATGAAAGGCTATAAATTTCCATAGGCTAGCCAAAATTAAATGATATTAGGTGTAAAATATGGATTGCAATTACCTTGATTAATAGGTGCCTATATAACTGCTTTTTCAGTCTTAGGCAAATAAATGTTTAAACATGGGGCCTACTTAATTTAGTTAGAACATGAGGATTATTTAAATAAGAAATTATACTAATAGGGTATAGGTTAGATAGATAGGTTTGGTTATGTTATGTTATGGTATGTTAGGTTAGAGAATGTGTACATGGTTTTTAGGTGAGCGTCAGGCCGTCAGTGAGACACTTAGTCTAGCAGCTACCTTAGGCCTAGTTCCAGACTTTCCTTGAACATTATCATAGGTAGAGTATTAATTTAAGAAAATTTACGGCTAATCCGATAAATTTTCAGGTTTTAAATTGTTGTTTTTTGTATGAACTTGAAGACAATTCAGACCAAATGTTCCCAACATTGAAAGGAAAACACCAGGGTCTAGGCTAAATGAGTAATTTAAGAGAAGTGATTTGTCATTTAGGTTAGGCAAGGCTATACTATCATTCACCAATTTATTTGAATTTGCCCAGAATAAGGCTATCTTAGTATAGCTTATGTGTCTTGTCACAGGCCAACATTATGCAAGGGATTATTTACCTAAATTCTAGTGGGGTAAAACACCAAATACTGTGAGATCTCTGTTAGCCAGAACAATTGGTGAAGAGCACTACCGTGAATGAATGAGTGTTTTCCCGTTAACGAGACAGTTATCACAAATCAAGAAAATATCCCTCATCCCCAGAATGTTTATGGTAATGGAAAAATTTTCTCGGTAGTTCCTGCAATTGCCCATTACATCATCTCTCGAACCCAGAAATATATTCCCCATCTCACTGAAATTAGGTCGTCTCTTCTTGGCTGGTGGTCCTTCCATGTTTACAAAATAATATTACGTTCGTCGCTCTCAGCTGATTTCTCCTTCTCTTGTGATTGGTTGATGATTTTGTTAGCTTCTAAGGCCTTGATTGGTAGCTAACATCTACTTTAAAACGTCTTCTGCCGTCAAACAAAGAGAACTTAATTTACAGGTAAACTTTTAGAGTTACGAACTTAGCAGAGTCTTACGGACCATAATTAAATTTGGTATGTAATTTATGGTAGATATGTTCCACAATATATAGTGCTATGTCTGTGCTGAAAAAACGTAACTTATGAGGTGTTTTGAGTATCCGGCCCCTGGCGTTTACGAGTATCCAATCCTCAATATTAAAGTTTAGAGGAAAAGGTGAAAATTATAATGGCAATAACATCTATTTCTCAAATATAACAAAATCAATGTTACCAATTTTTTCCATGAATTTCTGTGTTTACCTCTATGAGATCCTACGCTCTGGGATGTGGTAATACTTTTTTGACCGACTTGATCAGGTTTAAACTTGTATTAATTTTTTTTAGCTTATTTTTATCTTTTAAGCTGTAACATTATTCAATTCCCGGACTCATTTCTTTAATTACATAAATTAATACTACATAATATATATCAGTCTTGTTAATATTTTCAATTTTGTTATTAACCCTTAAACAATATCTCTCATGACGTCACACTTACGTCCCATTGCTGAGAGTATTTCACCCCCTCACATATATATTGTATATACACTATTTTGACGCTAAAGTTATAACAGGAAAAAATACCAAAATAAACCATGAAAAAATATTGTGAAAATACCCAGATAAACTGAAAAAAAAAACAGATCTACAATATTATCGGAGTTGCTTTTTCATAATTTAATAAGGAGTACCCCAAGGCGACACGCTGCGACTCCCACACTGAGCCGCGCTAGAGGTCTGGCGTCACCACCTTGGCTGACACAATTAACTGACATCTTCTAAAACTTTATTTGTGTTGCTGGTGACATTACAGTCCTAACAACGGAATATTACAGTGAAGAATACAAAAAGTAAGAGAAATAGTATGAACTAAGGAACTGTGTGTGTGTAGGTCACGCTATAAATAACTTAAGGTCATGCTGGGTCACAGGTCACTTGGTCACCCGTACATTCATCATCACCGAGGCACAGTAAAGGTACTATATCGGCACCCTGTTTACCCGGCACTAGACACCACTGTTTTCACCAAGCTGCCAGACTTATATATATATATAAAAAATTTCCCAAAACCTTCCAAACAAAGATTCTAATCCTGCTATCTGTTTTTCCAGCATTCCACTAATTTTGCCACGATGCGCATTAACCTAAAACAGTGTAGGATTTACCTCAACATATTTTTCACCATCGTACATAACAAAACCGAATGTAGTATTTTTCCAACATATTTCAAATCTGTGAAATAGAATGAAATATAATAGAACCTAGGGAATGAATTGCGACTAGGAAAATAGATTAAACCATGTCGATATATATATAGGGATTTAAATCTCTTTGTTGTTCTCTCTCTGCTCTACTGTATATAGGTTAAATAATATATATATATACTATATGCAGGTATATATATATTGAATATTATTTACATAACGGAGGATAACGCAATAGTGTAAGCAACATGTTACTTACTGTAGACGCGTTGATTGTGTAGCGTCACCAGGGAGAGTGTTGTGTGTGTGTGTGTGTGTGTGTGTGTGTGTGTGTGTCTCTCTATCTGTATCTGTCTGCATGTTCATTTCTCTCTGTGTCTGTTCATTTCTCTGTCTATCCGTCCATTTCTCTCTCTATCTGTTCATTTCTCTCTGTGTCTGTCCATTTCTCTCTGTGTCTGTCTATTTCTCTGTCTGTCCGTCCGTTTCTCTGTCTGTCTCCTTGAACAACTCTTCCAAGCTACCCTGAGATAATGTCCGCAAAATACACAATATTACAGGGTTACAATATCCTGATGTAAATAATATGTTACAAAATTATATTAACAGCTCGGCGACGTTTTTTTCCAAGGCTATTTTTCGCAGGGTTATTTTTCAGGGCTATTTTTTCAGGGCTATTTTTTTAGGGCTATTTTTACAGGGCCACTTTTCAGGGTATTTTTCCATGGCTATTTTTTCTGGGTTATTTTTTCTGGGTTATTTCTTCACGGCTATTTTTCAGGTCACCTTTTCAGGGTATTTTCCCAGGGCTATTTTTTCAAGGCTATTTTTCCAGAGCTAATTTTCGCAGGGTTATTTTTTTCCAGGGCTACCAGGTATATATTTCCCGTATGAAAAATTATCTTTGACAGGTAAACTAATTAACCTGAAAGCTGATATAATATTAAAAAAAAAGTTAAGAAATTCCACATCAAAAAAATCATTTTGTGAAACGATTTACAGGTAGATTTAACTTTTTCGGGGGTCAGGTCAGGTCAGGTCAGGTCAGGTCAGGTCAGGTTAGATTAGATTAGGTTAGGTTAGGTCAGGTCAGATCAGGTCAGGTTAGGTCAGGTTAGGTTAGGTTAGATCAGGTCAGGTCAGGTCAGGTCAGGTCAAGTCAAGTCAAGTCAGGTCAGGTCAGGTTTTCGAGTAATTTTCTTTCCAAACAGCCAGTCAATTGCCCCATTATGACTAACAAACATAACAGTTCACACCTCATCATTATAATCAACCTTATAACAATATAAACACTAATTTATTGATCCATTCACCATAAAACACTAATTTATTGATCCATTCACCATAAAACACTAATTTATTGATCCATTCACCATAAAACACTAATTTATTGATCCATTCACTATAAACCCAATTTATTCACCTATTCACTAATAAAACACTAATTTATTGATCCATTCACTATAAAAACACCAATTTATTCACCTATTCACTACTAAAACACCAATTAATTCATCCATTCACAATAAAAACACTAAACACCAAATCACTCATACACACAATATTACATAAATTCATTTCCCAAAATACGAACACAAAAAAAAAATAAAAAAATAAATCCTCGTATTCAGATTTAGGGAAAAAACAAATAAATGAAAACAAGTGAAATACAATAAGCGTTCTGTTGTTGTTGTTGTTGTATTTGGTTCTCGGTGTACCAACTAATTCTTCCTACTCTTAAGTCTTAATAATGCCGCTACCATTATCATGTCTTTATAATTCTTTCACTTGATTGAAGGAAACAAAAATAATTATATATATATATTTTTTTTCTATGGTGAGGAGCGTCTTATATATTGTGTGTGTGTGTGTGTGTGTGTGTGTGTGTGTGTGTGTGTGTGTGTGTGTGTGTGTGTGTGTGTGTGTGTGTGTGTGTGTGCTTTGTAGATAACTGGGGAGATGTCTTTTTCATTTCTCTGCAAGAATGTGATTCGTTTTATTCTCTGCGTCATCAAGTTTATAGTTAATGAAAAACAGAGAGAGAGAGAGAGAGAGAGACCAAGGTACATTACACAGTACATCACAGTCGGGGGAGGGAGGGGAGAATTAAACGCTGCAGACGTATATACATCATCCTCAACACAGACTCCATTCGTCTTCACTTCTTTCAAGACATAACATAAAATGGGGTTTAATGGGAGGGAGGGTAATGGGGGGAGGGTGAGGAGGGAGGGGGAGTGGGGGGAGGGGTGAGGGAGGGGGGTAGTGGGGGAGGTGAGGAGGGGCTGATATGTCCTGTTACCTCATGATTCTCTCGTAAAATAATGGATTTCATGGGTGAGGACAATGGGTGAAGGTGATGGGTAAGGGGATGGGTGAGGGGATGAGTGAGGGAGATGGGTGGGGATGAGTGGGGATGGGTGAGGAGATGGGTGAGGGATGGGTGGGGATGGAGTGGGGATGGGTGGGGGATGGGTGAGGGGGATGGGTGAGGGGATGGGTGAGGGGATGGGTGGGGGGGATGAGTGGGGGGATGGGTGGGGAGATGGGTGAGGGGATGGGTGAGGGGATGGGTAGGGGATGGGTGGGGATGAGTGAGGGGGATGGGTGGGGATGAGTGAGGGGATGGGTGAGGGAGATGGGTGGGGGATGGGTGGGGATGGGTGAGGGATGGGTGAGGGGATGGGTGAGGGGGATGGGTAAGGGGATGGGTGAGGGATGGGTAAGGGGATGGGTAGGGGATGAGTGAGGGGGATGGGTGGGGAGATGGGTGAGGGATGGGTGAGGATGGGTAGGGGGATGGGTGAGGGATGGGTGAGGATGGGTGGGGATGGGTGAGGGAGATGGGTGAGGGAGATGGTAGGGGGATGTGAGTGGGGATGGGTAGGGATGGGTGAGGAGATGGGTAAGGGGATGGGTAAGGGGGATGGGTAAGGGATGGGTAGGGAGATGGGTGAGGGATGGGTGAGGGGGATGGGTGAGGGGGATGGGTAAGGGGATGGGTGGGGGATGGGTAGGGGATGGGTAGGGGGATGGGTGAGGGGATGAGTGAGTGGGATAATGAATGGGGAGATCGCGTGTATATGTGTTTCTAGTCTACATTCTTACACACACACACACACACACACACACACACACACACACACACACACACACACACACACACACACACACACATTATGTTTTAAAAGGTGTTTGTCGCTGTTGTTGTTTTTTTCGCGTAAAATTAGACTCATTTCCTTAGAGTCTGATGAATGTAAATCCTTGAGTACGATAATTTATTTCCTTAACCCATTAAATACGCGCTCCTAGTCCCTTGAGTACGACGATATTGTACTCAGCGGGTCGATTTTTAGTACTTTAGTGGTTAATAACACTGACAGGATATACACACATATGAAACCTTTAAGAAAAACCAACAAATTAAAATTAGCTTTAACGAATATGTGAGAGAGAGAGAGAGAGAGAAGAGAGATTTAACAAACAGTAAGTGATAGAAAACCATAGAATTGAGAGAAAATAGAATAAAGAGGAAAATATAGAACTGGGAATAGAAAGACACCAAAAGAAAATGGAACTAAACAATTAAATAACGAAAGAAATGGTGGAAGAAAAGGTAATGAATGAAAAGCTGAAAACATTCTGAATGGAAAATAGGAAAAAATAGCGAATGAAAAAGAAAATTATGAATGAAAAGGTGAAAAATGAACGAATGGAAAAGAGGAAAAATAATTAATGAAAAAAGGGAAATCAAGTGACTCGGGAGGAGGAAAAATTCATTAAAATGGAGGAAAAGAGACACAAAGGGAATGAAAATGAAAGAAGAGTAAAGGAGAGAGAATGAAGCCTTTGGAGAAGAAAAAGAACAAGAGCAAGGTAAAGAGAATAATCAATGAGTAAGAAGAGAAGAAGGAGAAAGACAGAGAAAGAGTGAAGGAGGAGAGGAGAGGAGAAGAGAAATAAAGCGTGGGAGGGGAGAAGGTGGGGAGAACTAGAGAACGGAAGAGAGAGAATGAGGGGGAGTGGAGAGGGAAAGAGAGAAGTTATGGACATGGAGAATGAGAGAAAAAAGAATGAGAGGAGAGTGAGAGGGAGGGAGTGAGAGAGAAGAGCAAAGCGAGTGAGAGCCAAGAGAGGGTGAAAGCGAGAAGGCCATAAGGGTGAGCGAAGAGAGAGGGAGAGAGTAAGGCGGACACAGAAAGTGAAATGAGAGGGAAGAGAGAAAGGGAGAGAAAGGGAGAGTGTGAGGGAGAGAAGGCACGGAATGAGAAGGATTTGAAAGTGGTCAGAGAGAGAGAGAGAGAGAGAGAGAACATACACAGGATAACAGAGGGCTGGGAGAGAGGAGATCAATACATAACGTGTACTACCTCCTCTCCCTCTGCCTACCAAGCCGCCGCCGTCACCGCCACCAGGCCTCCACCGCCACCAGGCCTCCACCGCCACCAGGCCTCCACCACCACCAGGCCTCCCACCACCACCAGGCCTCCACCACCACCAGGCCTCCCACCTACCACTCCACCACCACCAGGCCTCCACCACCACCAGGCCTCCCACCACCACCAGGCTCACGCCACCAGGCCTCCACCGCCCCAGGCCTCCACC
This sequence comes from Homarus americanus, assembly GCF_018991925.1. NCBI lineage: Eukaryota > Metazoa > Arthropoda > Malacostraca > Decapoda > Nephropidae > Homarus > Homarus americanus. The sequence continues at coordinate 180,823 of NW_024733214.1, forward strand.
GCCACCAGCCTCCCACCACCACCAGGCCTCCACCACCCCAGGCCTCCACCACCACCAGGCCTCCACCACCACCAGGCCTCCCACCACCAGGCTCCACCACCACCAGGCCTCCACCACCACCAGGCCTCCACCACCACCAGGCCTCCACCGCCACCAGGCCTCCACCGCCACCATCCCAGGCCACCACCACCACAGGCCTCCACCACCACCAGGCCTCCACCACCACCAGGCCTCCACCGCCACCAGGCCTCACCACCACCCAGGCCTCCACCACCACCAGGCCTCCACCACCAGGCCTCCACCACCACCAGGCCACCACCACCACAGGCCTCCACCGCCACATCACCAGGCCACCACCACCACCAGGCCTCCACCACCAGGCCTCCCACCACAGGCCTCCACCACCACCAGGCCTCCACCGCCACCTACCAGGCCACCACCACCAGGCCTCACGCCACCAGGCCTCCACCACCACCAAGCCTCCCACCACCACCAGGCCTCCACCACCACCAGGCCTCCACCGCCACAATACCAGCCCACCCCACGGCCTCCACCGCCACCAGGCCTCCACCACCACCGGCACCACACCACCACCAGGCCTCCACCACCACCAGGCTCCACCACCACCAGGCCTCCACCGCAAGCCTCCACCACCACAGGCCTCCACCACCACCAGGCCTCCACCACCACAGGCCACCACCACAGGCCTCACCACCAAGCCTTCACCACCACCAGGCCTCCACCACCAAGCTCCACCGCCACAGGCCTCCACCACCACCAGGCCTCCACTGCCACCAAGCACACCACCACCACCACCACCAGGCCTTCACCACCACAAGCCTTCACCACCACCAGGCCTCACACCACCACCAGGCTTCACCACCACCAGGCCTCCACCACCACCAGGCCTTCACCACCACCAAGCCTTCACCACCGCAAGCCACCGCTGCCACCACCAACACGAGAAGGTTTCCACCATCACCACCAACACCATCTCCACCACTTGACAGGTATCTGACAGTCAGCCAGACAAGTGACAGTCTGTCAAACCAAACAATCCTCGGCGGCCATCAGACAGGTAGCCAAAACACCTGGAGCCATCTGACAGCCAAACATATACCACCTCACACCAAGCCTAGCCAATCACGACCGGACAGCCATTTGACAGTCAGTCAGCCAGCCATCTGACAGCCAACCAGCCATCTGATAGCGGGACAGCCATCTGATAGCGGGACAGCCATCTGACAGCCGGTCAGCCAACTGACAAGATGGTCAGTCAGCTGACAGCCGGTCAGCATGTTTATTACCTCATTGACAGCCGCCAAGACAACAACACCTACTCTGACAGATTGAAGGGAAAGGTCAGAGTACCAGGTGGTGGGTGAGAGTACCGGGTGGTGGTGTTAGGGAGAAATGAGGGAGAGAGGTGGAGATGTGAGGGAGAAATGAGGGAGAGAAATAGATGATGGAGGGAGAAATGAGGGAGATAGATGGAGGTGTGAGGGAGAGAGATAGAGGTGTTTGTGGCTAAGAACACAATCCTATGCTAATCAGATCCAACACTGCCAGATCAGGCGACAGACAGACAGAGACAGACAGACAGAGAGACAGACAGACAGAGAGACAGGCAGACAGACAGAGAGAGACAGGCAGAGAGATAGATAGATAGATAGAGACACACACACACACACACACACACACACACACACACACACACACACACACACACACACACACACACACACACACACACACACAAACCCAAAACTCATAATGTATAAACCTTCAGTATTTTATGAAAAGTTATCATCGCAGTCATTAGTGTCATCAGCCTAACCCAACGTAATTTCACAATATATATAGCTAATTACCATTAAATTATAACATATAAACAAAACATTTATCCGACAAAACAAGAAGACAAAGTCGAAGCATCATCCTAAGTTGTGTGTGTGTGTGTGTGTGTGTGTGTGTGTAGGTTAAGTTCATCCTGGTACACACGGTTTGGATGGCTCATTAGCATATAGATGATGTGTTTGGTCCGTGTGTTAATGCTTATAGCGTCTTGCCTAACTCACTCCGGCCACTTCCTCCACTCCTTAACCTTAAATTAATCTAACTTTTCGTCTCCTTCCCTGACTTAAATGATTTTTCGATTATTTAATGGAAGAAAGGCGAAATGCAGTCTTTGTGTGTGTGTGTGTGTGTGTGTGACAGTGTGTAGGTGTGTATATGTGTGTGTGTGTGTGTGTGTGTGTGTACCAGGAAACTAAGTGGTAATGAAGACAAAATAAAAATTAACTCTGCTGTCACATGGTAGTGGCTATTAAGGGATAGAGAGTCCGGGTTAGTGGCCAAAACCGACGGTGGTGAAGTGGCATATCCAGAATACCTCGTGACCCGAGCTAAGACGGGATAGTTGCTTCTAATTCGGGAGAAATAGCCAGTGTAAGGTCAAAAATAGCCGAGACAAAAGCGAGGTGACTACAACAGGCGCTAATTGGCTATAAAAGGTAGAAGTAGCAAAACAAAACCAGAGGTGACTACAAGAGGCGCCAATTGGCTATAAAAGACTAGGAAGTAGCCAAAAACAAAACGGAGGTGTCTAGAACGGGCCTTATTGCTATAAAAGACGAGTAAGCCAAAAACAAAACAGAGGTGACTACAAGAAGCGCCAATTGGCTATAAAGACTAGGAAGTAGCCAAAACAAAACAGGTGTCTAGAACAGGAGAAAAGTGGCTACAACAGACCGAAACTGACCACAACAAACACAAAATCCGAGAGGGAGGGTGGGGGGGGGGGAGGAGGAGGAGGAGGTTAAGAAAATGGAGAGTGGTCAGAGGGGAGGACGAATGAGGAGAGGAAGTGGGGGGAGGCGCCTCTACTACTACCCGGCGGTGGTCAGGGGCAAAAACCACCCATTGGGTCCCACATTACCTCGACCCTAACATCAGCCTCCAGACCCTGACCGACAAGTATATGCTGGAGAGGTCTAGGTGTAGTGGTGATGGGGTGTAGGTGTAGTGGTGTTAGGGTGTAGGTGTAGTGGTGATGGGTGTAGGTGTAGTGGTGATGGGTGTAGGGTGTAGTGGTGTTGGGTGTAGGTGTAGTGGTGATGGGTGTAGGTGTAGTGGTGATGGGTGTAGGTGTAGTGGTGTTGGGTGTAGGTGTAGTGGTGATGGGTGTAGGTGTAGTGGTGTTAGGGTGTAGGTGTGGTGGTGTTAGGGTGTAGGTGTAGTGGTGATGGGTGTAGGTGTAGTGGTGATGGGTGTAGGTGTAGTGGTGATGGGTGAGGTGTAGTGGTGATGGGTGTAGTGGTGTTAGGGTGTGGTGGTGTTGGGTGTAGGTGTAGTGGTGTTAGGGTGTGGTGGTGTTGGGTGTGTAGGTGTAGTGGTGTTGGGTGTGGTGGTGTTGGGTGTAGGTGTAGTGGTGATGGGTGTAGGTGTAGTGGTGTTAGGGTGTGGTGGTGTTGGGTGTAGGTGTAGTGGTGTTAGGGGTGTGGTGGTGTTAGGGTGTGGTGGTGTTAGTGTGTAGGTGTAGTGGTGTTAGGGTGTGGTGGTGTTGGGTGTAGGTGTAGTGGTGATGGGTGTAGGTGTAGTGGTGTTAGGGTGTGGTGGTGTTGGGTGTGGTGTAGTGGTGTTAGGGGTGTGGTGGTGTTAGGGTGTGGTGGTGGGTGTGGGGTGTAGTGGTGTTGGGGTGTGGTGGTGTTAGGGTGTAGGTGTAGTGGTGCTAGGGTGTGGTGGTGTTGGGGTGTAGGTGTAGTGGTGATGGGTGTAGGTGTAGTGGTGTTAGGGTGTGGTGGTGTTAGGGTGTAGGTGTAGTGGTGTTAGGGTGTGGTGGTGTTGGGTGTAGGTGTGTGGTGTTAGGGGTGTGGTGGTGTTAGGGTGTAGGTGTGTAGTGGTGATGGGTGTGGGTGTAGTGGTGTTAGGGTGTGGTGGTGTTGGGTGTAGGTGTAGTGGTGTTAGGGTGTGGTGGTGTTGGGTGTAGGTGTAGTGGTGTTAGGGTGTGGTGGTGTTGGGGTGTAGGTGTAGTGGTGATGGGTGTGGGTGTAGTGGTGTTAGGGTGTGGGTGTAGTGGTGTTAGGGTGTGGTGGTGTTGGGTGTAGGTGTAGTGGTGTAGGGGTGTGGTGGTGTTAGGGTGTAGGTGTAGTGGTGTTGGGGGTGTGGTGGTGTTGGGT
>NW_024733214.1:192500-235351 GCF_018991925.1 Homarus americanus
GCTGGGCATCTGGCTTGACTGAGAGAAGCATTGATGATGGAGCAGAGGGTTTAGCAAGCTCCGGGAGAACTCCTGAAGAGTTTCATTGGTAAGTCAATGGGGGTGGTAGAGCGTTTTAATTTTAGTTTGTCCAGGCGTTTTGCTACTTCAAATTCTTCTACTAAGTCAGTGGGAAGGGGCTGGTAGGTAAGCAGGAGAGTGGTGGTGTCAAGCCGGGGAGCGTCTGGCATATAGTGTAGTGTGTGTGTGTGTGTGTGTGTGTGTGTGTGTGTGTGTGTGTGTGTGTGTGTGTGTGTGTGTGTGTGTGTGGGTGTGTGTGTGTGTATAAGAACATAAGAACATAAGAATGGAGGAAACTGCAGCGGGCCTATTGGTCCATACTGGCAGTCCTGTTTACACCCAACCCTATTGCTCATATAAGCATCCAACCTATGTTTGAAGCTATTCAGCGTATTCGAGTTAATGATGATATTTGGTAACTTGTTCCATTCATCCACTACCTGTTTACCTATTTCGCGCCTAAATCTAAATTTGTCTAATTTAAAACCATTGTTACAGAGTTCGCTCCTGGTTGGATAGTTTGACCGCCTTTGTAATGTCCCTTTGTTTAGTCCTGACTTCCATTTATACACCCTATCAGGTCGCCTCGCTCTACGCCCTCGAGGAGTGCAAATTAAGATGCTTTAACCTGTCTCTATACTCAAGGTTCCTAATGCCCGGGATTAGTCTCTCGTCATTCTCCCTGAATTCTTTTCCAAGGATTCTATATCCATTCTGTAATACGGTGACCAGAACTGAACTGGCGTAATCCAGGTGTGGTCTCACAAGCGCAAGATACAGTTTTAGGATGACCTCAGTCTTGTAACTAACACTTTTGTATGAACCCGCACTTATTAGCCTTGTTACGAGCAAAAACACATTGTTTACCGGCTTAAGGTTCTACTTATCATTACTTAAATTCTCGCAGTCGGATTTCTCTATGGCATCGTTGTTCATCTGGTATCTGTTTTCCCTGTTTACATCTCCTATACTGAGTATGTGTGTGTGTGTGTGTGTGTGTGTGTGTGTGTGTGTGTGGTGTGTAGGTGTGTGTGTGTGTGTGGGTGTGTGAAGGGTGTGAGGTTATGTGTAGGTGTGTAGGGTGTGGGGTGAGTGGTGTGTGTGGAGGTGTGTAGGGTTGTGTGGCGGTGTGTGTGTGTGTGTGTGTGTGTGTGTGTGTGTGTTAAGTCACCAGTGGGTGTTTATATAATTTAGCATCAGTTTCTTCTTGTTTACTGAAATATCCTTCAAGTGAGGTGATCCTTCAGTTGAGGGATCCTTCAGGGTGAGGATCCCACAGGTGAGGTGATCCTAGGTGAGTGATCCTTCATGAGGTGATCCTACAGGTGAGGTGATCCTTCATGAGGGATCCTTCAGTTGAGGTGATCCCTCAGGTGAGGGATCCTTCAGGTGGAGGTGATCCTTCAGCTGAGGTGATCCTACAGGTGAGGTGATCCTTCAGCGAGGTGGACCTTCAGTAGTGGATCCCTTCAGGTGAGGTGATCCTACAGGTGAGGTGATCCTTCAGGAGGTGTGATCCTTCAAGTGAGGTGATCCTTCAGAGAGGTGATCCTACAGAGTGATCCTTCAGGTGAGGTGATCCTTCAGGTGAGGTGATCCCTACGGTGAGGTGATCCTTCAAGGAGGTGATCCTTCAGGTGAGGTGATCCTTCAGGTGAGGTGATCCCACAGGTGAGGTGATCCCTTCAGGTGAGGTGATCCTTCAAGTGAGGTGATCCTACAGGTGAGGTGATCCTTCAGGTGAGGTGATCCCTCAGGTGAGGTGATCCTCAGGTGAGGTGATCCTTCACGGGAGGATCCTTCAGGTGAGGTGATCCTCTGTGTGAGGTGATCCTACAGGTGAGGTGATCCTTCAGGGTAGGTGATCCCTTCAGGTGAGGTGATCCTCTCAGGTGAGGTGATCCTTCAGGTGAGGTGATCCTTCAGTGGAGGTGATCCCACAGTGAGGTGATCCTTCAGGTGAGGTGATCCCACAGGTGAGGTGATCCTTCAGGTGAGGTGATCCTTCAAGTGAGGTGATCCTTCAAGTGAGGTGATCCTTCAGGTGGTGATCCTTCAGGTGGTGATCCTACAGGTGAGGTGATCCTTCCAGGCAAGTGATCCTTCAAGTGAGGTGATCTTCAGGTGGGATCCTTCAGGTGAGGTGATCCTTCAAGTGAGGTGATCCTTCAGGTGAGGTGATCCTTCAGGTGAGGTGATCCTTCAGTTGAGGTGATCCTTCAGTTGAGGTGGTCCTCATGTGAGGTGATCCTTCAGTAGGAGGATCCTACAGGTGAGGTGATCCTTCAAGTGAGGTGATCACCAGTTGAGAGTGATCCTTCAGGTGAGGTGATCCTTCGGTTGGTGATCCTTCAGGTGAGGTGATCTTCAAGTGAGGTGATCCTTCAGGTGAGGTGATCCTTCAGTTGGAGGTGATCCGGAGTGGTGATCCTTAGGTGGTGATCCTTCAAGTGGTGATCCTTGTGAGGTGATCCTTCAGGTGAGGTGATCCTTCAGGTGAGTGATCCTTCGGTGATGATCAACTGATGAGGTGATCACTTGTGAGGTGATCCTTCAGGTAGAGTGATCCTTCAGTTGAGTGATCCTGGGTGAGGTGATCCTTCAAGTGAGGTGATCCTTCGTGAATCTTGGATGAGAGTGATCCTTCAGGTGAGGTGATCCTTCAAGTGGGGTGATCCTAGTTGGGGGAATGAGGTGATCCTTCAGTTGAGGTGATCCTTCAGTTGAGGTGATCCTTAATGTGGTGATCCTTCAGGTGAGGTGATCCTACAGGTGAGGTGATCCTTCAAAGTGAGTGACTGGTTGGTGATCCTTCAGGTGACGGTGATCCTTGGTGAGTGATCTGGGTGGGGCTGGGTGATCTCTAGTGAGGTGATCCTGGTGAGGTGATCCTTCAGTTGAGGTGATCCTACAGGTGAGGTGATCCTTCGGTAGGAGTGATCCTACAGGTGAGGTGATCCTTGGGTGATCCTTCCAAGTGAGGTGATCCTACAGGTGAGTGATCCTTCAGGTGAGGTGATCCTTCAAGTGAGGTGATCCTACAGGTGAGGTGATCCTTCAGGTGAGGTGATCACTGGGTGAGGTGATCTCAGGTGAGGTGATCCTTTGGGTGAGGTGATCCTGGGAGGTGATCCTACAGGTGAGTGATCCTTCAGGTGAGGTGACCCTTCTGGAGGTGATCCTACAGGTGGGGTGATCCTTCAGGTGAGGTGATCCTTCGTGAGGTGATCCTTCAGGTGAGGTGATCCTTCAGTGATCCTTCAGGTGAGGTGACCCTTCAGAGTGATCCTACAGGTGAGGTGATCTTCAGGTGAGGTGATCTACAGGTGAGGTGATCCTACAGGTGAGGTGTCAGGTGAGGTGATCCTTCAGGTGAGGTGATCTTCAGGTGGGGTGATCCTTCAGTTGAGGTGATCCTACAGGTGAGGTGATCCTTCAGGTGAGGTGATCCTTCAGTGAGGTGATCTAGGTGAGGTGATCCTTTGGGTGAGTGATCCTTCAGAGTGATCTACAGGTGAGGTGATCCTTCAGTGGTGACATCCTACAGGTGAGGTGATCCTTCAGGTGAAGTGATCCTTCAGGAGGTGATCCTACAGGTGAGGTGATCCTTCAGGTGAGGTGATCCTTCAGGGGAGGTGATCCTTCAGGTGAGGTGATCCTTCAGGTGAGGCAGCAGAAGGTGACACAGTAATGAGGGGAGTGTAGTGGGTGGTGGTAGGCGGTAAGAGCTGCCCTTTATGTCCTCACCATCTCCTGGGACCCAACACATAACAGTAAACTTAAGTATAAGTGTGGGTGTAAGTAGCGAGGCCGCCTCGTGCACCCATGTGTCACCGTCTCAGCACACACGGCCAGCAGGTAAACACAAGAGACCTCTGGAGTGGCACTCAGGAGGCAATCAGTTGAGTGTGCAGGTGGAGGTGAAGAAGGGAGCCGCTGGCCAAATATTGACGCAGCTGTAGTTAAATGTAATAAGTGTTTTGCTGCATAATACCTGTGTAGCTGCCCGCCTCCCGCTCTCCTGCCGCCCCTCTTTGTTCGCATAAATTAATGGCGACTAACCGCGTATAAATAACATCTTCAGGGACACACTGAGCACAGGTGTGGAAGAGAAACACTTACACAACGACACACACACACACACACACGCCCCCAGCCTCCGCGTTATAATTAAACATATGAACAGAAAAGTATAAAATCATTTCACCTCTGGCAGAAGCAGAGGAGACGGCCACGCGCCATTACCGGATCGACTCCTCCACACCGCCGTAACAGAGACGAGGGGGGACCTGAGTCTCGTCCCTCCGTCAGCCGGCAGGAGGGGCGAGGCCAGGGCAGCCAATATGAGGCACAATGGTCGTGAATGAAGGAGACGCAGGTACAAATGTCTGTGGTTGTGTCCGGTAACGTCTGGTGGTGGCTCTCTGTAATGACTTGCTACAACCTCCGCCCACCACAACACAGTGTACACCGCCCATCACGCCCACACACTCCTCACACCCAGGTTACACCACCCATAAGGCCCACACACTCCTCACGTCCAGGTTACACCACCCACCCACACATTCACGTCTCCACCCCCCACAGTATTCACACAATAATAATTAACCATAAAAGCAACACAGACAAAAAAAAAATGTAAAAAAATCATCACATTCTGAAATTCTGACGACATTCCCATTTTTTCCCTCACTCCCGGGTTTTTTCCCTCACTCCCGGGTTTTTCCCCATCCCGGGTTTTTTCCTCCCCACTCCCGGGTTTTCATTGTTTACTTTTCTTAGTGTCGTTTTCCATCCATTTTTTGTCGCCACCTAAGACTTGACAAATATTACGGAGGGAGGAAGGCAAATGTGGGAGCTATACTCTTAATATATGCTGGAGAGAGAGAAGAGAAAAAAAAAAAAGAGAGAGAGAGAGAGAGAGAGAGAGAGAGAGAGAGAGAGAGAGAGAGCAGCAGGTAAGTACTAAGACACAGGTAAGCCTAGCAGTACACAAAGGAAAGGTAACTGGAGGTGATTAAGCGATACAAGAGAACAGGTGATAGGCCTATGTGTCATCCAGGCCGTGTGTGTTGAGGGGAGTAACAGGTGATAGGTCTATGTGTCATCCAGGCCGTGTTGAGGGGAGTAAAAGATAGGTCTATGTCATCCAGGCCGTGTTATTGAGGAGAACAGGTCAGGTCTGCGTGTCATCAGGCCGTGTGTGTTGAGGGGAGAACAGGTGATAGGTCTATGTGTCATCCAGGCTGTGTGTGTTGAGGGGAGTAACAGGTGATAGGTCTGTGTCATCCAGGCTGTGTGTGTTGGAGGGAGTAACAGGTGATAGGTCTGTGTCATCCAGGCTGTGTGTGTTGAGATAACAGGAGCAGGTCCATGTCATCCAGGCTGAAAGGAGGGGGAGTAACAGGACAGGTCCATGTATCATCCAGGCCGTGTGTGTTGAGGGAGTAACAGGTGATAGGTCCATGTGTCATCCAGGCCGTGTGTTGAGGGAGTAAAAGATAGGTCTATGTCATCCGGGCCGTGTAAGGAGGGAGGCAGATAGGTCCATGTGTCATCCAGGCTGTGTGTGTTGAGGGGAGTAACAGGTGATAGGTTCATGTGTCATCCAGGCCGTGTGGTTGAGGGGAGTAACAGGTGATAGGTTCATGTGTCATCCAGGCTGTGTTTTGAGGGGAGTAACAGGTGATAGGTCCATGTCATCCAGGCCGTGTGTGTTGAGGGAGTAATGACAGATAGGTCTATGTGTCATCCAGGCCGTGTGTGTTGAGGGAGTAACAGGTGATAGGTTCATGTGTCATCCAGGCTGTATGGAGGGAGTACAGGTGATAGGTTCATGTGTCATCCAGGCCGTGTGTTGAGGGGAGTAACAGGTGATAGGTCTATGTGTCATCCAGGCTGTGTGTGTTGAGGGGAGTAACAGGTGATAGGTCTATGTGTCATCCAGGCCTGTGTGTTGAGGGGAGTAACAGGTGATAGGTTCATGTGATCCAGGCCGTTCTAAGTGAGGGGAGTAACAGGTGATAGGTCTATGTATCATCCAGGCAGGCGTATGGAGGGGAGTAACAGGTGATAGGTCCATGTCATCCAGGCCGTGTATGGAGGGGAGTAACAGGTGATAGGTTCATGTGTCATCCAGGCCGTGTGTGTGAGGATAACAGGTGATAGGTCTATGTGTCACCAGGCCTGTGTGTTGAGGGGAGTAACAGATAGGTCTATGTGTCATCCAGGCTGTGTGTGTTGGAGGGGAGTAACAGGTGATAGGTCCATGTGTCATCCAGGCCGTGTGTGTGTTGAGGGGAGTAACAGGTGACAGGTCCATGTGTCATCCAGGCCGTGTGTGTTGAGGGAGTAACAGGTGATAGGTCATGTGTCATCCAGGCCGTGTGTTGGAGGGGAGTAACAGGTGATAGGTCTATGTGTCATCCAGGCCAAAAGGAGGGAGTAACAGGTGATAGGTCTATGTGTCATCCAGGCTGTGTAAGTGAGGGGAGTAACAGGTGATAGGTCCATGTGTCATCCAGGATGTGTGTGTTGAGGGAGTAACAGGTGATAGGTCTATATGTCATCCAGGCAGTGTGTTGGAGGGAGTAACAGGTGATAGGTCTATGTGTCATCCAGGCCTTGTGTGTTGAGGGAGTAACAGGTGATAGGTCCATGTGTCATCCAGGCTGTGTGTGTTGAGGGGAGTAACAGGAAGTCATGTGTCATCCACAAAAAGGAGGGGAGCAACAGGTGATAGGTCTATGTGTCATCCAGGCCTAAAAGGAGGGGAGCAACAGGTGATAGGTCTATGTGTCATCCAGGCTGTGTGTGTTGAGGAGTAACAGGTGATAGGTCTATGTGTCATCCAGGCCGTAAGTGGGAGGGGAGCAACAGGTGATAGGTCTATGTGTCATCCAGGCCGTGTGTGTTGAGGGAGTAACAGGTGATAGGTCTATGTGTCATCCAGGCTGTGTGAAAGGAGGGGAGTAACAGGTGATAGGCTCATGTATCATCCAGGCCGTGTGTGTTGAGGGGAGTAACAGGTGATAGGTCTGTGTCATCCAGGCCGTGTGTGTGAGGAGTAACAGGTGATAGGTCTATGTGTCATCCAGGCCGTGTGTGTTGTGAGGGAGAACAGGTGATAGGCTCATGTGTCATCCAGGCCGTGTGTGTTGAGGGGAGTAACAGGTGATAGGTTCATGTGTCATCCAGGCCAAAAGTGAGGGAGTAACAGGTGATAGGTCTATGTGTCATCCAGGCCGTGTGTGTTGAGGGAGTAACATGACAGGGTCTATGTATCATCCAGGCCGTGTGTGTTGAGGGGAGTAACAGGTGATAGTCTGTGTCATCCAGGCCGTAAAAGGAGGAGAACAGGTGATAGGTCTATGTGTCATCCAGGCCGTGTGTGTTGAGGGTAACAGGTGACTAGGTCTGTGTCATCCAGGCCGTGTGTGTTGGGAGTAACAGGTGATAGGTCATGTGTCATCCAGGCCGTGTGTTGAGGAGTAACAGGTGATAGGTCTATGTATCATCCAGGCCGTGTGTGTTGAGATAAAGGTGATAGGTCTATGTGTCATCCAGGCCGTGTGTGTTGAGGGTAACAGGTGATAGGTCTATGTATCATCCAGGCCGTGTGTGTTGAGAGTAACAGGTGATAGGTCTATGTGTCATCAGGCCGTGTGTGTTGTGGGAGTAACAGGTGATAGGTCTGTGTCATCCAGGCCGTGTGTGTTGAGGGAGTAACAGGTGATAGGTCTATGTGTCATCCAGGCTGTGTGTGTTGAGGGTAACAGGTGATAGGTCTATGTGTCATCCAGGCTGTGTGTGTTGAGAGTAGGTGATAGGTCTATGTGTCATCCAGGCCGTGTGTGTTGGGGGTAACAGGTGATAGGTCTATGTGTCATCCAGGCCGTGTGTGTTGAGGAGTAACAGGTGATAGTCCATGTGTCATCCAGGCTGTGTGTGTTGAGGGAGTAACAGGTGATAGGTCTATGTGTCATAGGCTGTGTGTGAGTAACAGGTGATGGTCTATGTGTCATCAGGCGTGTGTGTGTTGAGTAACAAGATAGTCTTGTCATCAGGCCGTGTGTGGAAAGGTGATAGGTCTGTGTCATCCAGGCCGTGTGTGTTGAGAAGTAACAGGTGATAGGTCCATGTGTCATCCAGGCCGTGTGTGTTGAGGGTAACAGGTGATAGGTCTTGTCATCCAGGCCGTGTGTGTTGAGAGTAACAGGTGATAGGTCCATGTGTCATCCAGGCCTGTGTTTGAGGGAGTAACAGGTGATAGGTCTATGTGTCACAGGCCGTGTTGGAGATAACAGGTGATGTCTGTATCCCAGGCGTGTGTGTGAGAACATGATAGGTCTATTGTCATCCAGGCCGTGTGTGTTGAGGAGTAACAGGTGATAGTCCATGTGTCATCAGGCTGTGTGTGTTGAGTAACAGGTGATAGGTCTATGTGTCATCCAGGCTGTGTGTGTGTAGAGAGTAACAGGTGATAGGTCTATGTATCCAGGCCGTGTGTGTTGAGGAGTAACAGGTTAAGCTCATTGTCATCCAGGCCGTGTGTGTGCAACAGGTGATGAGTCTATGTGCATCCAGGCTGTGTGTGAGAGTAACAGGTGATAGGTCCATGTGTCATCAGGCCGTGTGTGTGAGAACACAGTGATAGGTCTATGTGTCATCCAAGCGTGTGTGTTGGGGGTAACAGGTGATAGGCCTGTGTCATCCAGGCTGTGGTGAGGACAGGTGATAGGTCCATGTGTCATCAGGCCGTGTGTGTTGAGGTAACAGGTGATAGGCCTATGTGTCATCAGGCTGTGTGGTAGTGGGGCGATAGGTCCATGTGTCATCCAGGCTGTGTGTGTTGAGAGATAACAGGTGATAGGTCTATGTGTCATCCAGGCTGTGTGTGTTGAGGAGAGTAAGTAGGGCGATATGTTTACAAGACTCATTTCAAGATTAATTCCCACAGCTTTTTGTCACTTTACGATTAACCACCCTGACCTAACCTATCACTAGCCTAACCTAACCTATCACTAGCCTGACCTAACCTATCACTAGCCTGACCTAACCTATCACTAGCCTGACCTAACCTATCACTAGCCTGACCTAACCTATCGCTAACCTGACCTAACCTATCCTAACCTAACCTAACCTATCGCTAACCTGACCTAACCTATCACTAGCCTGACCTAACCTATCCATAGCCTGACCTAACCTATCGCTAACCGACCTAAACTATCCTAACCTAACCTATCGCTAACTTGACATAACTATCGCTAACCTGAACTACCATAATCTACCAAATCTAATATAATTTAGCAACCCTAACCTATCAGCTAACCTAACCTATCGCTAACCTGACCCAACCTATCGCTAACCTGACTAACCTATCGCTAACCTAACCTAACCTATCGCTAACCTCACCTAAGCTATCGCTAACATCAAATACACTAATCTAACCTAATTTAATCTAACCTAACCTAACCTAACCTAATGCTAATTTAACCTAGCTTAATTTAACACCTCGCCCAGGTAGCGCTTTAGTGTTTTAATAATCAGGTGAAAATAAACTTGGGAGAGAGAGAATAACAATAATAATATGATTTTAACTGAAACAAAGTAGACAAGAAAATCCGAAGAAAAAAAGATAAACAAAAAGGAGGAAGAAATGAGAAATGATAAAACAGGAAAGAAAACAAAGACAAAACACAAACAAAAGACGAGAAAATAATGAAACAAGACGAAAACAAAAGAAGACAAAACGTTAAAAGAGAAGAGAAGAAAGAGATGAATAATGAGTGACAAATAAACCTAGACAGAACAAGAATAAAGAAAATAAATAAATAAGATAATAAATAAGAAATGAGACGAATTACACACAGAATATAAGATAAATGAATAAAAACAGAGAGAGAGAGAGCGGTGCTCCTAAGTACTATCAAGTGACAGTACAAGACAAGTCATTATCACAACAATATGACTCTCTCCCCCCCCCTCTCTCTCCTTATTCGACTTCCACCCATATCATCATTTTAACATAAACAACGAAAACATTTCAATAAAACAACGAAAACAAATCACTAAATAACCGAAAATCTCACTTAAAAAAAACATCCCTAAAACAACGAAAGTATAGCATTAAATAACGAAAACATATCACTAAATAACGAAAACATATCACTAAATAACGAAAATCTCATAAAAAACATAAACAACGAGTATATCACTAAATAACGAAAACATATCACTAAATAACGAAAACATATCACTAAATAACGAAAATCTCATAAAAAAATCCAAAACAACAGTACATTAAATAACGCATATCACAAATACGAAAACATCACTAAATAACGAAAACAAATCACTAAATAACGAAAATATATCACTAATTAACGAAAAAATATACATAACGAAAACAATATCACTAGACCATCCGACTGAATTTAACTGGTTAACTTACGTGATTGATAATAAGAACCTTTAATTTACACTAATCAGCGAAAACTGTGACCAAACTCATCACAATGGAGACAGGTGTGTCATACGCAGGTGAGACTCCGCGTTCATGGTTGCTCGATAGATCTATTTCTGTTCTCTTGTGCGTTCATAGTTGCAGAAAAATTCCACAAATATAAAGTTTATTTTTGGGGTGTGTGTGGAGGAGTTCAATCCTGATAAAACGCGCGGAAGGTCTGTTTTTCCCTCCTCCTTCCCGCCATTACGTGTCGTTGCGTCCATAGTTGCGCCAAGAAAACACCACAGGTCGTCGGGCTGGTCGTCCTGGGGCACACTAAGACACTGCTTTCAAGATGATAACACTTATAAGTTGTTTTGTCTCCATATTGGGTACTGGATTTTAATTTTATTTTGTGATATAGAATTTTAATATGCCCGAGTTGGTTTATTTTCACATATTAACACACACACACACACACACACACACACACACACACACACACACACACACACATAGACTTCACACTTAACGAGCGACGGGGGGAATCCTGGCTGTACACCATCAGTTTGTTTACCATCAACTCGCTTCTCAACCTGATTTCCCGCCACGATCACAATCTGACAATTTTTGGCGGGAAATAAAATCGGTGGTGGAGCTAAAGTCGACTAAAAGCATCAGTTGCAGCAGCCAGCGTGTGTGTGTGTGTGTGTGTCGCTTGATTACATAGGAGATTAGGTAAAGTATTGATTTGTAGCATAAAGCCTTTTGTTAGTGTGAATATCGTATACACACCCGACAGTAGCGATACAGTACTCTCGGTTCTGTTCCCATACACTCCAATTCTTTTCTCTTCTGATGGTATTTATCTGTTTATCTTTATATCTTTGTTCCTTGACACATTCTTTTATCACTCAACAATATACGTCGCCTACTAAGTGATTTATATTTAGTTATGATCTGATTTTTATTTATGCTTCTATGTATTTTCAAACTATATATATTATCCCTAAATATATAATGACGACATATTGGTTGTTATTTACGCCTGGTTAGTGTTTATAAGAACAAGTGAGAATAGTGGTGGAGAGGCGAGTCTTGAGGCCGGCCACCACAGTGTTTGTGTGGTGGCCGGAGACTCGGTTAGGGGAATGACTTGCCAACACGCGAGTCTTATAATAACCCGAGTCACATTATAATTAGCCTCCCAGATTATTTGGCCACAAGATTAACCACCCTAATGCTTATCTAATTTAACATAACTTAACATAACCTAAACTAAAATAGCCTAATTTAATCTAATCTAACCTAACCTAACCTAACCTAACCTAACCTAACCAACCTAACTCACCTCATCTCACCTAACGCCTTCAACCTAACCTGCAATCCCGTTTACCTTCATGTACAGTAGTAATAAAAATTTACTTAATTACTGAAGAACGATTTTTCATGCACACGTGCCGAACATAACAGCTTCAATATTCTGTCTGTATAACAAACAATGTGTGTGTGTGTGTGTGTGTGTGTGTGTGTGTGTGTGTGTGTGTGTGTGTGTGTGTGTGTGTGTGTGTGTGTGTGTGTGTGTGTGTGTGTGTGTGTGTGTGTTTCCGTATTTTAAATAATATCAGATGTGTGTTATTGGGAATGTTATTGTGTTGCAATGTGATTATTGTTGTTATTATTATTATTATTATTATTATTATTATTTATTATTATTATTATTATTATTATCTTTAAAAAAATGCATTAGCCTCGTGTGTTAGTTACCACCATGACAATAACAATTCTATATTTTTATTTTCATAAAATAAATACTCGTCAGTAATCAGTAGAGTTTCTCACTCACCTGGCGGCAGTAATATATATGTTCTCCCCAGGTCATCCTCCATTAAGGTAATTGCAGGTAATTGTTTGATTTAAGGCATCAACATATATAAGTGAATAAATATGGACAATTTTCATACAGGGGGCACACACACACACACACACACGTAATAGCAACCTCCTCACAACCCACAACCCCTCACAACCCAGACCTCACAACCCACAACCTCTCCAACCTACAACGTCTCAAAACCCACAACCTTTCACCACACCCAAACCCCTCCTGACCAACCTCACAGCCTAACCTCTCACAGCCCCACAGCCTCTCAGCCCCTGACCTCCTGACCTACAACCTCTCACAGCCCACAACCTCTCTAACCTACAGCCTCCTGCAGCCCACAACCTCTCTCACCCCCAACCTTTCTCCACAACCCAACCTCTCCAAACCCCAACCTCTTACAACCCACACGGCTCTGCAGCCACTTTCTCTGCAACCTCCTCTCACAGCCTGCCTCTCACAACCCACAACCTTTCTCCTGACCCCACAGCCCCTCAGCCCCAACCTCACAACCCCTAACCTTCCTCACCCAGCCACAACCTTTCTCCTGACCCTGGCCCTCTGACCACCTCTCCCTCCTAACCCACAACCTTTCTCACAACCTCTCACAGCCTAACCTCTTACAACCCTGGCTCTTTCACAGCCCCAACCTTTCTCACAGCCCCTGGCCTCTCTCACAGCCTAGCCTCTCACGACCCACAGACCTTTCTCCACACCACAGCCCCTCCCAACCCACAACCTCCAACCCTGACCTTCCTCAGCCCCTAGCCTTCTCCGAACCCACAGCCCCTCCCCAGCCCAACCTCACAGCCCCTGACCTTTCTCTGGCCCTGGCCTCTCACACAGCCCCTGACCCTCCTAGCCCTGTCTCGCCAGCCTTCTCTGACCCCTGGCCTCCTCTCATAACCCCAACCTCCTCACAGCCCCACAGCCCTTTCTCCTGACGCACAACCTCTCACAGCTTGCTCTCCCCAGCCCTGACCTCTTACAACCCTGGCTCTCTCCTGACCCCACAGCAGCTAGCCCATCCTGACCTCCTCTCACAGCCCTGACCTCTCCTGACCCCTAACCTTTCTCACAGCCTATGTCCTTTCTCACACCTGACCTCTCACAGCCCTAGCCTTCCTCACCCTAACCTCTCTACCCACAGCCTCCTCACAGCCCACAGCCTTTCTCACAACCCCAGCCCCTCTAACCCACAACCTCAGCCCAAGCCTCTCACAGCCCACAGCCTCTCTCACAGCCCACAACCTTTCTCCCAACCCACAGCCTCCTCTCCCCACCCCACAACCTCTCTCCTGGCCTACAACCTCTTACAACCCCAACCTTTCTCTGCCCTGCCCCTCTAACCCACAGCCTCCTACCCACCAGCCTCTCTCTACCCACAACCTCTCTCAACACCTCCACAGCCCTAGCCTCTCCTGACCACCTAGCCTCTCACAGCCCCACCCAGCCTTTCTCACAGCCCTGACCCCTCCCCAGCCCCTAACCTTTCTCCTGACCCCAGCCTCTCACAGCCCCAGCCTTTCTCCCCAGCCACAGCCCTTACAACCCCACAGCCTCCCCAGCCTCTCTCTCACAGCCCACAGCCTTTCTCACCGACAGCCCTTACAACCCACAACCTCCAACCCCAACCTCTCTCAGCCCCCGACCTCCTGACCCCACAGCCTCTCTCCTGGCCCCAACCTCCAACCCACAACCTCTCTCACAAATGCAATCCTTCTCCGTAAATATATGACAAAACTTTCTGTCTGCCAATAATTTTACAAATCATATTAGAGTCGCCGCCATTGTAAATATGCGGCGCCCTTGTAAATCTCATTAGAGCGCTACTGTGGGTATTAGAGCGCTACTGTAGGAATTAGAGCGCTACTGTAGGCATTAGAGGCGCTACTGTGGGCATTAGGCACTATGTGGGCATTAGAGGCCTACTGTAGGCATTAGGGGCCTACTGTGGGTGATAGAAACTGTGGGCATTAGGTGCTACTGTAGGCGTGGAGGCGCTACTGTGGGCATTAGAGGCGCTACTGGTAGGCGTGGGGCACTACTGTGGGCATTAGATTATACGGGCATGAGGCGCCTGTGGGTGGAGCACTACTGTGGGCATTAGGCGCTGCTACGGCAGGCGTTGAGGCGCTACTGTGGTGATGAAGGGAACTACTGTGGGCATTGAGCGTACTGTGTAGGCATTAGAGGTGCTACTGTGAGTGTTAAGGCGCTACTGTGGGCATGGGGCGCTACTGTGGGCATTAGGGGCGCTACTGTGGGCATTAGGCGCTACTGTGGGCATTAGAGCGCTACTGTGGGCATTAGAGGCGCTACTGTGGGCATTAGAGCGCTACTGTGAGCATTAGAGGCACTACTGAAGGCAATGGGGTGCTACTGTGGGCATTGGAGGCGCTACTGTAGGCGATGACGCTACTGTGGCATTAGAGACTTACTGTAGGCATTAAGTGCTACTGTGGGTATTAGAGGGCACTACTGGCAACCGTGGAGTTACTGTGGTGCAGAGGCGCTACTGGCAGGCATTAGAGCGCTACTGTAGGCATTAGAGGCGCTACTGTAGGCATTAGAGGCCTACTGTAGGCATTAGAGAGGCTGCTTGAGGCATTAGAGGCCACTATAAATAAAAACATGAACGACCACAGTATAGTGTTACAGGCGCCACTATGAGTTCATTAGAGACGCCACTATAGGTATTACATGCGCCATCCACACACACACATATACATACTAGTTACTAGTGTATATGTAGGCGCGCTAACATCCAATATTCTCTCTCTCTATCTCTCTATCCTCCCTCTCTCTCTATTCTCTCTCCTCTCCTCTCTCTCTCTCTCTATCTCTCTCCCCCTCTCACACCAGGTAAGCACAGTATACCTGGCAGGGCCTCCACCCTCTGTACAGGTGTGTCCCATTCTCCTGCCCTCACACCCTTACACCCTCCTCCACACCCTTACACCCTCCCTCACACCCCACCCTCCCTCCACACCCTTACACCTCCTCACACCCTTACACCTCCCTCACACACCCTTACCCCTCCTCACACCCTTACACCCTCCCCCACACCCTTACACCCTCCTCACACCCTACACCCTCATCCACACACCCTTACACCCTCCCTTCACACCCTTACACCCTCCCCACACCCTTACACCTCCTCCACACCCTACACCCTC
Organism: Homarus americanus; assembly: GCF_018991925.1. Classification (NCBI taxonomy): domain Eukaryota; kingdom Metazoa; phylum Arthropoda; class Malacostraca; order Decapoda; family Nephropidae; genus Homarus; species Homarus americanus. The sequence goes on from NW_024733214.1 coordinate 208,069, forward strand.
CTTCACACCCTACACACTCTTCACACCCTTACACCCTCCCCACACCCTACACCCTCCCTCACACCCTTACACCCTCCTTCACACCCTTACACACCTCTTCACACCCTACACCCTCCCCCACACCCTACACCCTCCTTCACACCCTTACACCCCTCCCTCACACCCTTACACACCTCACACCCTTACACACCACACACATTCTCCCTCACACCCCTTACACCCTCCTGCACACCCTACACACTCCTTCACCCTTACACCCTCCCCACACCCTTATACCCTCCTCACACCCTTACACCCTCCCTTCACACTTACACACTCTTCACACCCTTCACCCTCCCCCACACCCTTACACCCTCCCTCACACCCTTACACACTCCTTCACACCCTTACACCCTCCTCACACCTTACACCCTCCCTCACACCCTTACACCTCCCTCACACCCTTACACCCTCCCCACACCCTATACCTCCACACCCCTACACCTCCCCCCACACCCTTACACCTCCCTGCACACCCATCCACCCACTGCACTCACCACACCCAGCCACCCTCACACCCAGCCACCCTCACAAACACCCACCCACCCACCCAGCCACCCTCACACCCAGCCACCTCACACCCAGCCACCCACACACCCAGCCACCCTCACACCCAGCCACCCTCACAAACACCCACCCTCACACCCAGTCACCTCACACCCAGCCACCCACACACCCAACCACCCTCACACCCAGCCACCCTCCACACCCAGCCACCCTCACACCCAGCCACCCACACCCAGCCACCTCACACCCAGCCACCACACCCAGCCACCCACACACCCAGCCACCCTCTCTCACACCCAGCCACCACATCTCCAGCCACCCTCACACCCAGACACCACTCACCCACCCACCCATCTCGTCTACGTGAAGGATTCTGTCGTTGCCGTATGAAGCCTTGGTTAGTGGTGGTGGTAGGGGATGGTGGTGGTGGTAGTGGGAGGAGGTGTTAGAGGTAGGGATGGTGGTGGTAGGGGGGATGGTGGAGTAGGGGATGTAGTGGTGGTAGTGGTAAGGGTGGTGGTGGCGACACAGAGGACACTTAAGGGGATAAATATCAATAAGATGTGAGGGGAGAGACGCAAGACTGGGTGATAACTGTACACTAGACGCCAGACCTGCCTCACACCCTCACCAGGACGCCATTTCTGTCTCACGCCCTCACCAGGACGCCATTACTGCCTCACGCCCTCACCAGGACGCCATTTCTGTCTCACACCCTCACCAGGACGCCATTTCTGTCTCACACCTACAGGTAAATCATGTGTCTGTAACCTCATTTTATATATATATATATATATATATATATATATATATATATATATATATATATATATATATATATATATATATATAGAGAGAGAGAGAGAGAGAGAGAGAGAGAGAGAGAGAGAGAATGTTCTTCGTTACTTTTGTACCAACTGACGAAACTTCAGTATCTCGTTGGTGAACAAAAATACCTCATGGTAATTTCATTTCATAATACTAACATGAATTAACATAAGAATCGTGTCCCGTTGTTTATATACAATCCACTAGTACCAACGATAGAGAAACAAACCAGTAGTGGGTATATTATTTCCTCCTATGAAAGAATATTGTTAAGAATACCCTGTTCAAATCTCTTACAGTAGTTATCCTTAAAATTACATCTATAATAACGTTTTCTGTGACTCATAATACACACACCTACATCAACACCTGGGCACGTTTTCTATGGCTCATAATACACACACCCACACCTCACCCGCGCACGCACACTCTACCTAAACTTTGCCGCGAGAACTTACTCTTATGGCCCCATTGAAAAAAAAATTAGTAAAATGGTCAATAAAAGCAAAAAAATATTTATTCAATTAACGAACAAATTGTTTTTGCTGCGTTGTTCGGTGATATTGGTGAACCTTTTGCATGTTAATTAAGCTAATATCGCTTTTATTGTTTACCAAGGCTAAGTTATGGGACATGTGACCTTAAGATATCCGATAGGAGGGAGAGAGAGAGAGAGAGAGAGAGAGAGAGAGAGAGAGAGAGAGAGAGACTATACAACAGTACTGACTACATGTTCTTCTTAAAACAGTCTGGTGATCTATGGTTAACTATCTACTACAGAGTGAGAAATGACTGATGATGAGTTAGAAATGTGTAGTACGTTAAATAGTCATTTTCGCTCCGTATTCACAAATGAAAACCTAGCACAGTTTCCAGAAGTTCATAAGGTATATAACGACAGTATAGAAAATATGTTGATGAATATCAATATTACTAGTAACGATGTGCTTAAAGTAATTAACAAACTGAAGCCTCATAAATCGCCTGGTCCAGACGCAGGTATATGCTAGAATATTAAAAGAATGTAGAGATGAGTTGAGTAATCCATTAGCAGTTTTATTTAATAAGTCATTAGAATCGGGCCTAGTGCCAGAAGCTTGGAAACTTGCAAATGTAGTTCCGATTTTCAAAAGGGTGATAAATCAATAGCATCAAATTACCGTCCCATTAGTCTCACGTCAATCATAGGCAAGTTGCTAGAGTCAATTATTGCTACAAAAATCAGAAGCCACCTTGAAACATCAACTTAATTCATTCTTCAGCACGGGTTCACCCAGGGACGTTCTTGTCTCACAAATTTGCTTAGCTTTTTCTCAGAAGTATATGGTAGATAATGATAAGTCATATGATAATTTATTTAGATTTCAGTAAAGCATTCGATAGAGTCCCTCATGAGAGATTGATAAGGAAGGTAGAAGCACATGGAATAGGTGGATCAGTATTAAAATGGATTAGGTCATGGTTAACTGGTAGGAAACAAAGAGTCAGCAAATGGATTAAAGTCAGACTGGGGTGCGGTCAAAAGCGGAGTTCCCAGGGATCTGTATTAGGCCCTCTGCTGTTTGTTATATTCATTAATGATCTTGATTTAGGCATAACTAGTAGGATTAGTAATTTGCGATACCAAATGGGGAGAGTGATAAATTCAGACAGTGACTTTGAACACCTTCAAAGAGATCTAGATACCTTACATGAGTGGTCAGTAGACTGGCAAATGAATTTTAATACTGATAAATGCAAGGTACTACAGATAGGGAAGACGAATACAAACGTTAAGTATAAACTAGGTAACACGGAAATAGAAAACTCAGTTTGTGAAAAGATCTAGGTGTATTTGTTAGCAACGACTTGAAACCTAGAAAACAATGTATTAGCGTTCGCAACAAGGCAAACAGGATTCTTGGGTTCATATCTCTAGGTCTGTGAGTAACAGAACTGCTGACGTTATCTTGAAACTTTACCTAGCATTAGTGAGAGCCACACATGGATTATGCGGTTCAGTTCTGGTGTCCTTATTATAGAATGGACATAGATTCTTTGGAGAGAGTACAAAGAAGAATGACAAAAATGATCCATAATATTAGAAACCTTCCATATGAAGAAAGACTGAAAAGCTTACGCTTACATTCATTAGAGAGGCGTAGAGTTAGGGGAGATATGATAGAGGTGTACAAGTGGGTAAGTGGGATTAACAAGGGTAAAATGGAAGATGTTCTGAAGCTCAGTAATAACGAAATAACTAGAACGAATGGCTTTAAATTAGATAAATTCCGATTCAGAAAGGATATAGGCAAGCACTGGTTTGGTAATACAGTTGTGGATATGTGGAATAGGCTACCGAGTGCTATAGTAGGATCGGGGACGCTAGGGAGCTTCAAGACGAAGTTGGATAGGCACATGGAAGTGCTGGGATGGGTGTGAAAGGGATCTGCCCTGTATGGGCCAGTCGGCCTCCTGCAGTATCCCACTTTCTTATGTTCTTATGTTCTTATGTTCTTATGTTCTTATGTTCTTATGATACAAAGAGAGTTAACCAACACTGATATACCTTATATAAACTTAACCCTGACTAAAACACATTATTCATAGACTAATCGACTATTTAATGCGTGGGATTATATCTGCGGACGTTCTCCTTTTTAAGTAAACAAGACAACAAACTTCATGAAAACAATTGACAAAAAAAACACGAACTTCCCACAGAATTCAGACCACTAGAGTCGGACACGATGGAAGACTCTTGTGCCACGTGTGTTATGTTTAACCTTGGTGAGGTGACACATTAAGGTCAGGGTCAAAACCGTCTACAGCAGTGAAGAGCAAAGTCCTCCTCCTCCTCCTCCTCCTCCCCCTCCTGCTCCCCCTCCTGCCCCCCTCCTGCTCCCCCTCCTGCTCCTCCTCCTCCTCCCTCCTCCTCTCCCCTCCTGCTCCCCTCCCTCCTCCTCCTCCTCCGCCACCTCCTCCTCCTCCCCCTCCTGCTCCCCCTCCTGCTCCCCGCCGTGTTCATGACCTTTAGTCACCATGCGGGTGCCATTAGTTGTTGCTGGGCAGCTTCCACAAACTGGAGGCCACGAGTGACACGGTCGGGCGGAGGTAAACAAGGACTCCCCGACAACCTTGACACACACAATGTGTCCTATGATACTGTACGGCACAAGTCGGGTGAACAACCAACTGATAATTAAAACAAACTACACCAACTATGTCAACAATTCCTTCTTTAATTTTCCAAAACACTACAAAATATCTCACAGGTAAATATTTTGATTTTTTTCAGAGTTCATTTTACCGCATAAAGACTTATCTTAGACCAGACAGACAAAACTCCCTTCAATCAGCATAACAAACATCTATTAATGGTTACTAAACAACATCATCTTTACCAGGTGTTGGTGGCCGCCACGACCTAACCTGGAAATACTTCACACAATAATACTGAATGGTTGAAGTGGTGATCTGGAGCCACTGTGGACCTGTGTACAGATTCTTACACCTGGAGTAAAGAGTAGAGGTACTTTTGTATTTCATTAACTCGAACATTATATTGTAAATTATATTCTCGTACAAGTTGTCGGGATTTAACTAAAAATATCGTAAGAAATAGTCACAGTCACAACAACATACATTTCACAACACTTCAAAACTTACAACATCTTACTCTCACAACACCTGACACTCACAACACAACACCTCACATCACAACACCTCACATCACAACACAACCAATCACACCACAACACAGCCCCTCACACCACAACACAGCCCCTCACAACACAACACAACACATCTGGCCACATGATCCTGACAAACTTTTATCGCCTGTGAGTTAAACCAGCTTGTGGCCATCAATATTGGCAGGATTATTCTTATAGTTCACTACCACTAATACCGGCAGGGCTATGTTATGTTATGTTATGTTATGTTATGTTATGTTATGTTAAGGCGTGGTTGTAACGCCTATCTAAGTTCGTCACAATAACAACAAATGGGTCATCATTATGGTGTACACAGTGCCTCAATAACTCCTTCTCCCCGCCCCTGCTCTGTCTCTGCCCACACCTCACATACACATGAAACCCACACAAGCCCACACCACACCCCCACCCACACACACATCCCATACCTACACATCTCACCACAATACACACATACAATCGTCCTCAGCAAAAGCAATTTACAGTATATACCACCAACCTGTATATAATAGTCAGAGAACCCAAAACAATAATGATATATTGACAGGACTGCAGGAGCCTCTCTCTCTCTCTCTCTCTCTCTCTCTCTCTCTCTCTCTCTCTCTCTCTCTCTCTCTCTCTCTCTCTGATTTTGTCTTTAGAGGAGAAGAAAGTTATCATAATGGCTCTGATTTTTAAATAGTTTTCATGGGGGAGAAAAAAACACATTAAACTTTCACTGTGATGTGTAGCTTTCATGTGAGTCGCAGCGGTGAGGAGAGTGTGGGGAGGAGAGGAGGAGGAGAATGATAAGTAAGATAGAATGATACGGGGAGAAAGAGAGGAAGAAAAGGAGAAGGACAAGAGGAGAAGAGAAGAATGATAAGATGAGGAGAAGAGGGAGAATGGAAAGAAGGAAAGAAGGAGGAGGAGAAGAAGAAGAAGAATGGGAAGCAGAATAAGAAAAGAAGAAGAATGATAAGCAAGGAATAATGAAAGAATGAAAGGGGTAGAAGATGATGAAAAGGAAAAAACAGAATTGCAAAAAGAAAGGAAGAAGAGAAAACAATGATAATTAGCAGAAGAGGTAGAAAAATAATAAGAATGAAAAATATAATAATAATAATAATAATAATAATAATAATAATAATAATAATAATAATAATAATAATAATAATAATAATAATAATAATAATAATAATAATAATAATAAAATCGCACACAAGAAGAACTATTTTTTTTCTCTATAATTTGAATTTCGTTTGTTTGTTGATTACAGAAATACGTTATTAAGAACATTGAAATCTGAGAAAAATATACATCTTATTTAACGTATTAAGCTTGTGTAAACATGTTAGCTCAGGGTTACGTTACATTAATAAAGACACGACTACAGCATTACAACATCGTATAATGTACTAAATACAAGTAACATATTATTATGTAAAACAAAAGCCCCTATAATAAAACAAAAGCATAACGAATAACATAAACATTATCCTCTTTAAACCGAAATTCATCACCATTAATAATACGTAACCCGGAGATAATAAGAGTTAGTAGAGAGAGCGTAGAATATATACACATATACACCATTACTGTCATCCATATATACGGGGTATGAGCCTCTATTTCATATAATATTAATACAAAGTCAACTTAATGTATATATAAATAGCAAGAGGCAGCGTGATATATAAATAGATATTAAAAGCGCTTTATACATAATATATGAATAATACGCAAACGAGAGTCGTTTTAAGCACTAATGACACGTCGACGCTTTCAAAAAATGTCAGAAATGATACAGACTTTATGTATGATTATGTATATTTTATCATACAAGTGAGAAGTATATATGTGTATGTGTGGTGTTGGTTGGTATGTGTAAGTAGTACTCTGAGGTCGAACTTGAGTACTGAGAGGTCGAATTTGAGTACTGTGAGGTCTCAAACTTGAGTACAATCAGATCAAACTCTATACACTCCAATTTAAACTTCAATACACATATGTCTAATTAAATATACTTTATACTTACCACAAATGAAACATACATCATACATCATACACCAACAGCCTCACCTCAGAGAATTAACCATCCAAAAAAACATTACATATTCAACCATTTTGGAAACGATTCGTAAACCTTCATTTTGGTTCACGTATTCATTCCAATCAACGTGAATTAACCAGGATCGGAATATCGAAATGTATAATGTATTTTTTTCCATGAATACAATACCCTCGGTGTATGATATTGTTGGTGTACAGTATACTTATAGGTTCTATTGGAATATACAGTATACATTCATTTTGACCTTTTCTGCATTATTCACTATACATTTGGTTTTATACACTTCTCGGTTGTATGATATGAGACATTAACATGAAGAGATTGTATTATATGTATACATACAATACACAAACAACACACCGGGCAAGAGAGGCATATAACACATGTTTACTGTGATTATTCGTAAACTGTGAATTAAAAACATACATATACCATGAATACTATGCATACCCCTTGAAGAGTAAGGTATACATTCAACATATAAGCGTAATATATAAACAGGTATGGTGAGTGGAGGGAAAGGGAGAGGGGATGAAAGAAGGGGGAGGGAGGGGGCATGGGAGGGAGCATGGGAGGGAACGGGAAGAGAGGGAGGGAGGGGTTGGTTCCGTATCGATTAGGGAGCTGCTGACACCTTAGTTGAGGCGTCTCTCTTTGTACCGCTCTGCAACCACTGCCGCTTCCCCGCACACGCACACGCACACACACACACACAATTGCAGAGACTTAAACGCGTGCATATACACTCCTGTGTATATGCACATACACACACGATTGCAGAGACCTAAATGCGTGCATATACACCCCGTGTATACAAGCATACAGACACACACACACGCACATATATACACACACACACACACACACACACACGCAATTGCAGACCTAAACGCATGCATACACAGCCCCGTGCACACACACACACACACACACACACACACACACAATTGCAAACCTAATAGCGTGTATACACAACCCCGTATATACATAATAATGGAAGCCCCTCGAAATCGAGGAAGGCCGGCCCAAGGGCCTCCTAGGTGTGAATTTGTTAAGGTGTAGAAGCTGTCGCCAACACAACAACCACACCCCAAGTTAACGAACTGCATGACCCAGTGTCAAGGAATAGTCCGAGAAGACCGGACAACAGCACTGGCTAACCATTACCCGGAAACACGCTCCGCAAATCGATTAACATCCAGGTTCCCAATTACTGCTGGGTAGACAGAGGCAAATCACACACACACACACACACACACACACGCAATTGCAATCCTAAGCGCGTGTATACACAACCCCCGTGCATACATACATACAGACACACACACACACACACACACACACACAATTGCAGACCGAAGCGCGTGCATACACAGCCCCGTATATACAAACATACAGACACGCACACACACACACATAAATACACACACATAAATACACACACACACACACCAGGACCTAAACGCGCATACACAGCCCCGTGTATACAAGGCATACACACACACACACACAATTGCAGACCGAAGCGCGTGCATACACACAAATACGTGTTAAAAAACAAAAGGCCTAATGCAGACACTGTCACAGTTGATGGTGGCAGCAACACTCAGTTGTCAAAGTCAAGTGAGACAATCAGTACAGAGCCACACACCCCGGGGGCTCTCTCTCCCTGCCCTGTGGTGTCTCTACACACAGTCAACAGCACAATACTCCATTAATCACTAGAGAGAAAGTATTGTCTTTACTCTCTTTCATTCTATTTATCTATCTCATTCAATCGCTCTCTCTCTCTCTATCTATGCATTTCATTCGTTTTCTCTATTTCTTAAGATCTCTAAACTCCTTATCATTTTGTCTTTGTTTTACCTCATGAGTGTTATTGTTCTCTCTCTCCCATTATCAGTGTTCCTTTTTCATTATCTTTATAACGATTTCTAAATTCTTATCGTTTTATTCTTTTTGCCTTTACTTCATTAGTGTTATTCCTTAATCTGTCTTCCGCTCCGCCTGTCTGTCTGGCTGTGTCGGTGCCTGCCTGTCTGTCTGTCTGTCTGCTGTCTGTCTGTCTGTCTGTCTGTCTGTCTGTCTCTCTGTTTATCTCTGATGTCGGTCTGTCTGTCTCTCACCAACCGTATAATTATACAACATGTGCGTCCGGTTAAGTCTCAAGAAACACAATTGACGTCTTTTCCTAATGGAGACAACTTTCAATTATTCGTCTGAGATTCCCCAAAGGACAACCCCTCACCACACACACCACCTGGCTTCCTTCCCTCACACACACAACACCAGGCTTCCTTCCCTCACCACACACACCACCTGGGCTTCCTTCCTCACACACACACCACCTAGGCTACCTTCACCTCACCACACACACACCACTGACTTTTCCCTCACACCAAATGGGCTTCCTTCCCTCCACCACACACACACACCACCCTCACACACACACAAATGAGCTCCTTCCTCACCACACACACACACCACCTGGGCTTCCTTCACCTCACCACACACACACACCAAATGGGCTTCCTTCCTCACCACACACACACCAAATGGGCTTCCTTCCCTCCACACACACACCACCTCATTCCTTCCCCTCACCACACACACACCCAAATGGAGCCCTTCCCCTCCACACACACACCACCTGGGCTTCTTCCTCACCACACACTCCACCTAGAGCTACTTCCTCTACACACACCAAATGGGCTTCCTTCCCCACACACACCCACCTGGAGCTTCCTTCACCTCACCACACACACACCAAATGGGCTTCCTTCCTCACACACACCAGAGGCTTCCTCACCCCACCTGGGCTTCCTTCACCTCACCACCTCACCACCTGGGCTTCCTTCCCCTCACCACACACAAATGAGCTCCTTCCCTCACCACACACACCAAATGGAGCTTCCTTCCTCACCCACACACACCAAATGGAGGCCCTTCCCTCTCACCATGGGCTTCCTCTACACACACCAAATGGGCTTCCTTCCCTCACCACACACACCACCTGAGCTTCCTTCCTCACACCACAGGCACCTTCCTCACCACACACCCACCTGGGCCCTTCCCCACCACACACACATGGAGCCTTCCCCTCACCACACACCAAATGGGCTTCCTTCCCTCACCACACACACCAAATGGGCTCTTCCCTCACCACACACACACCAAATGGAGGCTTCTTCCCTCACCAAGGCTTTCCCACACACACACCTGGGCTTCCCCTCACCACACACACACCACCTGGGCTTCCTTCCCCTCACCACACACACCACCTGGAGGCTTCCTTCCTCACCACCTGGGCTTCCTTCCCCACACCACACTCACCACCTGGGCTTCCTTCCCTCACCACACCACCTGGGCTCCTTCCCTCACCACACCACCTGGGCTTCTTCCCCTCACCACACCACCTGGAGGCTTCCTTCCCCTCACCACACACACACCAACTCCCGGTCTCATGCAACTGTGGTCTCAGTCCTCGTGATAATTAAGTCATACAACATAAACTTTTGTTAGGACTACTGCAGTATTCAGCCATCAGGTCGTTAACACACCTCTAGTAGCCTCTTAACTGCTGTACCTCGACGGTTTCTTGTTGTCTGTGTTGTCATAATTTGCTGTGAATGTCATATGAATGCTGTGTAACAGTACTCCAGCCCCTTGCCAACACCTGGTAGTGGGCTAGCCCCCTGCCAACACCTGGTAGTTCTCCAGCCCCCTGCCAACACCTGGTAGTGGGCTAGCCCCCGCCACCTGTAGTTTTCCAGCCCCTGCCAACACCTGGTAGTGCCCCAGCCCCTGCCAACACCTGGTAGTTCTCCAGCCCCTGCCAACACCTGGTAGTGCCCCGAGCCCCTGCCAACACCTGGTAGTGCCCCAGCCCCTCTGCCCACCTGGTATTTTCCAGCCCCTGCCACCTGGTAGTGGTCCAGCCCCTGCCAACACCTGTAGTTCTCCAGCCCCTGCCAACACCTGGTATTGGTCTAGCCCCTGCCAACACCTGGTAGTTCTCCAGCCCCTGCCAACACCTGGTAGTGCTCCCAGCCCCTGCCAACACCTGGTAGTGCCCCAGCCCCTGCCAACACCTGGTAGTGCCCCAGCCCCTGCCAACACCTGGTATTTCCCAGCCCCCAACACACCTGGTAGTCCAGCCCCTGCCAACACCTGGTAGTTCTCCAGCCCCTGCCAACACCTGGCATGGTCCAGCCCCCTGCCAACACCTGGTAGTTCTCCAGCCCCGCCACACCTGGTAGTTCTCCAGCCCCCTGCCAACACCTGGTAGTGCCCCAGCCCCTGCCAACACCTGGTAGTGGTCCAGCCCCTGCCAACACCTGGTAGTGGTCCAGCCTCTGCCAACACCTGGTATTGATCCAGCCCCTGCCAACACCTGGTAGTTCTCCAGCCCCTGCCACACACCTGGTAGTGGTCCAGCCCCTGCCAACACCTGGTAGTGGTCCAGCCCCCTGCCAACACCTGGTAGTGGTCCAGCCCCTGCCAACACCTGGTAGTTCTCCAGCCCCCGCCACCTGGTAGTGGTCCAGCCCCTGCCAACACCTGAAGTGGTCCAGCCCCTGCCAACACCTGGTATTTCTCCAGCCCCTGCCAACACCTGGTAGTGGTCCAGCCCCTGCCACCTGGTAGTTCTCCCAGCCCCTGCCAACACCTGGTAGTGGTCCAGCCCCTGCCAACACCTGGTAGTTCTCCAGCCCCTGCCACACCTGGTAGTTCTCCAGCCCCTGCCACCTGGTAGTGTCCAGCCCCTGCCAACACCGATAGTGGTCCAGCCCCTGCCAACACCTGGTATTCTCCAGCCCCTGCCAACACCTGTAGTGGTCCAGCCCCTGCCAACACCTGGTGTCCTCCAGCCCCTGCCAACACCCTGGTAGTGGTCCAGCCCCTGCCAACACCTGGTAGTTCTCCAGCCCCCTGCCAACACCTGGCAGTGGTCCAGCCCCCTGCCAACACCTGGTACTTCTCCAGCCCCCGCCAACACCTGGTAGTGGTCCAGCCCCTGCCAACACCTGGTAGTTCTCCAGCCCCTGCCAACACCTGGTAGTTCTCCAGCAGCCCCTGCCAACACCTGGTAGTGGTCCAGCCCCTGCCAACACCTGATAGTGGTCCAGCCCCCTGCCAACACCTGGTATTTCTCCAGCCCCTGCCAACACCTGGTGGTGGTCCAGCCCCTGCCAACACCTGGTAGTTCTCCAGCCCCTGCCAACACCTGGTAGTGGTCCAGCCCCCTGCCAACACCTGGTAGTTCTCCAGCCCTGCCAACACCTGTAGTGGTCCAGCCTCTGCCAACACCTGGTACTCCAGCCCCTGCCAACACCTGTAAGTCTCCCCCTGCCAACACCTGGTAGCTCCAGTTCCCTCCCTCCCTCTCCGTGTCCATGAAGATAAAACCCTGGAGCCGCCTGGTGGGAGGGCAAATAATTATTACTGGGTGAGCCACCACCCTATGTGACCTACCTGGTGCCCTCCACACACACACACACACACACACACACACACACACACACACACACACACACACACAACAACACACACACACACACAACACACACACAAAAACACACACACACACCACACACACACAACAACACACACATCTATCTACCTTCCTTGAGATCTACCTGTCATCCAATCCATCTCATTTATATATACATTTGTCTACTTATTTATCTCTGTTAATAAGACTCGATTCTTCCACTGCATTTCCCCATTGTTTTTCGATCACTAGACACAACACAACACAAACACAAACACAACACAACATCCTCTTGTATTCACACATAAGGTAAAGAATGAGTAGACATTTCACAAAAACATTCAAAGAAAATAAATTTCACTCCCATGAATCACATATTTGTATTTGTATTATTATTATTATTATTATTATTATTATTATATTTATTATTATTTATTATATTATTATTATCTATTTTAGTAGATCCTGAAAATTTTTTCTCCTCGCAAAAACTCTATCACCTGCTCTGACCACCGACACTGACTAGTTACTTCCCGTTGACTCAATAAATCTGACAGTTATTTTACTTTGTTTGTTTACAATCTTAGTTCTGACAATTTTTTTTCATTCCTTAATAACCCATATAACATCCCTTTATCATAGTTCTAAAACGGACATATTTTTCACCCTAAATATATCTGACATCACGTATTCTTTAAGTTGCCATACACCATTCCCTCACTGAACCACCGCCACCACTGTAAAGGTCACTCATCTCGCTACTCAACACTCACTCCTATGACAAACTTTCATAAATACGTAAAAGAGTTTTACTGTATAGATTCAAATACTGCGTTTCTCTGTATATCTACATAGTGTGTTCCTGTGTATACCTGAAACGTGTATATTCATGTACGAATGAAATATTATATGTCTGTCACGTTTACTTATGTACACCTGAAATGTGTATTCCTGTACGTATGAATAATCTGTGTGTAAATTATGTTCAGTTATGTACCACTTGAATTTTGTGTCAACTCATGTACGACTGTGATCTACGAAGTACGTTTTTGGGCATATGTAGTATGTAAAACACGTTTAATTATAAAAACATTTGACCGTGTGTATATATGCATGTATCCTGTGCAGCTCAGTCACATGTGTGTGTGTGTGTGTGTGTGTGTGTGTGTGTGTGTGTGTATTTACTTAACATGCATAGCTGTGTGACTTTCAAAATGCTTGTAAGTGTCCATTAAAATTAGACTCTACCCGTGTACAGTTAATGTGGCGGTGGTGGCAGGAGGTGACCACAAGCGAGGTGTTAATGTTCACTAAATGTTATCACCTTTATACCTGTAGTAATTATAATGGCAGAGAGTAACTAAAAACACGTCTACTGATCACTTGAGCAACGTGGGTGGGTAGGGTGGGTGGGTGGGTGGGTGGGTGGTGTGGTGTGGTGGACGTGGTGTGGGTGGTATGGGTGTGGTGGGAGGTGGATAGTGTGGGCGGTGTGTGTGGGGTGGGCGGCGTGAAGTGGAAGGAGGCGGGTGTGGGGTATGGGAGGTGGGCGGGTGGACGTGGCGGTGTGGGTGTGAGGGCGGGGTGTGGTGGAGGTGGGTGGTGCATGGGTGGTGTGGGGGTGAGTGAAGTGTGTAGTGTGGGTGTGTGTGTGGATGTGGTGACTGGAAGTGGGTGATGGCGGTGGTGTGGGTGGGTGGTGTGGGTGGGTGATGTGGTGGGTGGGTGCATGGGTGGGTGGTGTGGGTGTGTGTGGTGGGTGTGTGTATGGGGTAATAAAAAGCTCATTAATAATCTCTCTCTCTCCCTCTTTATCATTATTTTCTTAACTTATCTCCCTCCTCCTCCTCCTCCTCCTGTTCTCCCCTGCTCCTCCCTCCTCTCCCTCTCCCCTGTTCCTCCCCTCTGTCCTCCGCCTCCTCTCTTCCCTCTCTTCCACATATTATCTTATCTCTCCTTCACACTTGTTCTCCTCTGTACTGTGTTTCTCTTTGTCTCTTAATTATCTCTCTATCTCTCTACCGTCCATTATTCTGAGCACTTCTCTCCTCTTTCTTCTTTCCTTCTTTCTTTCTTCCCTCTCTCTCCTTTTCTCCTGTTTTTTTTCTCCTCCTTTTCCCTTCTCTTCTTCCTCTTTTCTGTCCTTGTCTCTTCTTCTCCTTCCTTTCCTCCTCTTCTCTTCCCCTTTTCCTTCCTCTCTTACCCTCTTTCTTTTTCTTTCTCCTCTCTTCTTCATTCCATCTTTCTATTCTTCCTTCTTCCTCTTCCCTCCCCTCCTTCCCTCCACCACCGTACCACTTTTTCTCCTCACTCCTCCTCCTTCTTCCCTTCCTCCTTCTTCCCTATCCCCTCCCTCCTCTTCCCCTCTCCCTCCCCCTCCTCCTCTTCCCTCCCCTCCTCTCTTTCCTTCCTTCTTCCTCCTCCTTCCTCCCTCCTCCCTCCTCCCTCTTTCTCCTTCCCTCCTCCTCCTCCTCCTTCTTCCCTCCTCCTCCTCCCTCCTCCTTTTTTCCTTCCCTCTTCCCTCCTCCCTTTTCCCTTCCTCTTCCTTCCCCCCTTTCTTCTCCTCCTCCTCCTTTCTCCTTTCCTCCCTCCTCTTTCCCCTTCCTCCCTCCTCCTCTTCTTCCCCTTCCTCCTTCCTCCTCCTTCTTTCCTCCTCCTTCTTTTCCTTCCTTTCCTCCCTCCTCCTCTTCCTCCCTCCTCTCCTTCTTTCCTTCCTCCTCCTCCTCCTCCTCTTCTCCTTCCTCCTCCTCCCTCCTCTTCCCTCTTCCTCCTCCTCTCTTCTTCCTTCCTCCTTCCTTTCTTTCCCTTCCCTCCTCCTCCTCCCCTCCCCCTCCTCCTCTTCCCCCCTCCCCTCCTCCTCCTCCCTCTTCTCCCCTCCTCCTTTCCCCTCCTCCTCCTCCTCTATCACCATCACACCCGGCACCAGAGGTTCAGTAGTACCTCAGTCTTGTAGAATCACGACATAAAATATTTTTAGTGTTGGTGAGGGATCTCTGTGTATGTGTGTGCATGTCGTATGTATGTATGTATGTATGTATGTATGCATAAAGTTATGGTGATTGGTCTTTACTTTCTAAACGAGCGTGTGTTGTAGGGTATTAAAAACGACCACTAACAACAACAACAACAACAATCACAACATCTTCTATAACAATCACACAAACAACTTAATAACTCTGCTTACACCCTCCCAGCCTATAACCCCATCATTTAATAACAGGAGGGAATCGAACCCAGATCTATTCATTTCCGAGACGAGTATGCTAACCACCTTACCACGGCTTGTTATGTGTATGTATTATTCCATGTGTGGAAAAATATGTACGGTGGTGTTAGTATGTGTTTTAAGTTACATAATGTGTGTGTTTACTGTCGTGACACGGACTCAACGCCACGTACTGTAGTCTCCAGTCCATGTGTCTCCGTGTCCACCGTGTCCACCAGTCCACAGTGTCTCCTGTCCACCATGTCTCCTGTCCACTGTGTCTCGTGTCCACCATGTCTCCTGTCCACCGTGTCTCCGTGTCCAGCATGTCTCCGTGTCCACCGTCCCGTGTCCAGCGTGTTCCTGTCCACTTTAGTCTCCAGTCCACTGCTCCGTGTCCACCGTGTCCACCGTGTCCAGCGTGTCTCCGTGTCCACCATGTCTCCGTGTCCACTGTGTCTCCGTGTCCACCATGTCTCCATGTCCACCGTGTCTCCGTGTCCAGCGTGTCTCCGTCCACCGTGTCTCCGAGTCAGCGTGTCTCCGTGTCCACTGTAGTCTCCGTCCACTGTGTCTCCGTGTCCACCGTGTCCACCGTGTCCAGCGTGCTCCGTGTCCACCATGTCTCCGTGTCCACTGTGTCTCCTCGGTCCACCATGCCCCCGTGTCCACCGTGTCCGTGTCCAGCGTGTCTCCCTGTGTCCAGCGTGTCTCTGTGTCCACCTTTCTCCACCAAGTCGAGTCCTGAGTTTAAGCTTTACTTCCTAGTCTCCTCCTTCCTCCCTTCTCTCCCCATGGTCTTCTACTGTACCCTCTCCTCTTTCCTCACTCCTCCCCACTTCCTGTTCCTCCCTCCTCTCCTACCCTACCCCCCAGGACCAGGAACACATAACCTCCCATAAATACCCTCTCCGTCTCAGGTTTTCTCTCGTGCCATTTTTTTTCCTTATTTTTCCCTGATACATTTTTTTCTCCTGTGACGCCCAAAACGACTTCTTGTGAGTGGGTCTATCTCATTATGTATGTATGTATGTATGTATGTATGTATGTATGTATGTATGCATAAGTTATATGTCAAGGCTATAGCAAGAAGGTCAAGGTCACAGCAGGAGGTCAAAGTCAGCAGGAGGTCAAGGTCAGCAGGAGGTCAGGGTCACAGCAGAGTCAGGGTCACAGCAGGAGGTCACAAACACAAGGAGGTCAGGGTCAACAGCAGGAGGTCAAGGTCACAGCAGGAGGTCAGGGTCACAGCAGGAGGTCAAGGTCACAGCAGGAGGTCAGGGTCACAGCAGGAGGTCAAGGTCACAGCAGGAGGCCAGTCACAGCAGGAGGTCAAGGTCACAGCAGGAGGTCAAGGTCAGCAGGAGGTCAGTCACAGCAGGAGGTCAGGGCCACACACATACTGTCCCTATTATGACGTCACACCTATTTAACCTCGCCTCTCACCTGTTATCCACTTCCCAGGTAACCAATTATTTTATTTTCCTCTGTTCCCCTTGTTTATTCTCTATTCTTCAATTATCCGGTAATCACACTCTTCCCTACTCCATAAAACACCTCCTCCTCCTCTTCTCTCTACCTTCCCTATCCACTCTTTATCAATTCTATTTCCTTTTTCTATTTTCTTCTTATTATACGTTTATTCCCCGCTCTTCCCAATTATACATCTCTCTCTCCCTCTCTCTCTCTCTCTCTCTCTCTGTTCCTTCTTTTCCTTCTCCTCCTCTTACACCTGCTCCATCACCACCTCCTCCACCAACTCTCTCTTCCTTTTCTTTCTTCTGCCTTCTTCCTCCACCGCCTCCTTCTTCTTCTCTCACCATGAGCCCTCTCCTCCTCTTCCTACTCTTCTCCCTTCTTCCTCCATCGCCACCACCACCATCACCACCTCCATCACCGTCACCATCACCTCCACCAACTCTTCTTCTCCCCTCCACTTATCTCTCCCCATCATCAATTATGCCCATCTCCTGTCATTATCACACTCTACTACCTACATCATCATCCTCCTCCTTCTCCTCCTCCTTTATCATTATCTGTTCATTACAGCTTCCCTCCCACCTCTTATTTACCTGGTCGTTGTGCCTCATTCATTCCCTCATTAACCACTATTCATTTTCCTCTCCTCTCTCTCTAAACTATCACCATATTTTTCACAACGTCATAATTTTTCTCTACATTATTCATTCCGTTTTCTTTTTACTTTTTTCATTATTTTTTCTATATTATTTTTTTAATTTGGCATTTTCTTTTTTTTTAATTTTACTATTTTTTAATATATATAATGTATAATAATCACAATGAAAACAAATATTTACAAAGGCGTATTTCTGCATATTTTGTTTCCTTTATATCTCCACTAATATGCAGACAAGACATGCTTTGATAACTATCCGGTATAATGGCATCTCTAATATAATCGTACCGTAGTGATAATAGTAATAGTGGTAGTAGTAATAATTTTAATGTAATCGTCTCATATGTTTGTTTACGGTGCAGCAATCAGATGAGAGTCGTGTAGGTTATACGAGACAAGAGGAATGAGTGGAACAAGAGGAATGAGTGGAACAAGAGGAATAGGTGGAACAAGCGGAATGACCATACGTCGAGGCACCGTTTGTTTACATAATGTTGGCATTAAATTCAACTGTGAATGCTATAATATCTTCCGTTTATGAAGGCGTTTATTTTATATCACCGCCCATCAAGAATACACACGTTGTAATATTTCAATATATTCCTCACTCTTGTTGACAGATAAAGCACACAGGGCTCAAGAGTTGTGTGGAATCGGAAGAAACAAACAAAGTATCTTGATATGCTTTGTTTTAGACACGAATGTTATTGTTATTTTTTTGTTTTTTGTTTTTAGTCTTCCACAGCTGCATGATCTAAGGCAGTGTGGTGGCGTACAGTGGGGTGGTGTGTACGGTATGGTGTGGTGTGTGGTGTGGTATGGTGTGGTACAGTACAGTGTGGTGTGGTGTGGTACGGCATGGTGTGGTGTGGCACGTTATGGTGTGGTGTGGTGTGTAGGTGGTGTGGTGTGTGTAGGTGTGGTGTGTGTGTGTGTAGGTGTGGTGGTGTGGTACGGTGTGGTGTGGTGTGTGTAGGTATACCACTATTGCCCCACTACCACCTCCTACCACTTCCCCACTATCTTTCCCTTTCCCCTCCCACTATCTCCATCAATACCACCACCTACCACTACCCCCTTCCCTCAACCCTCACACCCCTTCACATCCCCCCTCCACAGACAGTCATCAGTGTCGTGGGGGTGGGGGAGAGGGGGAGGAGAGAGGGGGAAGGACCACCACACCCTGTACAGTACACAAGATGATATCACCAGCGCGGAATTGGAGAAGAAGGAGGAGGAAGAGGAGAAGGAGGAAAAGGTGATAAAGTGGGAGGAGGAAGAGATGGAATAGGAAGAGTTGGAGGATGAGGAGGAGATTAAGTTTGGTTAGAATAGGTCAGGTCAGGTTAGGTCAGGTTAGGTAGGTTAGGTCAGGCTAGGTTGGTCAGGTTAGGCTACCGCGTCGAATTAAGAGGTGGGAGGCGGGGGAGGAGGCACACCAGTGGACCAATCAGTGTATGTCATACCCGGAGACGCGTGGATTCTGCCCAAATTGCCTCCCCGGATACCTAGCTAGCACAGTGTAGCGACAACACTGGCAGCAACAGAGCGGTTAGGTGAATGTGATATGTCCCCTCCCAGCCTTATCCTGCGGCGGGGTATAAAGAAGAGAGGAATAAAGGGATGATAATACTTAAGAAAAACAGAGACAGAGAAAGAGAGAAGAGAAGAGAGAGGGGGTAGATGGGAGATAGATAATGCAGATGAAAGAAGAAACAGAAATGGAATAAAAAGGAAGGAAAATCAAGCGAACGAAAGGAAAATGATAAAATAAGATAGATGGTGAAAACAGATTGGTGACTATGGTGAAAGAGGGAGGGTAGAAGAAGGAAGAGGAAGAGGAGAAGGAAGGGTGAAAAGGGGAGGAAAGGGAGGTGAAAGAAAAGAGGAGGAAGAGGAGGAGGGAAGGAGTGAAAAAAGAGGAGGAGGAGGAGGAAGGAGTGAAAGAAAAGAGGAGGAAGAGGAAGGAAGGAAAGAAGGAAGGTGATGGTGGAGGTAGTAAGGAAAGCTAACAGAGGATGATAGAAGAGACGGATGATGAGAGGAGGAAGAGAATAAGGCAATGATGGAGGGAGAAGGAGGAAGAAGAACAAGAGGGGGAGGAGGGAGGAAGTGAGGGAGGAAGGAGGAGGGAAGGAGGGAGGGAGGAAGGACAGGAGGAGGAACACCTCACACTCCACAAAAAACACCTGGCCAGATATGCATCGATGAGCACAATGTAATAACTTGACGCCCTGTACCACCTCCTCTACCTCCCTCCTGCCACCCTCCCTCCTGCCACCCTCCCTCCCTGCTACCCTTCACACCACCCTCCTCACTGCACCCTCCCTCCCCTACCCTTCACACCACCCACCTCCTCACTGCCACCTCCCTCTGCCACCCCTTCCTGCCACCCTCCTCCCTGCCACCCTTCACACTGACACCTTCCCTCCCACCCACCCTCCCTCTCTCCCACCCTTCACACACACCACCTCCTCCCTGCCACCCACCTCCTCCACCACCATCCACCTCCTCCTGCCACCCACCCTCCCTCCCTACTACCCCCACACTGCCACCCTCCCCTCACACCCCACCTGCCACCCCTCCCTCCCCACCCCTCCCTCCCTAACCCTTCCTGCCACCCTCACACTGCCACCACCCTCCCTCCCTGCCCCCTTCACACTGCCACCCCCCCCTCACTGCCCACCCTACCTGCCACCCTCCCTCCCTACCCACCTCCTGCCACCCTCCCTCCCTACCCACCCACTGCCCTTCCTCACTGCCACCTTCCTCCCTGCCACCCTCCCCTCACTGCACCCACCCCTCACTCCCCCTCTCCCTTCACCTGCCACCCTCCCTCCCCACCCTTCACACACCCTCTCCTGCCACCCTCCTACCCACCCTCCCTCCCCTACCCCTCCCCTCCTGCCCACCTCCCCTCACTGCCTCCTCCCTGCCACCTTCCCTCACCACCACCCCTCCCTCCTGCCACCTCCCTCCCTGCCACCTCCACACTGCCCTCCCTTCCTGCCACCTCCCTGCCACCGTCCCTCCTGCCACCCCACCACACTGCCACCCTCCTGCACCCTACCTCCTGCCACCCTCCCACACTGCCACCCACCCTCCCTCCCTGCTACCCTTCACACTGCCACCTCCCCTCCTGCCACCCTTCACACTGCCACCCTCTCCTGCCACCCCTCCCTCCCTCACTGCTACCTCCCACCTGCCACCCTCCCCTCCCTACCCTCCCTCCTCCCACCCCTCCCTCCTGCTACCTTCCACCCACACACTGCCACCTCCCTCCCTGCCACCCTCCCTCTGCCCACCACACTGCCCCCTCCCTCCTACCCACCCTCCCTCCTGCTACCCCCACTGTCACCCTCTCTCCCTGCCACCCACCTCCCTGCTACCCCTTCACCCACCTCCCTCCCCTGCCCCTCCCCACTGCCCACACCTCCCTCATGGCCCCCACACCCACCTTCCCTCCTCCTCCTCCTCCCCGTCATCCCCTCCCTCCTTCCCAACCTCTCCTTACTCCTACCTATCCTCACCCCCTCCTTCCCCTCACCCCTGTACGTGCCTCCTCACCAGCAAACTCATTACATTACATTATAAAATTGGGCCGGAAGTGTGTGATAGAGATCTCAACAGGTGAGTAAGTGTGTGGTTTACGAGATAAGAACAGAGAACCCCTGACCCTTGTCTTGTTACGGGTCGAGTCTCAGGGTAATGTGGTGCCTTTTCTCTCTCTCTCTCTCTCTCTCTCTCTCTCTCTCTCTCTCTCCTCTCTCTCTCTCTCACACACAGGTGGTGACAGCCAAGCCTCGGTACCTGTCATTACCGGTCACTGTAGTGTAGGAAACCAGAAAGAGGCCATGTACTTCCCTTAATATCCTCCCTCACCTCACCCCCCCTCTCTCCCATCACCCCCTTACCTCACCCCCTTTCTCCCCTCACCCTACCTCTTGTACCTCACCCTCTCTCACCCCTACCTTATCCTCGTTCTCCCCTCCTACAGCTCTCCCCTTCCTCAACCTGCCTTTCTCTCTCCCCTCACCCTAGGCACTCTGTTTTCTCCCTCTTCCCATATATATATACACAAGTAATGCTCTCCCCTCAATCTCTCTCTCCCCTCCCTCTCTCCCCCTCCTCTCCCTCCTCCTCTCCCCCCTTCCCCCATCCCTAAAGCCATAACGAGTACAGCCAGAGTGGAACAATAAACCATTAGTACTCAAGTCAATTAAGAGTACAGACAAGTACAGAGCAGCGAGTTAATACAGGTACAGAAATATATACAGTATACAGCAAAACAACACTGTACCAGGGTGATGACACTAACTACTGACTGACAGACACTGGAAAGTCAACACTGTACCAGGAAGATGACATCTGAACTACCCACTGACGGACAATCAAAACAAACACTGGTACCAGGACGATGACACTAACTAATCTATCGACAGACACCGAAACAACACTGTACCACAGGGTGATGACACTAACTACTCCACCGACAGATTGTACCGAACAACACCGTACCCTAGATGACATCAACCACCCACTGATTTGGACACTGGAAACAACACCGTACCAGGGTGATGACACTAACTACCTACCGACAGACACTGAAACAACACTGTACCAGGAGATGACACTAACCACCCACTGACAGACACTGAAACAACACTGTACCAGGATGATGACACTAACTACCCACTGATTTGACACTGAAATGTAACAATTGTACCGAAAGGATGACACTAACCACCTACTGACAGACACTGAAACAACATCATACCAGGCATGACACTAACTACCTACTGACGGACATCGAAACAATGATCACCAGATGATGACACTAACTACCTAACTGACAGACACCGAAACAACATCGTACCAGGATGATGACATTAAATTACCCATTGACGGACACTGAAACAACACTGCATCAGGGTGATGGACATTCATTACCGAGATCGACGGACACTGAAACAACATCAGCTTCAGGATGATGCGACATCAACTACCATTGACGACACTGAAACAACATCACCAGGTGATGACACTAATTCACGGCCGACAGACACTGAAACAACACTGTACCAGGACGATGACACACCACTTACTGACGGACACTGAAACAACACTGCACCAGGGTGATGACATCACCATCCATTGACAGAGACACTCGAAACAACACTGTACCAGGATGATGACACTAACTACCTACTGACAGACACGAAACAACATCAGTACCAGGACGAGCGACACTAACTACCCACTGATTTGACACTGAAACAACATCACCAGGATGATACAACTAACTACCTGCATTGACAGACATCAAAACAACAACGAGACGATTATTAATTAACTACCCATTGACGGACACACCGAAACAACACTGTACCAGGGTGATGACACTAACTACTGACCGACGGACATTGAGAAACAACAACACTGTACCAGGATGATGACACTAACTACCATTGATGGACACTGAAACAACATTGTACCAGGGGTGATGACACTCAACCTACCTACTGACAGACACTGAAACAACATCAAACAGGATGATGATTAATTAACTACCTACCGACGGACACTGGAAACAACACCGTACCAGGTGATGACATTAACCACCGACTGACGGACACTGAAACAACACTGTACCAGGATGATGACACTAACCACTCAATGACGATTAATCAAACAACACTGACCAGGATGACACTAACTACCCACTGACAGACACTGAAACAACATCACCAGGGGTGGATGAGCACTAACTACCCATTGACGGACATCAAAACAACACTGTACCAGGTGATGACACTAACTACCGACTGATTGACACTGTGTTTTCAATACCGTACCAGGGTGATGACATTCACCACTTCCATTGACGGACACTGAAACAACACTGTACCAGGGGTGATGACACTAACTACCGACTGATAAGACACTGAAACAACACTGTACCAGGCATACACTTAACTACCCACCGACGGATACTGAAACAACACTGCACCAGGATGATTACCAACCACCTACTTCGACGGAGCCATCAAAACAACACCGTACCAGGGTGATGACATCAACTACTGACCGATGGACACCGAAACATTGCACCAGAAGAGACACTAATCACCTACCGACGGACTGAAACAACACTGTACCAGGGTGATGAAGACTCAATTACTGACTGACAGACACTGAAACAACACTGCAATTATAGTGATACACTCAACTACTCACCGACGGACACTGAAACAACACTGTACCAGGATGATGACACTAACTACCTACTGACGGACACTGAAACAACACTGTACCAGGATGATGACACTAACTACCTACTGACAGACACTGAAACAACACTGTACCAGGATGATGACACTAACTACCTACTGACGGACACTGAAACAACACTGTACCAGGTGATGACACTAACTACCTACTGACGGACACTGAAACAACACTGTACCAGGGTGATGACACTAACTACCTACTGACGGACACTGAAACAACACTGTACCAGGATGATGACATCAATTCACCCACTGACAGACACTGAAACAACACTGTACCAGGTGATGACACGGTTCACCAATTGACGGACACCAAAACAACACTGTACCAGTGATGATTCACCTAACTACCTACTGACGGACACTGAAACAATTGCAGGTACCAGGGTGATGACATCAATTCACTTCATTGACGGACACTGGAAACAACATCACCAGATGATGACATTTAACTACCTACTGACGGACACTGAAACAATATCAGTACTTCTAGGGTGATGAGAATAACTACTCATTGACATACCGAAACAACATCACCAGGGCAGGATGACACTAACTACCTACTGATTTACACCAAAACAACACTGTACCAGGATGATGACACTAATTCACTTCATCACTGACAGACATTTCGAAACAACATCAGGTACCAGGTGACAGACATTAACCCATTGACGGACACTGAAACAACATCGGTACCAGGCAGATGACACTAA
The DNA here is from genome assembly GCF_018991925.1 of Homarus americanus. Classification (NCBI taxonomy): domain Eukaryota; kingdom Metazoa; phylum Arthropoda; class Malacostraca; order Decapoda; family Nephropidae; genus Homarus; species Homarus americanus. The sequence goes on from NW_024733214.1 coordinate 233,033, forward strand.
TCACCTACTGACGGACATCAAACAACATTGTACCAGGGTGATGACATTAACTGATTTCCATTGATGTGGACACTGGAAACAACACTGTACCAGGACAAAGGATGACATCTAACTACTCACTGACGGACACTGAAACAATACTGTACCAGGGTGATGACACTAACTACCCATCGACGGACATCAAACAACATCATACCAGGATGAGACACTAACTACCACTGACGGAGCTCGAAACAACATTTGCACCAGGATGATGACAACCACCGACTGACGGACATCGAAACAACACCTGCACCAGGTGATGACACTAACTACTTCCATTGACGGACATCGGTAAAACAACACTGTACCAGGATGATGACACTAACTACCTACTGATTTTGACACTTAAAACAACATTGTACCAGGATGACGAGCACTAACTACTCATTGACGGACACGGAAATAGGGACCACAGGGCAGATGACACTAACTACCTACTGACGGACACCGAAACAACACTGCACCCGGATGATGACATCTAATCTGATCATTGACGGACACTGAAACAAACATCAGTACCAGGTGATGACACTAACCACCTACTGACGGACACTGAAACAACACTGTACCAGGATGATTTAGACACTCAATCACTCACTGACAGACATCAGCCAACATCACCAGGTTGATGACACTAACTACCACTGATTATCAATTGAAACAAACATCAACCAGTGATGACACTAACCATCACTGATTGACACTGAAACAACACTGTACCAGGTGATGACACTAACTACCTACTGACGGACACTGAAACAACATCAAATTAGGATGATGACAATTAACCACTCACTGACGGACACTGAAACAACACTGTACCAGGATGATGACACTAACTATCGATCGACAGACATCAAATGCATTGTACCAGGTGATGACACTAACTACTCATTGACGGACACTGAAACAACACTGTACCAGGTATGACACTTCAATTACCACTGACGGACATCAAAACAACACTGTACCAGGTGATGATACTCAACGCCCATTGACGGACACTGAAACAACACTGTACCAGGATGATGATACTAACTACTTCCATTGACGGACACTGAAACAACACTGTACCAGGTGATGACACTAACTACCACTGACGGACACTGAAACAACACTGTACCAGGATGATGACATCAATTCACTTCCATTGACGGACACTGAAACAACACTGTACCAGGATGATGACACTAACCATCTACTGACGGACACTGAAACAACACTGTACCAGGTGATGACACTTAACTACCGTACTGACAGACACTGAAACAACACTGTACCAGGCAAGTGATGACACTAACTACCTACTGACGGACATCAGTCAACATCGGTACCAGGGTGATGACACCTGACCACTCATTGACGGATAACCGAAACAACACTTTGTACCAGGACGATGACACTAACTACTCACTGACGGACATCGGAAAATTAACATTGTACCAGGTGATGAGACACTAACCACCTGGTCGACAGACACCGAACAACACTGTACCAGGGCAGATGATATCTAATCATCACTGATTTAGACACTGAAACAACACTGTACCAGGATGATGACACTAACCACCCACTGACGGACATCAAAACAACATCATACCAGGTGATGAGACCACTCCACTGACGGACATCAAAACAACACTGCACCAGGATGATGACACTAACCACCCACTGATTTGACACCGAAACAACATCATACCCAGACGATGACATCAACTACCACGACGGACACCGAAACAACATCAGCCCAGGGTGATGACACTAATCACTACCGATGACACTGAAACAACATCACCAGGTGATGACACATTTAACTACTCATCGACGGACACTGAAACAACACGGTACCAGGATGATGACACTAACTACTCACTGACGGACATCAAAACAACATCAAAATTAGCAGGATGACACTAACTACTCATTGACGGATACCGAAACATTGTACCAGGACACGACACTAACTACTCCATTGACGGACATTGAAACAATATCACCAGGTGATGACATCAACTACTTGGTCACAGAGAGATATCAAAACAACATCAGTACCAGGTGATGACACTTAATTACCATTGACGGACACTGAAACAACACTGCACAGGAGGATGATGACATTTAACTACTCACTGACGGACACTGAAACAACACTGTACCAGGATGATGACATCAATTCGGTCGATTGACGACACTGAAACAATATCACAAATTAGGAGGATGATGAGACACTACTATCATTGACGGACATTAAAAACAACACTGTACCAGGATGATGAC